>NC_052511.1:4689015-5289015 GCF_014356525.2 Nilaparvata lugens | reverse complement strand
TAATATTCCTCATATGCTAAATTATTGTCTAGTTTATATATTTAGCTTACGTTATGATTCATGAACCAAATCCTGAATCGAAACCCTTATCACCCACACATAGCTATAGAATTTAGAGAAATAGAAGCATGAAAATCAGTTGGAATCATACATCTATTAGAACAATCATTTTGATGTCATAGCAACTCTCATGACTTGTAAGCTTTATTAGCATGATACGCTTCATGTAGTGTATAGTAATTAAACGGACGCTCAAAAGTTGGCTACCAAAGTTTAGATATGATGTCATCCATTCAGAATTAGCACTATCATAAATATTGTCGATAATTTTCTTCAATTTGATTGATTATTTACTAGCCGCAAGGAATTTCATTACAGCAAGCATTCACTGCATGAGGAAATGTTGAAACCCATACCATAATTCCCCAGATTGATGAATCTATTTTAGAGTTTATAAATTCTATATTTTCTCTGTACGATTCCTTGTTGGAGGATTAAAAAATGAATGGAATTGATAAGGAAGTAAGCATTGCTAAGGTAATTAACTGTGTTTATGAAATGTTTTTTATTGTACTAAAATAAAATAAAATAAAATCATAAACACAGTTAATTTACCTTAGCAATGCTCACTTCCTTCTCAATAGTTTTTGTGTTGAAAATTGAAATTAATCTAAAATTTCTGAAACAACTATAAGACAATGTTGGAAAAGTCAACGATTGGGACAAGAAACCCTATGTAAATGTGAACATTCTGCTGTGATTTTATTTTAAAATCATAGACTGAAAAATTGCAAATATCTATCCATATAGAATTACTCTAATGGGGGGGAATCTATGAATAATATTCAAATTTCAATACCATTTGGAATTATATTAAATTATACTATATCTAGGAGTACCTCGCTACTCCATGTACAGTGCCACTGAACGCGTCCCTCAAACAAGAAAACCGTGAGTACTGTGTAGGAAAAGTGCAAGATAACAACAAAATTTATTATAATTAAAATAAATTCATTAATTAATATCAACAGTTCAAGTAGGATGGAGACAAAAGAAGACCGTTTGGAACTTGGGTCCTCAACCATAGCCTATATAGTCTACATGCTACTTCAATGTGATTAAATTTACTTACAAACTACCTACTATAGGCCTAGATACAGTGAATAGCCCACTATGTTTTGTATAGAACTTCTTTTGTATTTATTTGTTGTGAACACAATAGAGCAAGACCTTGATACTTTAAATCAAGAACTGATCAATATTCCAGGATGGGAATATTTTTAGAGGTATAGCAGTATCCTTCTCATTCCAACATGATGCCCAGATATGAATGTACAGAGATAACAAATTATTATTCCATTGTCAAGATCATTCTAAGAACAAAAAATATATAAATTTATTAGATTTTACAAATTCTAAATCCATTTCCAAGACGATTCTATAATAACATAAATATACAGGGAGAAAATACAAAAAAGGGAGAAAAATACAAAAAAATACAAAACATTCTTGAAGAAAAAACAACATTATTTGCACATCTAATGTCTTGGTGTTTCATAATTTCAAGTAGCAAAGTACCACACTTCAAATATACGATTCCCGAATATAAATATACTATTGATTTAACAAATTCTTATTCCATTGTCAAGACCATTCTAACAACAATAGAACAGTTGTATTGATTCCGACCAGACTCATTTCGTGACTGAAAAATAGAAGTAAAAAACTTTCAAGTCGATTCAAACTGTCCGTCAATCACCCGAAATAGGGCGAAACAAGTTGATATATAAAAGACGTCCAACATTGTTGTATATTTCTCAGTGGGATTCTCAAGTCAAAAGCACATTCTAAACCTAACGATCAATACAAAAAGTCAGTCTTCAAACATCAACCACTGTGATAAATTTGCATTGAAGCTATATAGGGTGAAAAAGTGTATCTATTCGAGACGTTCAACATTGCTATATATTTCTGATTACACGAGACGGACTCTCAAGTCAAATAAAGCACATTTAAACCTGAAGGATCAATACATACAGAGGTCGGTCTAAAACATCAAACGACTGTGATTCTACTTGTATTGAAGCGATATAGGGCGGAACAAGTGCATCCATAAGAGATAGATAGATAGAGGCCTTTTATTTACACTTAACAATTTCAAAAGTGATGTGGGCGAAAATGAGGCAATAGGAGCCCCCTCTTCCACTTAACCTACAAGAGGTGTTACATTTTAAAGGGACGGATTCAAGGGTCCAAAGGTTCAACGAGCCTCACACGTCAACCGAAGCTTATTGTGTGATAAGAGACGTTGAACCATAGAGAAACAATAGCATAAGTAGATTTCCCATGGTATAGGGCGTTTATGTCGCAACTTTTACTGTTATCCCAAGCCGATAGTTCACGTAGTTCTTTCCTATGCAGCTGTGTGATGCTGGTAGTCCCTCAAATTGTGCCGTTCATACACTACCACGTCAACAAAACAGTAAAAAT
The DNA here is from genome assembly GCF_014356525.2 of Nilaparvata lugens. NCBI lineage: Eukaryota > Metazoa > Arthropoda > Insecta > Hemiptera > Delphacidae > Nilaparvata > Nilaparvata lugens. The sequence continues at coordinate 5,286,525 of NC_052511.1, read as the reverse complement.
TGACAGTAATCGGCTTGAGATAACAGTAAAAGCTGCGACATAAATTCCCTATACCATGGGATATCTACTTATGCTATTGTTTCTCTATGGTTGAACATTGCTGTATATTTCTGACTATCCAAGTTGGATTCTCAAGTCTAAAGCACATTCTAAACATAAACGATCATTACATAAAAGTCGGTCTGATACATCAAGCCACTGTGATACATTGAAACAAACAAATAAATTTGGCAAATACCTTTTTCTATAGAAAGACAGATATCGCTCAAACCAAATAGTAAGATTCACGTTATAAATAAGACAGTGGTAAAATGATAGGACGGTATATTTACCAATTTTTTTTCCCACCGCCTTCTATATAGATGACTAGTATTGATTCAAGTCATCCCATTATATCTGATTTCTGACATAATATTTATTGCTGACTCTTGTTAATAAATTATTGAATCTTTCTCAAAGATAGATCTCAATGGCATCATATAGCCGAACCATGTTGTGAGTAAACAATTTTAAAAAGAGCACTTAATTTCTATTTTTATTTATAAATATATCTTACCATGATTTGATAATAAATTATTACCACAATTGAGATTAAACAGTTGTAGTCTATTATAATTCTCCATAGCCTCATAATGATTATAATAATATATTCGTATGGCTTTTATTGGTGGGAAGTCCCTGACGGAAGTTCCACCTCGTCAATAAGTAACAATTTAAATCTTCAATGGCCCCTCACGACTGTGGGGCTGTCGCGCTGTTGTAAAAAGTACAACAGTGTCAGTTTTTTTGCTGTACAAACCTATTGAATGGGGAGGTGTCAGTGAATGAGTCACCTATGCATTCCAAAACTTTCCCTCCATCACTCCACTGAGTTGCAGTATCAACCGAGCAATGGTTCAGTCTTTAGGTGCCATTTAGTCGCGACAGTGCATAAGTATGATAGGGAAAGACTGTAAACAACAAATAACACAGAATTTATGGCTTTGCTTGATGTACCTTTTATTGGGCTATGAAATGGTAATCATCCAAATGTTCATAGGCGTAAAATAATCCAACAAGATGGAAAAAGTAATTATACAATTAATTAATATGTTTTGACAGTAGACAGAGTACATAACACTTGGAAAATTGGATGTTGTACAAAATACAATACGCGACTGCTCGTGTGACTGAGTAGGGCGCGACTACCGGAAGGTTTAATTTATATTATCAGCTACATGATAATTGATTAATATAATATAGGAATCACATAATTATGCTGTAGTAATACTATTATCAGAATAAGAATAGGTAGTATGAACTAGATTGTTCATTTAAAAGAAACGCCATAAGAGATAGATAGATAGAGGCCTTTTATTTACACTTAACAATTTCAAAAGTGATGTGGGCGAAAATGAGGCAATAGGAGCCCCTCTTCCACTTAACCTACAAGAGGTGTTACATTTTAAAGGGACGGATTCAAGGGTCCAAAGGTTCAACGAGCCTCACACGTCAACCGAAGCTTATTGTGTGATAAGAGACGTTGAACCATAGAGAAACAATAGCATAAGTAGATTTCCCATGGTATAGGGCGTTTATGTCGCAACTTTTACTGTTATCCCAAGCCGATAGTTCACGTAGTTCTTTCCTATGCAGCTGTGTGATGCTGGTAGTCTCTCAAATTGTGCCGTTCATACACTACCACGTCAACAAAACAGTAAAAATTGACAGTAATCGGCTTGAGATAACAGTAAAAGCTGCGACATAAATTCCCTATACCATGGGATATCTACTTAAGCTATTGTTTCTCTATGGTTGAACATTGCTGTATATTTCTGACTATCCAAGTCGAATTCTCAAGTCAAAAGCACATTCTAAACATAAACGATCATTACATAAAAGTCGGTCTGATACATCAAGCCACTGTGATACATTGAAACAAACAAATAAATTGGCAAATACCTTTTTCTATAGAAAGACAGATATCGCTCAAACCAAATAGTAAGATTCACGTTATAAATAAGACAGTGGTAAAATGATAGGACGGTATATTTACCAATTTTTTCCCACCGCCTTCTATATAGATGACTAGTATTGATTCAAGTCATCCCATTATATCTGATTTCTGACATAATATTTATTGCTGACTCTTGTTAATAAATTATTGAATCTTTCTCAAAGATAGATCTCAATGGCATCATATAGCCGAACCATGTTGTGAGTAAACAATTTTAAAAAGAGCACTTAATTTCTATTTTTATTTATAAATATATCTTACCATGATTTGATAATAAATTATTACCATAATTGAGATTAAACAGTAGTCTATTATATTTCTTCATAGGCTCATAATGATTATAATAATATATTCGTATGACTTTTATTGGTGGGGAGTCCAAGACGGAAGTTCCACCTCGCCAATAAGTATACAATTTGAATCTTCAATGGCCCCAACGACTGTGGGGCTGTCGCGCTGTTGTAAAAAGTACAACAGTGTCAAAACTATTACAAAAACTAGTACAAAACTATTAAATGGGGTGGTGTCGGTGAATGAGTCACCTATGCATTCCAAAACTTTCCCCCCATCACTCCACTGAGTTGCAGTACCAACCGTGCAATGGTTCAGTCTTTAAGTGCCATTTAGTCGCCACAGTGCATAAGATAGGGAAAGACTGTATACGGGGACTTTAAACGAACAAATAACACAGAATTTATGGCTTTGCTTGATGTACCTTCTTATTGGGCTATGAAATGGTAATCATCCAAATGTTCATAGGCGTAAAATAATCCAAGAAGATGGAAAAAGTAATTATACAATTAATTAATATGTTTTGACAGTAGACAGAGTACATAACACTTGGAAAATTGGATGTTGTACAAAATACAATACGCGACTGCTCGTGTGACTGAGTAGGGCGCGACTACCGGAAGGTTTAATTTATATTATCAGCTACATGATAATTGATTAATATAATATAGGAATCACATAATTATGCTGTAGTAATACTATTATCAGAATAAGAAATAGGTAGTATGAACTAGATTGTTCATTTAAAAGAAACGCCAGAAGAAATAAAATTAGATTCACTATTTCTATTTAGCTTCTATTTATTTATAATTTTCAGTAGATAGCACTAACCGGGAGAGAAAAACTAAGGATACTCTTTGTATATTTCTATTATTTTGTGAGTGACAATTCACAAACTTCCGGAAATATGACTTCTCAAGCCAGGACTTCCTCAGTTCTAAAATACATTATATTTATTTATTAGGATAGCACAAACAATACAATGATCGGAAAAGAAAAAACCAGGTTATTGTCCAAAACTTCTTCAATTTCCTAATTTAGTTTCAAATTGTGGTAGATGTCCAAATTGAATAAGAAAAATTCAGTCATTTCAAGTACTAGATAAGCGGTGACAACCTCAAGAGTTCATTTTCTAAAGAAAAAAATCTTGTTCAGTTACTTTCTCACACAAGCAACTTTTTATTAACTAGAAACAATCTAGTAAATTATTCAGAACTTCTCACTGCAAGTCACGGAAGACAAATAGAACTTGTTTGATGATAAAGTATCGCAAGAGCTTAGCGACTCGGCTTAAGAAAGTTACATGAAAACAAAAGCTTTCAATTTCGTCCACACGAAAGAATTATTTCCAAGATTAATTTGATAAGGAAAAGCATTGAGGTCAAAGAAAAATCATTTTCAGGACTTGGAGGACATTTTTTTCAAAGAAGGACTTTTAAAGGATTTGGATGATCGGTAGATCCAAACAGCACATCACTAGGCTAACCTTCGATAACATCGTTTATAAGAAGATATAAATTTGAAAAATTTTGGAATTCAAATTTGAAGGTAGGATATTCCAGATGGACTATGCACAAAGATATGGGTACTTTATACAATACAGAGTCTGACAAAGTTTGAACATTTTGAATGATAGTTTTTATAATACTGAGCCAGACTATGGCCCGGTTGCACAACAGCCGGTTAAATTTTAACCGTGATTAATTACACGAGAACCAATCTGTGAACTGTCTTATCAAGAAGGTCTTCTCTGATTGGTTCTCGTGAAATTAATCACGGTTAAAATTTAACCGGCTGTTGTGCAATCTCTTGTGCAAGTAGGCTATTGAGAGATTAAGAACTCTTGAATGTAACACAAAGACTCACTCTAGAAGCATGCTATTGGGCATCAAAGTTGATGTCATATTCAAAGCATTATTTTGATTTTTGGAAAATTATCATTATAAGGTTTAACTAGGATGATTTTTGATATTATAGAGAGCTGCAATCTGCACTACATTTTTCAAATATTTCTGATAGCTATACACCAGTAAAGATAGTTTAACAAAGATTAAATCCAAAGTTTAAAAATATTTAAAAATTAAATCCAAAGTTAATAAAGATTAAATAAGCTGCAACCCACTCCGAAGGACATGCTTTTTCCAAAATTAACCACTTTAGATATATTATTATTATTAAACGAAAATCCAAATTAAATGCTGTAATTCACCCTGGCGACTTCTGCTACTGCAAATTAAATATTGGCAACAGGGTAAACAGCTAGATGGAAATTCGATGAGCGCAACTTTTCAAAAATTATTTGTCAGCCCGGGAATTTATTTGTTCAAAAATATAACAAAAATTACTTCATTCACATTTGAATAACTGCAATATCTCAGTAATTTCCATCTGTAGACTTTAAATATACAAAATAATGGTTTTTCAGTAAACCGCCTACCTACCAAGGATATTCTTGAAGATAAACTACTTTAAGTTTAACGAGTTTCAAATTTAAATCGTTTACTACCATGAAGTAAAGAGTATTATATGGATGGAAATAAATTGGAAATTTCATTTGTTCAAATGCTAATTAATGAATAATTAGAATAATTATTATTAACGAAAATCCCAATTAAATACTGTAAATAACCCCGAAGACTTCTGCTACTGCAAATATTGACAACAGGGTAAACAGCTACTAAATTCGATGAGCGCTACTATAAAAAAGAGCTTTATATAGTTTTTAATGTGGATAGAATGTTATCATCATGTTACTAAAAAAGTTGTCACTATACAATATATTTCTCAGATACCGAATTGATTTTATGATTTGAATCTATGTTCTCTACCATAATCAACAGAAATATTTTTTTTTTTAGCTGAAACAATTGAGGGTTGAAATACTACAATTTTACTTATTTACTGTTTCAATAATACACATTTATTAAGCTCTTCAGATGCAGGTTTGTTCGTTGATGAGCTACACTTAAATCTCAAAAAAGATTTATAAAATTGTAGGGAACTCAAACAAAACGCTTATCAACACCTGACAAACATGTAAGTAGGTATAAGATTACCCACACAGAGATAAATCTAATGCATTATTCACATGCAGAAAATGGGGTCAATTTGATTGCAACGTGGGTGCACTCAGCACAAATTCGGCGGGCGAACTTTAGCAATTTACCAGGTCGTAATTCAGACTAGTCACGCTCATGCGTGTTCACGGTCAACCAACAAGGTGAAACCACCATGTATGAGTGTGAACACATCAACTAAATAACCCTCCAAACACCCTAAATAAAACCCTAAACCACCTAGAATTTGACATTGGTTCTTATGGATCATCACAGGCACAATATCGACGTAGAGATTAGCTCGTGTGCAAATGATCAATACAAACACTCTAAATTTGAGCGCAGTTTGTCACTGAAGAAATGTCTCATTGAGTACGTATAACAAAAGCGAGACTATAATTCTTCTACAAAGTTCTATTACGTTTCTTAAACTATAGTTCTTCTATGTTTCTTCTATTATTTCTTAGTTCTTCTATTATTTTGTTATATAATTTCATTGAAAATTGAAATGTTTCTTCATACTGTTATGTTATATGTTTTCATTTGAAATTGTAATTGTGATTTTTCTTTTTTACGAGAAATAAATTATTATTATTATATTATTATTATTATTATTATTATTATTATTATATTATTATTATTATTATTATTATTATTATGTATAGGTACTTCTATAGTGATGTCCACGTTATAATGGCAGTATGATTAATATTGGTGCTGCTATCCTTGTCTATCATTTGACAAAGCAGATAGCGCTATCCCGTTCTAGCTCTGCAATTCTGCCAGATCTGTCCTCAACGATGTAGAAGTATTAAGCCAGAGAATCGGCAACTTTGTTCTCCTATCTTTATCCACTGTCATTATAATGTGAGCCTCACTATATGTATGTCGTCGTTAAGTGGGCATTACTGTCCAAACCAAAGACCTTAAAGATGCATAGACTCACATGCAGCGCTAGTGTCGTACTTGGAATTGAAATCCGCCATTGAGGGGGCAACCCATAAGATTATTACATACCAATGCCATCAATGCCTTTGTGATCTATAGTATTACAAATATTATATATATAATATCTCGTGCTAAAATACCCCAATGGCGGCCTTCAATTTCAAGTAAGAGCTATCATTGGGAAGGCATAGGCATTGTGGGTCTATATCTCTTTAAGGTCTTTGGTCCAAACTTCGCCACGTCAATAAATAAAACTCATTCTATTCTATACTGAAATAGTTTTCTGTGATATAACGCTACGGAGAAAAGAACTATAATTAATATAGTTATTTTATGAAGTTCTTCTATATATAAGTTACTAAAATAACGTTTCTATGATATAACGCTATGAATAGAAGATCTGATCCATGATTATGATCAAGTAGGCTAACTATACCTCAAGTCCACAAGTAATTAAAAATATATGAATACAAATATTTTCAATTAATTTGAACCCACACTGCATTTCCGATGTCTTATTTATCAATTTATTAATATCTAGTATAGTTCTGTCTAAAAAATAGTTGAAAAGGCAAGATATTACACTACTTTTGATTTACACTCGGTTCAAGTGTCTGACTCAACTAATGACGACATTCACTGTAAACGTTATATACCATAGAGAAACAATAGCGTAAGTATATATCCCATGGTATAGGGCGTTTATGTCGCAAATTTTACTGTTATCTCAAGCCGATAGTTCACGTAGTTCTTTCCCGTGAAGCTGTGTGACACTGGTAGTCTCTCATATTGTGCCGTTCATGCACTCTCACCCGGCTGAAACGGTAAAAATCGACAATAATCGACAGTAATCGACAATAATCGGCTTGAGGTAACAGTAAATGTTGCGAGATAAACGCCCTATACCATGGGATATCTACTTACGCTATTGTTTCTCTATGGTTATACTGAACAAATTATAAGAGGCTTCTAGGCCTACCAAATCAAAGATTATCCTCCGTATCATTCTATGTACTGATTTTATTTATTATTGAAATCATTGATTGAGTAAATTTATTAGATTGAGTTGATTGATTTAAAATTAAAACACTTAGTGCCGGTTTCACAAAAGTTTAACATTCCAACGTACAACATTCAACATATATATATTCAAAACAGCATAGCAACGATTATTTAAACATCAAACGTAGTTCAATTTATATGTCTTAAGCCAGGTTGCACAAAGACCTGTTAAATTTTAATCATAATTAAATGTCACGAGAACCAATCAGAGAAGACATTTCTGAAACGAAAGCTTGTCTGATTGGTTCTCGTGGCATTTAATCACAATTCAAATTTACCTGGCTTTTGTGCTACTGAGCCTTGTTTTACACAGTAAAGTGCAACTTTTACACAAATTTCCACATTTCAAATACATTTTTCAGGCAGAATAGATTGTGTAGAAGTTGAACGAGTACTGTTAGGTGCACAAAATATTTCATTTTATTGAAAAAAATTGTTGAAAATTGCAATTTTGTTTCAAGTTGTGAGTGAACTCACTTCTCCATGATAAGATTATGATTATCATATTCAAAAGCTACACAATAATTAGGATGGCAACTAACGACAGGACAAGTGTGTTGAACATGTGTGTACACACATGCTTGTCATGCATGTTGTGTCATCAGCGAAAAGCTTCGAGAGAAAGTTCTGAGGTTAGGTTATTGTATCTTCGATTTTTTGTAATTCATTTTTTCTTCCCTGCTCTTTTTGAAGTTGAATTATTTTTGTATCATCATAATTATTTGTGATTTTCCAGTAGTTTATTTACTGTTATTGGTTGGTTATTTCATGTTAGAAGCTGCTGTGTCAAACAGCTGTTTTTCGTTCGAAGCCTTTCGCGTGAATGTCGTTTTCGTTCGAAGACATGTTCGTTCACACATGCTCGATACACTTGTCCAGTCGTTATTGGCCATTTTAGTTATAGTACAAACAAATGTACCACTTTTTAACATTCCAACACCAAGCATTCAACACATTGAAAACACCAATCTACTTTTAGATCTACGATACACTCACAAAAAACACAGGAAAACACATAGTCATGCTTCAAGTGAAGTTCTCTGTAAATAAATTGATAAATACACCATCAAACTGGGAATTTTTCAAAAGAAAATTGATTTTATATTAATTTTCAAGTATGGAAAAACTGCAATCAGCTAAGGTTGAGTGATGGTGGATTATTTTAAAATGAAATCCAATTTGAAGTCATAAGAATTTAATCGCTACTCCAGTAACTTCATAATATTGTAACACCTAAAGCTATTCTAGTATCACAGGATGCTTATAAATATTAGGATCAAGCATGAACATTTCAAAGATTCAGAATTTTCAAATATATTATCAATGAAAAATACAACATGGCATTTGAAGGAGAAAATCTATCAGAAAAACGAACAATTTGCATCGAAATACTAATAGGTAAAGTGTTGACGAACATTGTGATCTAACACACTAAATTTGAATAGAATATTTTGTTAAATGCGATGTTTAAATTCTAGAGAGAGTAGGAATTGTGAGACCAATCAGTGTACACTTTACAAAATAGTAGAGACACAAAACACAGACACTTAGAGATGCACATGCACATAGAAAAACGCATACATACCATTTTTTCGAAATAGTTTTTTTAGTGTATCTTAAAATCAAAAGGTTTCTAGCTTTCTCGAGTTCGGAAAGCTCTTCAGTAGTACTCATTTCTATTACAGATTATTACAATCAAAAACAATTAATTTATCAGATATGTTTTATATTTCAATCTATTTATTATATTTTATGCATCAACAACTCGAAACATCATCATTTCATTTTGAAAATAATTTGATAATTCATGTCAATTATTGTGAAGGGCAGTAGGTATTGAAGGCATTATCAAATTATTACTGGTCGTCAATCAGAGTAGCTAATATTGATTAGTAAATATATTTTACCAAGTAAAATGTTAGATTGTAAAATATAAAATATGGTTTTTAGATTGTAAAATGTTATGGCAAATAAACCAATTTCAATTCCAATTTCAAAAAGTCAAATCAATACATTTCCTATCGAACTACTATTGTAATGTGAAATAATCAATAATATGAAAATGGCTATTTGACAACAGTTGAGTTATGTATGTTTATTTATTACAGCATATATATAACAAACACAATCAGTCATTTTCAAACATGAACAACGCTCATTTCCTCTATTATTGTATCTGTTTAAACAACTACTGTTTATTGTGTCATATTGTCATCTATCAGGTCAGAAAATCTTCTATTAACGTTGATAATTATCCAGATAATTTCCTATCAGACTAAATTCATGTCAGGCTATTGACTCGTTGATAATTATCGAGATAATTTCCTACCAGACTAAGTTCATGTCAGAGTTCAGTCCAGAAATTCATCTTAAATACAGCCGGAAGTTTAGAATAATTTAGTAGGGCAGTGGAGCGTCAAGATCAATACGTCTGTAGGAGGCCTAGAAGACGGAACATTACTACAGTCAAACATAACAGAATAATTCATTTTTTGTGGTCACAGGTTCATCTATTTATTGTTCAAGAATTTACGTATTCATAAGTAACTTTATTATCACTGTACGGTGTCAAGAAAATGCTTGTCAAAACAGTCACACAGTCACTGTCGGTTGTAATCAATAATCACAAGAGAAAAACACAGGCGACTTTCTCTTCATTTTCACGAGAAAACAGAGGTGTAATTTTCACTTCATATTCACAAGAAAAAAAGAGGTGATTTGCACTTCATATCCACAAAAATATTCCACTTTTTATTCGGAGAAGTATTGATGTAGTAAGAAGTCACAAAGTTATGTGTTTTCGAAAGATTGCATAGGTGGATAGGGGTTATCACGTGTGTGTTTTGCACTGGAGGCGATCTAACAGAGAATGTCACATGTTTCAAGAACACTTGGAAGGAAGAAACGAAACACTGAGCCGCTGAACAGTCACACAATTGCTGATCAAAACGAGAGATAGAGAGTGGTCGGACGGAGAGACAGAGTTCCGAGCTGTTGACTCGTGCGCTGTTGGCTTTCAACTGAAAGAGTTACGACCTAACTGAAATACCCGATGTAGTAGTGAAATGTTGAAGATATTCGAAAAGTTTAGACTTCATTTTTTTATTGCCGAACGTTGTATAAAACAACAACTCTATACACCAGCATTCCTGCCTTCACTTTATTAAAGTTGAACACGAACCGAACAGTTGCTGCATCTATTTTAATCCCAAATTAGGTAGAGGGAGCCTACCATACCAGCCGGCAACGAATTTGTTGCTTTATGGAAAAAGGTGTTATGTATATTCAAATTGAAGTTTTATGTCGGAATATGGAAACACATTCTTGGCAAGGTTTGATTGATAGAGCGTTCCTGTTTCATTCATTTCAAGGTGAAAAGGAAATTAAATCAAACTGGCATAGTTCCAGCGGTAAAATCAATACAAGAGGAACAGGGGGATGCGCTAGAATATATTAGAATTTGCCCTAGAAATCATGCCGTCTTTAACCCCTCACCAACCCATCTAAACTGATGGGTCTGTCTTGTATTTGCATGACAGAGAAAATTCAACTTATATATTGAAACTTCACAAGAAACTACCTACAGTAACTTGGAAGGGAATCATTTTTAGAAATATAATAGCCAAATCGACCTGGATTTTTTTCATAAAGTGGAGGAAGTTGAAAAGAGCCCACTAGACAATTCGACGACAAGAAATTGGCAGCAATAATTTCATCTGTAATGTGTGTGTACACGTTGACATTTGCATAACGTGACATGCGCATTGCGCTATCAACTTCTGTTCATGTATAGACTCGGAGACAGTGGGATGGGGAGGAGAGGCTTTCCAATACAATAAAACAGATTCTAAACTATTTGGGATGGAAACGTGACATTGTTCAATTCAGAATTAAATTTAAAAATTAAGAGAACCTATAGAAAATAATAAGAAATTACTATGAATAATATAAGAATTGAGAATAGAATAAAGAATCAAGAATTACTCTTAATATGACGTGCCCCTCGCCCTAGTGATGTAGGTGGCGAATTGAAATTGAATAATAATATTAATCAACTTAAGTTGGCTTCAAATAAAAAATATGTTTTCATTAAAAATCAAGTTTAATGATGAAATACTTAATATAAAATTACAAAAGTTTCAAAAATGTGAAAAACTAGATGAGTTAAGAAAAATATAGACAGGTCAACGTATTTCTTAATCTATACTCACGAGGAGCAAAACGTTTTTAACGAGTTTCTTCTAAACTTTAGAGTTCAAATTAGAATCATGCCTGGTTGCACAAAATCCCGTTAAATTTTAATCATGATTAAATGCCACGAGAAGCAACCAGAGAAGGATTTTTTGATAGGTTCTCGTGGCATTTAATCGTGGTTAAAATTCAAAAGACCTTTCTGCAACCGGGCCTTGGAGTATTCAAATCATTAGAAAAAACAATTGAATCCACGTCTGGCATAGAGTAAGGAATAGTAGCCGTTGTAATAAATACTAAGGAGCCTAGAGCTCATGTGGGCATAACCCTCAGCGAAAAAAGTACCAACATAACTATTTAGTCAACATATATGTAGCTATTGCTCGGTTGCACAAAAGCCTATTAAATTTTAATCGCGATTAAATAACCAGGCCAATGTTGCCAATACACTTACAACACTGGACCGTTTGTAGGGCATTTTTTTTTTTTTAATGTCCTACAACGGTCCAGTGTTGTAAGTGTATTGGCAACATTGGCCTGGTAATTTAATCACGATTAGAATTTAATAGGCTTTTGTGCAACCAAGCAATAGCTACATGTATGTTGACTAAATAGTTGTTGGTACTTTTTTCGCTGAGGGTTAAGAGCATTGAGGGTAGAACATTGATTCTGTTATTCATCAAATCAAAAATCAGAATCTATTATTTTCCTAATGATTGCTATATCACTTATAGTTATCATTTAATATCACAATGGAACACTGGATTATTGTCTAAAAATATCAGGAATTTATTGAAAAGTTACATACATGTTTAAACACCTGTGGTCTAATCTTCAGTATCTATCATCATCACACAATGAAGATGTTGAAACATCATAAATTCATGATATTTTTAGAAAATATTCTACTAGTTTTTCATTATGGATATCAAAGGTGTTGAAGCATCATAAATTCATGATATTTTTAGAAAATATTATACAAGTTTTTCATTATGGATATCATAGGTGTTGAAACATCATAAATTCATGATATTTTTAGAAAATATTCTACTAGTGTTTCATTATGGATAAATATGACTATATCTCACCAAAAACAGTATTCGAAGTCATTGCAAATCATGTTATATTCTTGTGATGAAGATTAATGTTATGATTTTGTGTTCCATCAGATCGAAGATCAGAAACTAGAAATCAAGGCATCGTCGAAGATCGGCTCACTGGACAACGTGAAACACCGACCGGGTGGCGGCGACAAGAAAATATTCGACGACAAGGAGTATCTGAAGCAGATGGGCGGAGCCAGCAAAACGGGCAGCGAGGGACCCTCAGGCACTCAGGTGAGAACATCCTTCTCAAAACCTCAACAAAACAAATCCAACCTGAAAAGTTCCCTCAGTAGGAGTGATTCTAGCTTACGGCAGGGCGACAGCAAGAAAGTCAGGTCCAACGTTAGATGGAGTAAATCTGTCGAGGATTTGTGCGAGGAGTCCTCAAAAATAATTGATAGTTACGCCAGTCAACAACTAGATAAACAATTCAATAAAGTTGTAGTACCAGCTGATATTTATCACATGAATGAGAAACAGATGAGTGGAAGAGCTAGCAACAACAACAACAGTGGAGTTGTAGTACGTGATAGTAATCACAGAGCTGAGAAGCATATGAATGAAGAAGCTAGCAAATACAATAATGAAGTTACATTACGTGATAGTAATCACAGAGAAAACAAACATATGAATGAAGGAGCTAGCAACAACAATAATGAAGTTGTAAAACGTGATAGTAATCATAGAGCAACGAAACAGATGAATGAAGTAGCTAGCAAATATAATAATGAACTTGTAGTAAGTGATAGTAATCACAGAGCAAACAAACAGAAAAATGTAGCTAAAACCAACAATAAAGTTGCAGAAGGTGATGGCGACCACAGAGCAAAGAAACAGAAAAATGTAGCAAAAAACAACAAGGAGAGAACTAAGAAAAAGAGGAAGGTTTCTTTAGCTAACACTAAAAAACCTACAAGATCAACTAGTACAAAACATACAAACCCCAACAACGATAGGATTGGATTGGATAGGAAAAATGTTGTTGGGAAGGGAAAGTTTAATAAAATTAAGAAATTTGTTGAGTTGAACATGAAAAGTAAGGGAGAATCTGAAGGTAAAAATGAAGTACGCCAAGATCTGTTGAGGAAGCAGTATGACCAGCTAGTGAGACAAAAGATTAAAGCGAAACTTGGGAAAAAGTTCAATGTGATAAAAGATGAGAGAGGAAGAGGTGTGGATGGAAGAGGGGTGAAGGATGGAATGGTGGTGAGAAGAAATAAATCTGAACGGGAGAAAATTGGAAGTAGAGTTAAAAGTAATGACAATTTAATTCACAGTGCAGGTTCTTTGGATCCAATGAGATTTATTGACCAGCAAGTCTTACAAAGCGCTATAAAAGCAACAGATGATATAAAACTGAGCTCAAAGATTGACGGCGTGAAATCCTCCATCAATAACCAGATTTTTAAAGAGGTGGAAAGATCCTATGATTCCGATTCGGATGACAAAGAGAGTATGGTGAAAAGATTCATAGAGAATGAAAGATTTGGGATCAATATGGGAAACGACTCAGTTGAAAACTCGGATGACAGTTTAGGGAGGAGGAATGAGATGAGAATAGTAGATAACAAGAAAAGAAAACCGATTATACCAGGGGAAAATAATGTAGAGGAAAGTCAGGAATTGATGAAGAAGCAAAAGAAGATACAGGATATGAAATTCAAGAATAGATTGGGAGGAAATATTTTTGGAAACAATACGAAACCTGGTTTTAGTAAAAATTTGTCAGAATCTATTAATCCAAACTCAGAGGAAGAAAACTACAACAATTCTCTCCTAGATAATGTGCACAAAGTCTTATGCGACACAGCTCCAGTTATCCCTGACCAACACAATATACCTAGTTCCCTTCTTTTCAATTCTTCACAAAGGAATAATACTCCAACAAACCGAAATTTCCCTCTAGGGAGTGATGTTTTCAGTTTACCCCGTAACCATAATTTACCTGATGTAATTCATGCTGATGAAGTAGATATACATTTACAAAAAGCGATAACTCTTCCCATCGGTTATGCAGCATTAGCAATTTTGAAAGACAGTAATGGAAATGAATATTTGCAATGTTATGTTCCAAATAAATGATGAAATAAATATTTATTGAAATGCAAACTTTGTAGAAAGTGGAAACTTCTAACACTTTGAATGAAAAAGACTAAGAAATTGTTAAAAACCACAGATTTATTGATACTTAGAAAGACCGGTTTCGGTTATTACACCATTGTCAATCTCTGACAACTTCTCAACTACACAAAAAGTGAAACTTCTAACACTTATTTCATTGAGAAATAATATTAATATGTATCAAATTCTAAACTTCGTAGAAGTGAAAATTTGTAACACAATTTCTTGATTTGAGGAAAGGTACAATAAGAAGACTTGAAGACTTATACTTGGGATACAAAGTAACAAGTGACAATAACCTTGGAATTGCATCGACAATAATGATCTAATAAACAAGATTAAGTGAGAAGAGATTTGACAAATACATTAAGGTCAATATGAGTTGAAACGTTGAAGAAGACTGGCCATAATATTGTAATTCATCTGTTGAAATGCAAACTTTGAAGAAAGTGGAAACTTCCAACACTTATTTCATTGAGAAATAATATTACATATGTATCAAAATCTAAACTTCGTAGAAGTGAAAATTTGTAACACGTTGTGTACAATTTCTTGATTTGAGGAAAGGTACAATAAGAAGACTTGAAGACTTATACTTGGGATACAAAGTAACAAGTGACAATAATGTTGAAATTGCATCGACAATAATGATCTAATAAACAAGATTAAGTGAGAAGAGATTTGACAAATACATTAAGGTCAATATGAGTTGAAACGTTGAAGAAGACTGTCCATAATATTGTAATTCATCTGTTGCATAGACAATAATGATATAATAAACAGGATTAAGTGAGAAGAAATTTGAGAAATACAGTAGTTCAATATGAATGAAACGTTCAAGAAGACTGGTCGTCATTTATAGTACTGTAATACATAAATGTTGCTCCCACTTAAATTCGTGAATAGATGATGGATAGACTATAGATCTTATCTTGATAAATAATAGTAGTATAGGTAGGCCTACTACAGAGTCGTCATAAAAAAAAATTATTTTTAACAGTATTATTCTCCAGTAAATATTATATCAGTATTATCAAGTAGAATAGTTTATAGGGGATTTATTTTTCAAACATTTGTGAAAGAAATTTCACTTAGAAAGCTAGGTTGAAACTCGATTGCTTTTGTCAGTTATTGTAATTCAAGCTCTGAATACTGTATTGTATTTACTACATGCATTTTTTAGGGAGAGAATACAAAACGAATATAGGAAGAGACAAGGATACGTCATGATTGATAAACTAGGAAGAAGAGCAACTATTGAAAGAATTTGGAGAGAAGCCCTGCAATCTCTACCCAAATATCTTGGATTGAATGCAAAGTTTTTCCTATAAATAGATACTTTCTCGAGAAATATAGTAGCAAAAATTTTGGAAGTCTTTTAACCTTAAATGCTATGCAGATTCATGAGGAAATTCATGAGCAGAGTTTAGCGGAAATTCTTCTCATTGCCCATAAAAATATAAGCTCCGTCACACCAATCCTTATAGAATCCGTTAATCCTTATAGATTCTATTAGATTGAACATAACTTATCATACACATGATGAACATATGTGTTTGTCAAGTTCCGTTCAATCTAATACAATCTATAAGGACGGAAAAATAAACATATTGTTAATAACTTTGGTGTAAACCCAGCTTAAGAAGAACTAAAAATAATCTACATCCTATTATAATGATTGAAACATGACAAAATAAATAACAAATAACATGAGAATGAATTAATAATTTGACTGAAGTAAAACAGTTGTAATTCTGTGTAAAGATATTGAAATCTACTCTAGATGTCCACAATAGTCAATCCAATCAGTTATATACTTTCAATCTATGACTGATTCATAACTTGTTTGTCAATCTGGAAGTTATGTTTTCAGATGGGAGGAAAGAAGAAGTCGACTTGAGATTTTTCAGACTATAAAAAGGTTCTCATAATAAATAATTTAGCTGCTTAAATTTATCAAGCGCTCATTGAAAACATTAGCTGCACTGATTTTCTCTTTCTCACACAATTTTCAAGCATAGGTACCGTACACTTAGAGCAAACTGCGATAATTTTTGGTTAAAAAATAAATATATACTTGGAAAAGTCACACTATGATTGTTGGGATATCATGGAGAAACATCTCGATAGAAAATAAATTTCAAGTTACCTAACTGAGATAAGTATTAAAAAAGGGATTTTTCTATATGAAGATGTGTCTTTTTTACAGATTTTTATCATAGCATATAAAATCTCAACAAATCAGTAATACAGAATTTTATGAAAACATATCAATGTTGTAGTTACTTTGTTATAATTTATACTAGAATTTTTATGTTTGTGGCATATCGGTTGAGATTGATTAAATGAATTAAATTGATTAAATACTGTATATCTATTTAAATGAGGAGGCCACAATTTCTTAGCATAATTTCTTACAATATAATACAGTAAATTTAAAAATATTGGAAAAGCTGTTGTTATACAATAAATTAATTAATCTCATAATCAAAGACTGGAAAAAATCTAGACAGAAACAATAAAGAAGCTGAATAGATTTCAAAAATATTACAAATAAAAGAGCTTAGAAAAGTAAATGTCTGATTAAAAATGAGGCAGACCAATCTCTAATGCTTTAAATTTATCTCATTTGATAGATATATACCTAAAGAAGGAGGAAAAGCAAAGACTTGAATTATTATAGCTCTAAATCCCATCATAAAATTAAATTCCAAAATAACAACTAATGCAGACTACAGGAAATAGAATATTGATCAATTAAAAATATTTTTTTCTTTGAAAGAAAAATAAATTAAAATTTCATTGAACACAATAATTAATAACATTCATAATCAGCCTTATCTATTAGTCTGATATTATTGAGGAATCAAATTACAGGGACCCTTGCAAATCACTAATTTCTTAGACGTTTATAAAACTCACTAATTCCTTATTACGTTTAACGTTATACGTTAAACGTTCTTATTAAACGTTGTCGATGTAACTGTAGCAATCATTTATGTACATAGTACACATCAATTTCAACCTAATTTGAGTTTTTAAATCCAGTTAAACTCAAACATTCAAGTATTTGTAGAAAAATCACACACACTCAACAACTATCTGACACACACTCCAATACACACATACAAAGTAGCTTACTTGTAATACAATTGCACAAGCAACTACATTTATTATTAAACCAATAACACACTGTACATGAAATATACAGGACATGTTTTTGTAAGATAATTGCACTAGAAACTATACTCCGTACAAAATAACTTCTGACTTGGGAAGAACATGCGCAGCAGAGAAGGCATACAGAGGTAGGGATACAACGGCGATGTTTCCGTTCTTAAACGTCCAGCATTCTCTAATTTCTAGTGAGTATTCAAGCTCTCATATTAAACTTACCGTACGGAGGTTCCACTCTGAAATCCTTCAGTCAACTGACTCTAATCGACAAATGCGCTTCTACCTATGACTCTATTAATCACTGTAATTGGCTGATCTCCCTCCATCTCTCTGCGCCGCATATTCCTCCTAGTTAAAAGTAATTTTGTACAGAGTATACAGACATATTCTATACATCAGATAGAAGTTTAGTTTACTCACATTTGTCACATGTAGAAATTAAAACACCCTCCTCGGTTTTCAACCATTTCAACACAATGCCACTCCCACTTCAACACGTTCATATATTGAGAAGGACCTGTAAAGGACATTAATCATATCATTAAAACCTGGTTCTCAATGACCTAACATTTTTTTTTTTTTGATGGTTGGAGTATTCTATACCACAGAAGAGTTTGTGTGTAGAGAGGGTTCCTTTGTGCAATTTTTTTTCTTCTTTTTTTGTAATACTGTAGGTATTATAAATTTTTGAAAATTCCTATACTCTGATTAGAATCTCTGGGAAGCTTTAAAAACAAACAAACAAACCTATTTTCTAAGACGTCGTATAATATTTTTGGAGTTATTCCACAAGAGGTGGGAGGTGGGACCTAGAAACATAAAGTGTATTAAACCATATATATTCGCCATAAAACCAAACTGAATACTATTTCTGACATAGGCCTGAATATTTTTACATATTAGGAATTAAAAATCTGGTTGTGAGGTCTATTTTATAACATCTTTAGTGAGATTCACGTTATAATGACAGTGAAGAAAGATAGGAGAACAACGTTGCCGTTCCTCTGTCTTGTCAATGCCTCCTATAGACGGTAGCTGATACAGGTTTACTGATGTAATATTAACTGTTCATTCTCATTTAAAAGAATGTATTACATTTTATTGAGCAAGAAATTATAGCTATTCTCAATAATTTTATAATGAATTTTCATAATTAAGTTGAAATATTTTATTAATTCTACAATGTTAAAATATGATCTGGCAACAGAGCAAAGCGAGATAGAGATAGCGCTATCCGCTTTGTTGAATGATAGACAAGGATAGCAATACCATTTCTAATCAAACACTGCCATTATAACGTGGACCTCACTATAGTAATAAATGTCACTGGTTTTGGACATGCCAATATTGAGTGTGTACATTTTAATGTTCCATGTTCAAAGTAAGTACAGTATTCAGTTATTTTTATGCCTGTTTTATCCTTTATTTTCTATTATCATACTATTTTTCCTTGTTGCTTTTTCAGTTGAATTTTGGTACAGGAAAGAGGATTGACATGGATGTGTTTGTTGTATTAGTTTCCATAGTTAGGAATAATTTGCTTGTCGCAATTGACGAAATCATTTAAATGTGTAGTTAGAAAATATCTCACACATCCATTTTCCTCTTCATATTCTCCCCAAAGTTACAATGCAGAACTTGGGAGTGCTCTAAATGAGCTCGATAATTACAAGCTACTAGAAACCCCCCAGTATTTTTTTATAAAAAATATTGGGATGCAGACATATCGACTACAAATTATACGACTAATCACACATATTCCAGAAAAAAGAGCACTTTTAGTGAATTTCAAACGAAGCCAACTCTAATAGAGTATTCAAATAAATTCAATTTTTACAAGTGAAGTAAAAAATCTGCATTGTAACTACTGTTCCCTAATTCAATCATTTTTCAGAGCTATTTCAATAAAACATGAGATGCTCGCATTATTAAGTTACATGCATTATTCTATTGCAGCATGTTTTCATGTTGATATGTATTGCATCATTAATTAAGTCATCTAATTACGATGAAACTTCATTAATAATAATTAACTGAGTATTATATAGGTATACGAGATGAAGTAGCTTATTAGTTACAGTCATGTTCAATTCATATAATTTAGGCCTACAGAATAAAGTAGTAATACAAAAGTCATTTTTTTCCTAAATACCTAGCTTATGATTTGAACTCATTACTAAATACTCATATTTTTTCTAAATACCTAGCTTATCATTTCATTTAGTCTCATTTATTCTTTTCAAAAACTAAAAATTCTTTTCTTTCGGTAAAATAATTCCTGTAAAGATGTGCAAAAATGAATATTCAAAATGCGAGGTTTCCATGACTCACAACCGTTAGTCTGGAAAACATAATTTCATAGAACTCAAAAATAAAGACTACCAATGTTATAAGTTACGTATTTAATAATAATAAATGCTTTGATATGAATTTGAAACTTACAACAAAAAAATAAATTCAATTAATGTTTATGTTTTATAAAATGTGTTAATATTATTGTCTTGAAACAACTCTTTTTTTAAATTAATTGCAACTGGTAACTGGTTTTAAGTACAGTTACTATAATATAAACATTTTCTTATAACTTTTTTAAATTAATTGCAAATGGTAACTGGTTTTAAGTACAGTTACTATAATATAAACATTTTATTATAATAACTCTTTAAAATTAATTGAACTGGTAACAGGTTTTAGGTACAGTTACTACATGAACATTTTCTTATAATTTCATATAAACCCCATTATAAAAATCTAATGGTAGCGGCGGGAAAAATAGCTCCAAAATGGCCAAACTGTAGTTTAAAGATGGAGGGAAACAGTTGAAGAGACCAAAGCCTATAATAAATTTGATGTGATCTACTAAGTATTAATATAGAGAAAATGTGAGAAGCTCAAGCTTCTACAAACCCAGGCCCAATTCACACAGAACGGACGTCGGGAAGAGACGAAGCGCGGAATTTTTCCAATTGCGAGTTACCGCGACAGCTAAACCTACGTTCAC
The DNA here is from genome assembly GCF_014356525.2 of Nilaparvata lugens. Lineage (NCBI taxonomy): Eukaryota > Metazoa > Arthropoda > Insecta > Hemiptera > Delphacidae > Nilaparvata > Nilaparvata lugens. The sequence goes on along the minus strand of NC_052511.1, from coordinate 5,265,576 downwards.
ACCAAAGTTATCAACAGAAATTTGTCCACAAATAGTCTTCAACAAAAAGTTGTCAATTTTTTGTTGCTATTCTCAAATGTAGAGTAACAAAAATTGTCAATTTTTTGTTGCTGTTCTCAAATGTAGAGCAACAAAAATTGTCAATTTTTTGCTGAGTGGGAAAAAAATTTGTTGAAAACAAAGATTTCCAGAAGTTGACGACAAAATGTTGCTGTTTTTCAAGAAATGGACAACGAATCGCCGCAACTTGTTGAAAACTCAGTTGACAACTCTGGTGTAAACGCGGCTATGTTGACTCCGTGTGCAGTGTGTTATAGCATAGAGAAACTATAGCATAAACTTACGCTATTGTTTCTCTATGGTTATAACTTAACTCCATCTCACAACCATTAGGGCACCCATACATCATTTGGTCATCCTCAAAACATTTATTCATTTACACCATATAATATACTATGATGCATTTTATAATTTCCTAATTACAATTAATTGTGTATTTATTTCATGTTCGCTTGATACAATTATTTTTATTTCACATGTACCTACCATTTTACCATTTTGTACGTTTCTGTTTGTATATGAGAGCTTATATAGATATCTATTTTACATTATATTTATATGCTTCTTGTTACTTGAACATACCTTCTATATTTATTTGCACTTTCATATTAGTGTGATAACCTTGATTCATAATTTTCATCAAAAATTAACTGAGTGAAAGTGAATTAATCACTTTAAAAAGAGTTCGGCCAAAGTGTAGAACAAAATATTGAGAACTTTTGTTCTTCTAAATTCTAAAACAGAAACTTGTTCTCTTTGTACAAATAGACAACTTTTTTAGAAGAAAACTATTTGTCTACTACATTTTGTTGAAAACTTTGTGGCAATTTGTTGCCAATTTCTTAAAAAGCACAGCAACATTTTGTCGCCAACTTATGGAAATACTTGTTGGCAACTTGCCAACAAAATAATTTTCCTCTCTTCAAGACCACGCCGACTACGTTCTCTGAACAGAAATTGACAAGTTTTGTTCTACATTTTTTGAGGATATGAGAACAGCAATTTGTTTTCTACAAAAAATTGACAACTTTCTTGTAGAAAACGTTTTGTGTCCAACATTTTGTTGAAAACTTTGATGTAAACGCAGCTGAAGAGTACATTTATGGCAACCCTATCTGCCGTCAAATTTTCGTGTTCAGTCAATTTATCTTTCTAAAAAATGTAGTATGTTAATGTAGTATGTAAATTTAGTATGTTATTCTAATGACAAAAGCACACAAATTATCCAGCGGTCATTTAAAATTAATAGAAAAACATTTAAATTTTATCAACCTCACATTGTATATCAAGTTTTACTTACCTAAAAATTATTATATTTACAGTAAAATCAGCTTTCAGTAATCTAAATGACTCTTTAAGATGTGCATATAACTATAACGATAAACTTAAAAGCTCTGGTAAGTAACTGTTTTAAAAGGTTCCAAGTAATGGTAACATTATAATTTTTGTAATTTTTCAAATTAATGATTAATGACCGCCGACTAGGTACTGATTAGTGTGAATTTGTCATCAGAATAACATACTAATAGATTTGAAAAAGAAAATTTGAAGCCAGGTAGGGTGGCCATCTATAGGCCTACTTCAGTTAAGATTTCAGCCTAAGTTGTCGACTGAATAGTATTCAATTTTGTTGTAGAAAATAATTTGCTGTTTTCAAAACCTAAAAAATATAATAGAAAAACAAAAAGTTGTCAATTTTTTGTCCCAAGAGCTTACCGGGTTCGGCATCAGGAACTTGTATAGAGTAAAACATCATTTTGTTGGAAAATTTCTCAGTGTTTACCACGCTTAGTGGAAAACAAACATTTGTTGAAAACATTACAAGTTGACGACAAAATGTTGCTGTAATTTTTTATGAAATTGGCAACAAATTGCCCAAAAATTGTCAACAAAATGTAACAAATAATAGTAGAAATTGGCAACAAATTGCCGCAATTTGTTTGAAAATCAGTTGACATCTTTGATGTAAAGGCGGCTTAATTTTTTCAATTAATCATAAATGACCGCCAGTTAATTTGTGTGATTTTTCATCACAATGACATAGGTACCAAATCGATTGCAACCAAAAATTTGATGACAACAGGTAGAGTGGCCATTTATCTACACTTCAGCCAAAGTTTTCAAAGATATACTTTCTCAAATACCTACGGTGTTTTCACTTCCATGCCAAATATGAATTTATTTCCATATTTACCATCAAAAGTAAATAAAAAAAGAGAGATGATATCAAAAAAGTAGGAACAATCCACAGCAGACGACGACATGCGTCTACATGTTCATGTCCGACACAGAGCTCAGTTTGCTCAGCAAACCACTCTGAAAATAACTCAAAACAAAATTAAAAATACCATTCTTCAAGTTTTGTCTTATGAAATTCATCTAACTAATTGAAAACAAGAATAAAATTACCTATACAAACTCCCTGCTAAAGATGCTGCACCGACACGCACCAACACGAAACGAAACGCGAAAAACGAAGAAGAAGAAACTGAAGATTGAAGAATAAGAACAACATTCAAACATCCCATCACTCGATCAGCTGATTCGCGAAGGCGCGAAATCTATGATAATTTGAATTATCGAGCGCTCTTCCACATTCTTCAGCCACACTGGATTTTCCATTGCTACCTTCTACAATACATTTTCTTTGGCTTCTCTTCTTAATACATTCAATTAACAAGTGACCGAAAAGTTATTCACCATAAGAATTCCACATTATTCAATTGATAAATTATTAATTTATTCTACAAAATTCGTTCAAAGACTTGAGTCGAAACATATTATATAGTATAATTTGCCTTCGAAGTCAAGAGTGTACGGTACTCAAAGAGCACATTAGGTCTCACTTGAGGAATCCTTAAACGATTGCTGTCTCCAATCAATGAAAAAAGCATAAGCATCAATGTAAAAATTTGTGTCATTTTACGAGCTAGAAATCAACCAACAGTATTACAATTTGATTTGGTACAAATTCACTGCGAATAGTCTACTGTACTATATCAAAGAAACTGAAAAAAAGATTGAAATGTCTCATTTACAGATGAAATAGATGGGAAAATTATGAATCAAGGTATTTATAGTCTATGACAATTTGTCTGTAGCACCCTGCTTGAATGTGACACAGCTTTTGTTTATTGTGTTAACACAGAGTCCCATGCACATGTCACAGTCGCAAGAACTCCAGTCAAGGTTGAGTTAAATTCTTGGAGATGGATACTCGCTACTCGAGATGAGGAACCCGCTGTACGCTACCTTATATGAACTACTAAACGCGAATCTTCAACTACTAGTATTCATTTTATAGTTATTCTACTGTTAAGCTTATTTGTATAATCGTTCAAAGCTTCAAGAAGGTTGATAATGGCAATATAATTCAGACTTGCTTGTTTGTTCCTGAAGTATAAAGTATAGTGGACTACCGGTACAGAAATCAATCAATCAATTTTATTAGAAAAACATTTTTACATTGTTGGGTCCTGCTAAACCCGTGGGTTTTTCAGCAGGTGCCCGATCAAAACAAAATTATTCACAACGTTAAATTAAATTAAAAAATAACCGGTAGGATGAAATTTTTGAAAGATGAAAATGTTTGTACTGTAGTAGGCTGCAACTCAAGTAGCATGACTATGTTATAGATAATCATGATAGATAATCAAAAATTCTCAATTTTTCGATTTAAATTCTGACAATGACAATGAGTACAACCAAGAAGATGGCGGACCTGCCGAAAGATCTCGTTGTCACAGTGAGTGATTAATTCATTTATTGTAAAATATCTGACTGTTAGTAGTTTTTTCTAATAGCAAAATGTGATTTAATAATAAGCAGTTCGTGATGGAAAACAACATTGAAGAAAAATATGTACCTTTGGCTTGGGTCTATAATAACTGACTTCTCATTTACTATTATTGACTTATTATTACTAATTATTTGATCACTTCAATTTACTGGAATGTGGGTGTTTCAAAATAAGTTACATTAATTTAGAATTATGTATCATAGAAATAAATAGAAGGAACAATGGGCTTTGGAGGAATTTATCTCAAGAAAGTCACTTGGATATAGAGAAGGATGTCAGCTTTTATTGACAAGTTTTGCAAACCTCTTATCAAGAAGTTTTGCAAACCTTCTCTTAGGGAACAAGATGTAAACTTGAAAAATAAATGAACTACATATTCGAATTGATGAACCTTTGTACCTAGTTTGTAAACTTATGAAACTACACACAACCTGGAGTTGAAGAAGAAGGGGTTGTCTTATTTTGTTGTTCAGCAACAAGCTTTATAATTTTAATAAATACAACTGTACTGAATAAAACATACACAGTTGCCACAATATCATATTTGCAACTACTCAGAAAATATGAGCTTAAGGAAAGCTAATATAAGCTAATATAAGCTATATTGAGCTTCAAGGAACTACAAGCAAGTCTGCGTCTATTCAACTTGGATTTTCAACACAAATGTAGGCTTCTAGAACGGAACAAGATCAATATCATGTAAGGATATTGGAAAAATGGTATATGTATTATTGTATTAGTCATCCTCATTAATGAAGATGAATTACATGAATTCAAATATTTGTGAGTTATGAGAACTGAAGTACCTACTACCCTACTCTATTGTACTCCAATGGAAACAAGAAAACAAATTCAAATTCAGATCACCCAGCAAACTATTTGAAAGAAAGTAATAGAATCACTTTTTGCTATTAGAAAAAACGAATAGCAGTCAGATATTTTACAATAAATGAATTAATCACTCACTCTGACAACGAGATCTTTCGGCAGGTTCGCCATCTTCTTGGTTGACAACCAAAAAATCTGACTGCTAGTCGTTTTTTCTAATAGCAAAAAGTGATTTAATAATAAGCAGTTCGTGATGGAAAAGAACATTGAAGAAAGTTATAGAGTTGCATTGTCGCCAGACTCAATTTTGTATCTATAGATATTTATTATGGAAAGAATATTTTCAAATAGGTTGTAATTGATACAAAAGTATTTATTAGGTTTATATAGGTAGTACCATCTCGTATTAACAATGATGGAACAGATATTATTAAAATCTGAGTAAGAATTTTGAACTATTCAGCTAGAAATTTGCAAAGCTCCAGACTCTGTTAATAAACCGTGCTTTCTAATAAAATTATACTAGAGATATAAATTATTTTTGGCAGTGTGATTTCAGTAGTATTGGACCCTATTCTTGACAAGCAATGTATTTTATGAATGACTAGTTCGGAAATATTTTTATAGTGCTTAGTTGAATGAGAAGTTATGATCTCCCATTGATCATTTTTCCAAACATTGATATTTTTCAAACCATAGTTAGTAAAGTGATAGAGAAATTGAGTTTTGCAGCCACAAACGATATCAAAAGAAGCATAAAAAACTCTCCTGATCAAATCAATGGATATGAAAGCTTCAGTAGTTTAGTAAGATAACAGAACAATTCTATTTCATCTAAAATATTTAAGAAAATGAAATCCAACTCCTGAATACATAGAATTCTAGAAAATTTCAGTCTCAATCCAATTAAATAATTCATTAGTGAATTCATTCAAATGATTTCTGACTAATTACTTTTTGGTTGTGAATAGCCGTGTGCACTGAATTTTCAAAAAACAGAGAGTGCCGGTTGCACAAAAGCCGGTTAAATTTTAACCGTGATTACTTCCACAAAAACCAATCAGAGAAGCCGTCTTCTCATGAACGCCTTCTCCGATTGGTTCTCGTGAAATTAATCACGGTTAAAATTTAACCGGCTTTTGTGCGACCGGGCCGAAGTCTTCGTGATGTGGGCACCTTATTTAGTTTGACCTGTACAAAGTATATGTAAATAAAATGTATATAATTTTTTCAATATAAAATAATATTAGAGATATTAGCGGAATTATAAGCTGTTATAAATGTTATTCTATAGCTTCAGCACTCTATAATGGATTTTAATCAAACTTATAAAATATTATTTGTTTTGTACAGATTAATTAGCTAGGAAGTTGATAAAACTATAACTTGATAAAATTATACCCAGTAACATTACATTTTTATATACTAATAAATCTAATAATCAAACATACCATAGCCGTCAAAAAAATTCTAATAAAATTCATAAATAATTAAAAACACCAAACTTTTATTGTTTTTCTAAATAATAATAAAACACACCAAAATGGTATGTCAAACGAAACATCAAAAGAACTCATAATATACAAAATTGTTTGAGTACGGTATTTTTAATCTATTACTTCAATAATACGAAAAATTGAACAGTTGAAATAATTTCAATCCTATTTGAATATATAGACTATTAGAAATAACTATCAGACTACACATATTTCAAACTTGTTGGATTAGGTTATTCCTATAGATTTCTTCGGTTTCATTAAATAATACTAAAGTAAAATATGCTAGTGAATAAAATAATTTGTTATCTTGTAATTAAAAAGTGTAGTGTACGGTCTTACTGCATTTCTTGAATTAAATGCAAGTCAAGCCAATGTAACCAACTATTGACCAAAATGTTTTTCAAGGTTTTTGAAAATTCAAAAATGTAAAACCTTTTAAAAACGTTCTATTTTGATCTTATTCAAATTTAGTTTCATGTAATTATAGTTAGCTCTAGGATTCATAGGATTTGAATTATTTTTCGTTCTGTATTTTAAAAAAATCATGATTCAACAAAACATTTGAAATCAATTTCAAGTTTTTCGGATGAAAAGGATATCTTATTTTAACAATATTTGAAGAAAATAATATAATCTCAGATTGAATAAATAGAAGCAGTAAACGTCATTGTCAGCTTCTAATATGTAGCTAAGTTGTTACTCAATATGGAGTTATAAAGGCAGCATTATTATTGGAAATTTACAGTAAGCATCAGGAAAATCAATGTCCCATTCAGTAAGAAATTTAGACTAACAGAATGAAGTAACTTATTAATTAAAATATTTATGAGATTTTTTCAAGAAAATACATCATGGTAGATAAATAAGCCATCAGTCAGTATAATACTGAATTTTAAAATAATGAATCAATAAGCCTTGATATTATACTGCAGCCTAGGCTATAAAACTCTGTTAGTTTAAAAAGAAAAACCCAAATATTCTAGATGATAAGTGATTGAATATAACTAAGCATCATTGTTAAATTAGTGCTGATTCTGAGACAGTGTTGAGAAGAAAAATGGAAAAAATAACAGTTCATTTAATAGTTATTAATAAAATTATTGTAAGTTGTAATACTTTAACTAAGGTGTTTTCAGTTCCAAAACTGGAGGGGTGATAATTTCATACAAAATTTTCCAGAGGATACCTATATAGAATATGCATATTTTTCTCAAAATCTGTATAGCTTACTTTTCCCCTGTGGCATGATCTATGAAAGCTTGTAAATTTTATTTTGCAATGTCAATTATTATCATGTGATGAAAAGCTTCCTTCTCTTAGAAAGTGCAGAGAATCTGTTCAAATATTTCTGTATTTCCTTTAAATATCAGCTTATAATACTCGAAATCACAATGTTATGACCGATATAATATGGATCTTGTATTTAATATTTCATGTAAACGTTTTCGTTTTTTGTAATACTGTGTTGAATGTTACATTATCTCATTCTGAAAATATATTATTAATTCTTATTACAAACTGAATGTCGTTTTGCTTTCATACATACATGCTTATTGCTATCATTTCTTATAATTTAATTTTTGATTTTCTTTCATTTGTATTAGTACTCTCTATTATTAAGCTTTCGAGTTGTGTTGGAAGTGATGCTTGGCTACTGAAACGGATTTTGAAATGGGAAAACTTCAAAACTTCAACTTGAAGGTAAGTGACCTACATGAATGAGCATGTTGGAATATAGCAGGCAAGATGCATGCTACATGTTCCATATGTATGATCTGAATGTTTCTCTATGTACTGAGTTGGCAAGAATTCGAATTGGACGCCCAAAAAATGGTAGTTTTTATTTTATATGAGTTTCCTAATGAAGTCCAGTAGCCCACTAATGGATTTGGGAACCAAAAATTGAACCTCAAGACAAATTGCAAGATATTGAGATCAATTAATATATCAGACGTTGTCAATTCCACGAATATAATTATTTTACTGAAGAAAACCATAAAATTATACATTTAGACAATTATATAAACATTGTTTATTCAAATTTTGAACCAAAATTGAAGAGCAGATAGAAATTTCTGAGATATTGCAGTTTTTTTATAGTAGCGCTCATCGAATTTCCATCTAGCTGTTTACCCTGTTGTTAACATTTGCAGTAGCAAATCTCCGGGGTGATTTGCAGCATTCAATTTGGATTCTCGTTTTAATAATAATTATTAAAAATTGAAGAAGAATATGAATAAGATAAAGATATCAATGTCACCCAGAAAGTTGAGTTCTTGAATTCTGAAAATAATGGACTCCATCAAAACATGTATCTCAAGACAAATTGCAAGATATTGAGTTTAATTAATAAATCAGACGTTGTCAATTCCACGAATATAATTATTTTACTGAAGAAACCCACCCATAATTAGACATTTTAAAAACGACGTTATTTTTTCAAATAAAAGAAATTGATGGTGTTGATAATATTTGTATCCTTAATTTATTTATTTATTTATTTATTTATTTATTATTATTATTTCATCCACTGACCTCCTATAAAAGGGGTATTTGGACTTGTCAATGTCGTAAGTCAATAAATACAGAACATAAATACATAAATGATAAGTCAATATATTTTTTTCTCTCCAAACCTTATCTCGACGCTCGTAGTTTAGAACATAAACAGGTACATGAAAAGTCAATACATTTTTTTCTATTCTCTCTAAACCCCATTTTGACGCTCGTAGTACTCTCTGAACTCTTCATTTGAGTACGCGCATATGGACAGCAGCTCCTTCTTTAATTGATCTCTGAATTTTGTACCAGTCATTTCTTTTATATGAGCTGGCAATAAATTAAACAAACGAATACCAGAACTCCTAACACCTCGCTCATACATGGTTGTCTGATGTGTGTCGTCTCTTAGGTTGTTCCTATATCTTGTTGGGTATTGATGGAATGTTCCGCCTGTATTAAATTCATGTATATTTTTCTTAATGAAGCAAATTGTTTCAAAAATATATAGGCTTGGGAATGGGAGAATTTGAAGTTTTTTGAAAAGGGGGCGACAACTTGTTCGAATTGATTCTCCCATCATCACTCTCAATGCCCACTTCTGCATTCTGAACACCTCAACTACGCAACTTGAATTTCCCCAAAAATAATACTTAATTCTTGTTTCATTGATTCATCATGATACGGGGGGGGGGGGAATACAGTCATAGTAACACAGCAGAGTTAAAGGGTAGCAGAAAAGGTGGCAAAGAGTTTCTGAATAATTCATGTACTGGGATTCAAATGTGGCAGAAACTAGTGGAGCAGCGAACTTAGGTTATCAGGTAGAAGAAAGCGGAGACATTTACATGCATGCATTATTTAAACACTTTCAGCTACCTTCTCCCTTACCCAGCATCATACATTTGCTGCTCCACAATGTTTTAACCCCAAGGATAAGTTTCAAAACATTCTCAATCTAATTTAAATTTATTATTTTGTAAAGGGCGCTCAAAATCTGGCTTACATTGTGTGATGTGTGATCAATCTAGGATTTATTTATTTTGGTTAGCAAAAACTACAAAGATCGGAAAATAAAAAACAGGCTATTGCCCAAAACTTCTTCAATTTCCTAATTTAGTTTTAAATTGTCCAAACATTATAATATAGGTTATGTCCATTTCAATTTCTACACCAAATCACAATCTGAAAATATAAATTAGAATGAAACAAACAATTTTAAATTTGGATAGATTATTTGTTTGGATATTATGTTATCAACAATCGTATGGTCCTAAGATCTAAGACCATTCACTCGTATGATCCGCATACTATAGAGAACACAGAAGGAGCCAAACAATTAGGCATAGCCTACGGTACATAGGAAAATTCCCTAATAAATCCTTCTATATGATTCTGTACGTTCTACAAACTCACAGTAAAAAGATGCTAACAAGGCCTTTTAATAACAGTCCTTCTAAGGGCTACAAGCTGATAATTCTTCAGCTCAACATAGAAGGAATATCATTTTCAAAATGTGAATTTTTAGCTAAAATATTATCTACCCTGTTATTGAAAATCTGCTAGGGGAAGACGTCTGAAGGATCTATATTGTGTTTCACGAATATTAGTAACTATAGGTACTACCACAGAGGAAAGAAGCATGCTTATTCCGTGGTACTACTAACAAGGATGAGTTGAGTTTTCTTTAGGAGTCAACCCTCAGCCGTTGATAACTACCAATGTTTTAAATGAATATTATACAGAATATGATGAATATTATATGTAGAATAATTTAACTGAGATCGAAGTCTGGTTGAGAAATAGGTTTAGTTTTTTGAAAAGATGAATAGTACCCAACTATGAGCAATTATGCTTATAACAGTATACACTTGATTATTATATTATACAAGATGATGCCGAAAATATTGTGATGATATAATCCTAGATAGATAGTTTATGACGTATAATACTGTACACCAATCATAAATGATCCTCAAATTCATCATCAAGTAGTATAACCTATATTTTTAAATATCACTTATTAATTTACTTGAAAAAGCCAAATACATCACTTAGATACAAAACTGAGAGCATCTTATTTATTCAACAGAATTCATCATTCTACAACTGGAATTATTATACAAACACTGCACAGTTTTACGCTAATAATTATTGTCTTATAATGTATTCTCCCGAATGAGTTTAAGAGTACCGTCTTCGATAAATCCAAAGAGCAAAGAAAGCCCCTCCTTTCTTTGTTAATAAGGGTACATCAAGAAAACTTTGTATGGAGAGATTCCTGCATGAAAAAACTTTAAAAATGAAAAAAGTTATTGATCAATATCGAAAAAAATTAAGCTCCATTAAAAAATTATAAGAATTATTATAGGATCGTCTAATAATCAGGTACTGGAAAAACAAGGAATTAATAGACAGTAAACCTGACTATAAAAGATTTATGGACTTTGAAATAATCGAATTTGAAAGCAAAAGGTGGTACTGTATACATATAAAATGCCTACAACATTTCATATTAATATATTTCTTGGGTGACAGATTATTTCTGATAACTATGCTTGAAAAGTTATGTTATTTTCAAGATTATTTCAACCAGTAGATTATAATTTGCTATAATCTAAACGACTGAATCTATGACCTTTTGTCTACTATAACATATCGTCTGAATACATAATATATATTAAGTGGTCAGTGACCTTTGAATTGGCTTATCTAAGTGGTCAGTGGTTTCTAATTGTTGATTCAGTTTCACTATAAACTTATAAATTATAAAACACAGTTGGGATATCATATTCCAACGATTTTAGTAAATATTTATCTACAATAACATTATTTTTGCAAATCAGTATTTCGAGTTGATTTATATTTAAAAGCTTATTAACTTGGTTACTCTGGGTATGATAATTTTGAAGCAACTTTAATATTATAAACCTATTATTGTTCAATTCCTTTCCAATGCCAATTCAAAGAAATTGATGAAGCATATTGCCCATTGAAGAATGACGGTTTTTATCAAGGAGTTTCAGTTTCTTTAAGAGACGACTTACAATGAACCTTTCCTATTGAAGAAATTGAGACAGATTTGAGGTAGGGTGATTTTGGTAAGTGAAATATACCTATAGATGTTGTGTTGTGTCCAGTAGTTTGCACAACTTTCACATGCATCTATATAATATGTGATTGGACGATTCAGAGGTATCACAAAAAGAGCACAAATTAGATGAAGTTGTTAATTTTATGGAATTATTTTATTTATGGATGAGATTTTTTATGGAAAATCAGCAAGACTTTCAAAATTTATGACTTAATCAAAAGTGGAGCCTCATTTGTTGCATTAGCTGGAAGGGTACAGCTAATTTAAACTTTCTTGTTTTAAATGTTATTAATTTGAACTATTTTGGAAGAAAAATAGTACAAGGACAACCTTATTATTTTATCTTCCAATGTTATTACATTAGTGTCATTTGCATTGTAAATAGAATAAAAATAAATAAATAAACTTTTGTTGTTTCAAACAACAAACAAGAGCTGCAATTTTCTAATTGATTTTAGATCTAAAGAATAAGCTTTCGGTCGTTTTTTTTTTGTGTGGAAGACTCAAACACACATTAATGATAGAAGTGTGCACTATCTTACACTGTAGATTTAATTATTTAGAAAAATCCACTCGCACTTTATATCAATATTTTTTGAAAAGTGATTTCTATCTAAGACAATCTACATGCTAGAAAAATCATTTGACTCAGACTTCTCTTTAGTTTGACAAAAGTGGCTTGAAAAATACATCACTTGATTAAGCGTTATTTAAAATAGTTACCGTACACATTCTTTCGGATAGAACTGTCATTTTTGAAAATAATACGTTTCCTGTCATAAAATATAGTCAAAAGTAATATTCTATTGGCGTGATCATTGTAAACTATCATGTCAAATTGTAGTAATTTATTATTAAACATAATGTGCCTCAATTATGAACATATCACAGCGGACTGGAAAATTTCTTTATCAGTATTTCAGTGATTTCTATAAAATATCTCCTTTGAGAAGGATCCTCACATATCAGTATCAATGAGAACATTCAGTAAATGAGAATATTATTTCCATGAGTTTGAAATTTGAAAAAACACCACAGAAAAAACTTCTATGTAAGAAAATAATTCCAAAAATTAGATTTCCATGAAGGAGACTTTATGACTTGGTTGAAGTACTGTTATAAATTTGTGACTGTTTTAAAGAAAGTGGATTTTAATGAACGAGACTGGGGCCAAGTCACATGAAGCATTTTTGCACTGGTGACGGGCGAGTCGGTAGGGCAGGAAGCTCTCCGATTGGCTGATTATCAGCTGATTCCCGTACGCCAACCAATCAGCTGATAATCAGCCAATCAGAGAGCTAATTCCAGTACACCAACCCAATCAGCTGATAATCAGCCAATCGGAGAGCTGATTCCAGTACACCAACACAATCAGCTGATAATCAGCCAATCGGAGAGCTGATTCCAGTACACCAACCCAATCAGCTGATAATCAGCCAATCGGAAAGTTTTCTGCCCTACCGACTGGTCCGCCGCTAGTGCAAAACCGTCTGAAGAAACGCTCCATGTGGTTTGGTCTTTTCTATTAAATAGTAACAATAAATTTTATTGATTGAACTACTGTTCATCAAATTTGTGACTGATTTCAAGAAAGTAGATTTTTTTTTGCGTAGTTGAGAAGTTGATATTGTGGTAATTATTCATATTGAATGAAAAAGACCAAGAAATTGTCAAAAAAAAAACACTGATTTATTGATAATTAGAAAGACCGGTTTCGGTTATTACATAATTGTCAATCTCTGATAAAATGGAGTTTATCAGAGATTGACAATGGTGTAATAACCGAAACCGGTCTTTCTAATTATCAATAAATCAGTGGTTTTTTGACAATTTCTTAGTCTTTTCCATTCAAAATAGATTTTCATTAACGAGACTTATGACTTGATCGAAGTATTGTTATGAATTTATGACTGATTCTAGGGAGAGGACGGCGCATCAACGGACGTATCACGGAACACTTCACGGCAGGCATCACGGTCAAGGGACAGACGACAGTTGTCTCAGTCGAGCATAGTGCGGGAGGGCGGACACCAGTCCCGCAAGCGGACGCGGGACAACACCCTCAACGAAACCAACAACAACGGGGTGCTATCCTCAAACAAATCCGAGGAAGCTGCGGCAGAGGAAGACGAGGAGGAGAAGAACAATGGAGAAGTAGGAGAAGAAGAAGGAGAGAAGGTGGTGGAGGAAGCGGTGGAAGAGGAGAAGGAGAAGAACGAAGAAGAAGAGAGCCAAGAAGAGAAGAAGGACAATGAAGAAGGAGGAGAAGAGTGTGTGAATGTGGTAGAGGAAGAGAGCCAAGAGGATGAGAAGAAGAAGGATGAAGAAGAACAAGGAGAAGAGAGTGCGAAGGTAGTACAGGAGCCAGTGAAAGAGACCCAAGAAGAAAAGAAGAACGGAAAGCAAGAAAAGGAGGGAGAACAAGAGGAAAGTGCAAAAGTGGTAGAGGAAAGCCAAGAGAAGAATGAAGAACAAGGACAAGAAGGAGGAGAAGAGAGTAAAAAAATAGTAGAGGAACAAGTAGAAGAGTGTCAAGAAGCGAAAGAAGAGTCGAAGGAGAAAAATGAGTCAGTAGATGAAGAGAGACAAAAGGTAGAGGAAGAAGCAGGGGAGAAGGAAGAAGAGAAACAGAAGGTAGAAGAAGATGCAGGAAAGAACGAAGAAGCAGTGGATGGAGAGAGACAGAAGATAGAGGAAGAAGCAGGAGAGAAGAAGACAGTAGATGGAGAGAAAAAAGTTGTGGAAGAAAAACCTGAGGAGAAAGATGTACCAGTAGAAGAAGAGTGTAAGAGAGAGGAAAAAGAAGAGAAAGAAGATGTGAAAGGGGTACAAGAAGACGTAGAGGGTCAAAAGGTGAAAGAAGACAAAGAAGTAAAGAAAGAGAAAGAGGAAACAAGAGAGCCAAAGAAAGAGAATGATTCTGATGTAAAAGAGACTGAAGGTGGAAGGGACGTTTTAGTTGAGGAGGTGAATAAGGATGTTGATGCAAAAAATGGCGGAGGACAGAATGTGGAAGGAAAACAGGAGGAAGTGAAAGAAAAAATTGAGACTGATAAAGGTGCGACTGGAGACAAAGAAGTTGATGAGGGAGAGAAGGTTGGAGGCAAAGAGAAAGTTGATGAAAATAAGGAGAAGGAGGACAATAAGGTGAAAGATGAAGAAAAGGAGAAGTTGGAAGATAAAGTGAAAGATGAAGAAAAGGAGAAATTGGAAGATAAAGTGAAAAGATGAAGAAAAGGAGAAGTTGGAAGATAAAGTGAAAGATGCAGAGGATTTGAAAGATGATAAAGGAGACGTACAAGATAAAGTAGTGAAAGATGGAGAGGAAAAGAAGGACGAAAAAGAGGGAGAAGGCAAAACAGGTACTGATAAATGTGAGACTGATGTGGAAAACAAAGCTAAAAATGTGAAAGAGGTGGAAAAAGAGATTGAGACTCAAGAAAAGTGTGAATCTGTGGCGAAAACTGAATCAGCTGACGAACAACTTTCAAAGAAAGAGGAGAAACAGGTATTGGGAGAATCAGGGAAAGAAGAGTTGAAAGAAGATCCTGATAAATTGGGAACAACTGCAAGTGCTGAGAAGAAAGCATCTCCTAAAGAAGAGAAGGGAAAGGAGGAAACAGAATCAACTAAAAGTGATGAAAAAGGAATTGATGTTAATGAGAAAGTGGCATCATCTGGAGTAGAGAAGAAAGATGAACCTGTGTCCAATGAAAACAAAATTGAAGAAAAAACTGTGGAGGAGCAAAAAATCGAAAAGTTGGTTGAGAAAACTGAAAAGGAGGAAATAGTTAAGAGTGGAGAGCGGGATCCAAGGCCGAACTAGAAAAGACACCGGAGAAAGTTGAAAGTTCTAGAACATGTGATTGGGAAACGAGGAGAAGAATACAGGTATCAAAGAAGAAATTCAAGAGAAGGGCTTCAAAGGTGATGAAAAACAGCTAGAAAGTAAATTGAAGGAATCTGATGACACTAAAAAGTCGGTGGAAAGTGGGAAAGAACCCACTGAAAATAAAGAAAAACTTGGAGATGAATCTGCTGATGTTTGTAAGAAACCGGAAGGAAGTAGCACAAAAACTGAGGATCCAAATCAGAAGAAAGAAGACACTGGGAAGAAAGATGTTGGGGAAGTAAAACAGGAAAGCACACTGACAAAAGAGGAGATAGCAAAGACCAAAGAGGAATTGAATGAGGTGGAAATCAAGGAAGTAGACTGCAAAGAAATGAAAAATACTTCAAAACCAGAGGAAAGTGGAAAAGGAGTTGAAGAAAACACAAGTAGTTCACAAGGAAATAAATCACCAGACAAACAGAAGCAGGTGACAGAGTTGGGGAAGTCAAAAATCGCTGAGAAACCCACACAGTTTGATACAAACATTATCAAAACGTTGGAGATTGGAGCAAGTCAGCTAGTTGATGATACTACTAAAACTGCAATCAAATCCAGTGAAGAAACTAGTGGAAAGAACGAAATAAAATCTGAGGAAAAGATTGAACAAACTAAAGATAAAACAGATACCAAAGTAACAGATGAAAAGCAAGGCGATATGAAAAGCACTGAATCAAAAGTTATGAATGGTGTTGAAACAAGTAGTCAGAAGGACGATGGAAAAGATTCCAAAGGTCAGTTAGAAAAAAATGTCACAAATGGTGACATTAGTACATCCAATATCAAATTAGACCACTGAATAAATGTTGTCTGTACCTTACTACGTATAACTCAATCCTGTAACTTCAATTTTATTTACACCTTGGGATGACTTTTGAAGTGATAACGAAATAACTAAAAATGTGATGAATTTTTTTGAAACTGATGAACCAAGACTTTGCAACCAACCTAAATAATAATTGAGATTAATGTAGATGTTGATATTACAAGTAAGAAAATAGCGAGTTCTACAAATAGTCTCCTCAACCTAGGTATATTCTAACTCAAGATCTATGTGTTAGACCTTTACCCTAGTTAGATAACTTCTTACAACTCATCTATTATAATTAGGTACGACTGGAGTTGAGGTCAACACAAGAGAAATTATTAACAGTTTTTTTCATATTTTGGGGTAAACAAGAAATGAGATATGAAAGATAAATTGAGGGCAAATAATATAACTTTGAAGGATAAATTCAAGTTATGTATTTCTTGATCAATTACGAACCGTGATGTTGATATCATCAATTTACAGTTATTTGAATTATGACATGCGGTTGAAAATTACCGTACCATAATTATTATAAACAAGTGACTGTCATATCATATTGACGGTTCTTATAACTGAAGTTAATAATACAGTAATGAGCTGAAATTGTTTTCTTGTGTAAAGATATTCATTTGTGTTGAATTAAATAAAAGAAACAAGGATAAATCTTATAAAGTACACATGGAAACTGAATAAACGTGTTGAACTTGAAAAGGCAGTTGGAAAGACTGGGACTTATTCTCGATGAAATTGAAAAAGAAGAGATATGTTTTGAGAAAGAGGAACCCAAAATGAACGTTTGGAAAGAAACAGATAATTACTTGGTTCAATATTTTTATGGCTCATACTGTACCTTGATTAATCAAAAACTACCATTATTAGAAAATAACTTTGGCAAATGTAAGGAAAAATTGAGAAAGCACTTGGAAAATGGAATTTCCTGTTATGACAGCACTTATAATAATTTATTTGAGAAGAATCGCAGTCTGATTACGAGGTGGGTAATGAAGGCTTAAGAGATAATTTTTGTGGTATAGGAGGTTATCCCTCTATAAAATTGATATGTCTGTCCATATGCAGCCTTCTATTAAATAAGTTTAGCAACAAGAACCAATATCTATGCAGAGTAGCCTAATATAGGAATAGTGTGGATAAAGAAACGATGTCCTGTCCTTAAGTTTGTAACTGTAGATATAACTTGAACAGTGATAGATCAATCAAATGAATGCCTTTCTTAGTTAAGTTAATCGTGAATATGACTTACATTTATCGAGTGTGCTTGAAATTAATTGTATTACATTATTTTTTAAATACAGAGAAAGTTTGAGTAAATTGAGCAATTGTGCTTGAAAAATTGAATTAAAATCAAGTGATAGGTCTACTGTAAAATGAATATGTTAGGAAAGAGGTGATTTCGATTAAAAATTAATGGATTCTATTTCAAATTAAATCAAAAATTAAGTGAAGCGAAATCGAATAAAATAAAGCAGGCGTTTAAAATTACAACCTGTCTCAATAACATTAGTTTTTCGCAATTATTTAACAAGCAACTTAAATCAGAACATTTTAAATTGACTTTTGAAATACTACTATATATTTTCCAAATAGAACACCTCGTATTTCTTTAAATGAATCTCTACTGATTTATCTGAAATTTCCCAGCTTATGTTGAACGAAGCAGGCCTAAATAAATTCTAAAACAGAATAAGGCAAGTACTATTTAGAACTAAGATAGAATAATAGAAGCGTACCAGGTCTATTAAATGAGTCTGTGTCAGTCTTCTATGGAAGCTTCACTAGATATTGCAGTTTAATTCTATTTCTTTGAAAAAAAAATAGATTATTTTTCATAAGTTGATTCATTAACTTGAATTTCCTTACTGAAATCACTCACATACAAAGCACGACTTGGTTATTCAACTTTTTGACTAGGACAAATTGTTGAATTACAATGATAATCAGAATCAAATTAATAATTCAGCTTCCCTTACTCTTTTAAATGAGAGTAAACGTGAAGAAGAATAAATGAAATAGCTTATGAAACTGAAAAATCAATCACACTAACTTTGTTAAAAAATAAAAATCAAAGGTAAATAGTTCACATACCTGGTAATTATCTAAGACTAATAATTACGCGTTGTGCTTCGTTGCACGTCTGCTCACTATAGCAGCCACAGCAGTCACTGTTACCAACTTCATTTTGATTTTGCTGCACTGTTGCTCCATATAACCTACTAAGTATTTTGCGTTGCCATGTTGCAAATTGGAGTGCAGAAAAAATTTTTCCCGCACTAGAGCGGAAAAGTGAATCTTTGCGTTCTGTAATCAGTGCAGAATCGTCACTTTTAAGGTAACTGTAGGAAAAGAATATAGGAGGTTATTCCTCTATAAAATTGAATGTCTGTCCATATGCAGCCTTCTATTAAATAAGTTTAGCAACAAGAACCAATATCTATGCAGAGTAGCCTAATATAGGAATAGTGTGGATAAAGAAACGATGTCCTGTCCTTAAGTTTGTAACTGTAGATATAACTTGAACAGTGATAGATCAATCAAATGAATGCCTTTCTTAGTTAAGTTAATCGTGAATATGACTTACATTTATCGAGTGTGCTTGAAATTAATTGTATTACATTATTTTAAATACAGAGAAAGTTTGAGTAAATTGAGCAATTGTGCTTGAAAAATTGAATTAAAATCAAGTGATAGGTCTACTGTAAAATGAATATGTTAGGAAAGAGGTGATTTCGATTAAAAATTAATGGATTCTATTTCAAATTAAATCAAAAATTAAGTGAAGCGAAATCGAATAAAATAAAGCAGGCGTTTAAAATTACAACCTGTCTCAATAACATTAGTTTTTCGCAATTATTTAACAAGCAACTTCAGAAAAATCAGTGAAGTAAAAAAACAAGCAAAAATCAGAACATTTTAATTTGACTTTTGAAATACTACTATATATTTTCCAAATAGCACACCTCGTATTTCTTTAAATGAATCTCTACTGATTTATCTGAAATCTCCCAGCTTATGTTTAACGAAGCAGGCCTAAATAAATTCTAAAACAGAATAAGGCAAGTACTATTTAGAACTAAGATAGAATAATAGAAGCGTATCAGGTCTATTGAATGAGTCTGTGTCAGTCTTCTATGGAAGCTTCACTTGATATTGAAGTTCAATTCTATTTCTTTAAAAAAATTTAATTATTTTTCATAAGTTAATTCATTAACTTGAATTTCCTTACTGAAATCACTCACATACAAAGCACGACTTGGTTATTCAACTTTTTGACTAGGACAAATTGTTGAATTACAATGATAATCAGAATCAAATTAATAATTCAGCTTCCCTTACTCTTTTAAATGAGAGTAAACGTGAAGAAGAATAAATGAAATAGCTTATGAAACTGAAAAATCAATCACACTAACTTTGTTAAAAAATAAAAATCAAAGGTAAATAGTTCACATACCTGGTAATTATTTGATACAACTAATTTTTAGTTGCAAACACGTTAACTTCTCAATAATAACCTACATTATAATAAATAATTGATTGTTAGTTGAGCTTCCAGATGAGCCTGAATATAGTATGAGAAAAATAAATAATGTGTGGATTGTAACTAATTTAAAAAATGTAAACGCTTCCGTTCATTGATCACAGAGATATTGCCTTCGTTTTATCGATTTCCGCCTACTTTTATCCAATAATCTGGTGCAAAATGAAAGCTAAAATATATTTTGTTAAATATTAATTAATATTGGTGGCATTATTCTGTAGATCGATTGTAGTTAAACTAGGTTAAGCTATTTTTATAAACGATTTATCACAATATACGTTCCATTAAACGCACTAAGTATAATATAAATGTATTAATATGTTGGAATGATTGGAAGATTGCATTGAGTTGCCAGTGTGTGTAGTAAAAATATAATCACAAGTATAACTATTTATTTTTTTGAAGTATAAATATTAATACGTTGGAATGATTGAAAGATTTCATTGAGTTGCCGGTGTGTGTAGTTAAAATATAATCATATATATGTATAATTTTGAATGAAAAAGACTAAGAAATTGTCAAATAAGAATAATTATCACAATATTAACTTCTCAAATACACAAAAAAAGTATAATTTTGTTGATAGGAAATATTCTCTTTAATTGTGACTAAAAAACACATTTATTCAGTAACTTGTGACTAAATAACATGGTATGTATGGATGGTATTGAATAATAGGTAAGCTAGCACAGCAACAAAACCTATCAAAATTAGAAAATATGCAATATGGTGCTAATATAGATAATTTGTATGGAAAAAGGTGAGCGATAGATAAAATTATTATGAAATTGAATGTCAATGTAACTGATAAGAATGAGTGTAACCTCTACTGTTAATCTGGAGGAAGAAACCGATATCAAGTTAGGATCATGATAAAAAGGAATCAAAAGCAATAAATTACAGTAATTGCTTTGTAACAATTACTGTAATTAGTTTTGAAAATGTGAATAAAATTTTGATTTGATTTCAATAGCCCAATCAATTTCCATTATACCTTGAGCTATGACAAAGTATAAAGAGAAATAATTAAATGAAGCAAATTATTGATTAAAAAATATTAATACTCTTCGAAGATGTTCAAGTAATGTTTATAATAATAATGCCTGGATGGCTCAGGTCTGGTGTCAAGAGTTTTCAGGTCGCAACTGATCAATTTCAGGGCCTCTGACATGACATGACTTAACAACTCCCAATGCCCAAGTAACGCTAATACTTTATTTCTTCATAAATAAATCAACAACCAATTTTTTCACATCACTTTCTTCAGGTTAACAGTAGAGGAGTTAGTATAAATGCATTTTATGATAAAAAATTAAGCTTGAAAAATGTCGTGTCAAAAGTGTAATCAAAATTTACCTTTCAGTTAATTTGTATAATTTTCGACAAAATTTTCGCACTGAGCAAATGAATCAAATTGGAATCAGATATGAAAATCGGATCAGTCTGAAACCTTTAATTAATAATAAAATAGATGAAAGTAGAGGATTAGGTTAGGGGCAGAGCTAGAATATTACGAGCGATGGAAAAATTAACTTTTATTATTTGTGATTTGTTTGGAATTAATAAACTACCTTAACTCCAGTGACTAGTTGTTTTTATTCCAACCCAATTACACCATATAACTTCTACGATAGATAATAATAGTATACTAGTAATGCTGTTAATATGCAAAAATTACCAACAATAGAATTAGGAGCTCTACATCCCAACAATCTATAATTACCTCCCAAATTTAGTACATGGGTTAGTAATAATAGCAATAAAACAGTACTCAAATTTACGTAAGCATGTATATTTATAGAAAAATATTTGATTGAACAGTACAGAAAGCTATGGCACATAATTATCATTTGAATCAAATACAGTAGTAAATTACAAAATGAGAATACAATATGAGCTACTGTTACTGGGAAAATGCTACCATTTCCTTTACTGAAATCCTAGTAATGTAAGTTGATATAAATGAAATTGATAAAGAATGTAACTGTTGAGATACTAAAATGTAAGATACTGTATCAATCATGATCAAATGCGAGCTTTCTAATCTAGTATAAACTTGACAGAGGTTAAATGTAAGATAATGTATCAGCTTTCTAATCTAGTGAGGATACATAAACGTGGAATGGATTATTATAAATACTACCTATATCACAGCTCCATAAGGCACAAATATTTCGATTATAACCATTTTGTTTAATACAGTGGAATATAGGTTACAAGATATTTATTTCGATATTTGGCCACAATTTATAATGAGCTTATTATTTTGTTTGATACAATGGAAGATAGGTTACAAAATATATACACTTTCTAGATATTTGGCTATAAGTTTGAATGAGCTAATATATACTTCTAAAATCTACAAATACTACAGCAATACTACACAGAAAATACATGAATTAATTACTTGTAACAGTTTACTGAGAATGAGATTATAAACGTTCACTGCTCAAACAATTGATGATTATTGCTCAAATAATTGATTATTATTGCTCAATCAATGTCACCTAATGCTCAACTTGATATTTTTATTTTCTTTTATCGAGCTATTCTAATACTAATTTCTCATATTGCCAAGATTTTATAATAATACGTTCTAATTTCAACTTCATCACTCTAATTCAATTAACTGAGTACCCGACTCAAATTTCCCAAAATTTAATTTCTAAAAAATAATCTTATCTTAATAGACCTCATCAATTTACTAAAAAAACATAGTGATAATAAATTGATTTATCAATAATTAGCTGTTACTAATTACCATAAGCTAATAACATTTGCAATGGAACCGCTAAATAATTTGAAAATATAGTAGATCTGCTTTCGATTAATTGAGAAGATTACACCCAATATATTTGAACCATTGCAAATATTAACCTATTCTAGAACCAACAAAAGATATTTGCCCTAAAATTCATACTTTCACTCCTGTCAAATCCTTGAAGATCAAAGATAAGTTGGCAATGGATTGTGAATGATTTATGAAATAAAAAATAGATTTGAGCCGTCCCTATTAATCTTCAAGGCTCAATAATCAAAGCAGAATAAAATATAAATCGAAGTGAACACAAAATATCTCTAATATAAAAAATATACTGTGGTAGAATTAAAGAAAGGTTATCTTAGTGAACCTCAATGACACATATGGAGATGGAGATCTATTTCATTAAATATTTCAATCATACGCACTGGACGTAAAATTATCACTTGGATTTTACGTACTTCATCAGAAGTATCTGAATGTTTGAATGTACAGTGAAGGCTATCAACCATCTAATTCATTTAACATGATTGCGAACGTATTTCATTGCTTTCAAATTTTCTTGAAAAATAAAACTGAAGGGAAAACTAGAAAATTTGGAACCTGCAAAAATCTGAAATCAGGTTGCAGTTTCATGACTAGGATTTTCAAAGAATCCCCTTTCTGAAGCATGTTGAATTATAGAATTTCAAATTATGAAGAATCCCAGATGAGTTCATACTATCAATAATTATGTATTGATACCAAACTAAGAAATATTCAACGGATACAATCCATTTATTTACATTAAACAAAGAAACTTGACCACAAAATCGTTTTGACTTCAAACTATTTATAGAATTTTAAATAATAAATAATCTCAGATTCATACTATCAAAAATTATGTTTTGAGACCAAACTAAGGAACTATTCAACGGATACAATCCATCTATTTACTTTATATTGAACAGAGAAACTTGAACACAAAATCGTTTTGACTTCGAACTGTTTATAGAATTTCAAATAATAAAGAATCTCAGATTCATAATATTAATTATTATTGTCTTAGAACCAAACTAAGAAAATATTCAACGGATACAATCCATTTACTTGTTTAGACAGAGAAAGTTTCTATCATCCTTAAACAGAGACACATCAGTTTCTTAAACAGAAACGTTCTGACTTCGAAATTTTTGAAACGAGATAGTATGTTATAGAATACAGAGAGCCTGTCTCTTATGAATGACAAATTATGTCTCGGTAGTTCAATTCATGTCTACAAACTTCCCAAAAAAGTTAAAACGTTATGGCCGTTTTTACACTTACAGATTGTCAACCGACAACACTCAGAATTGTCGTTCTCTAATTGGCCAATCCTCATCAACTCTCTGATTTTCAGCCAATCAGAGGACAATCCTGTATGACAGCCGACAATCGGCAAGTGTGAAAGCGACCAATGTGTTGTCCTTTATGATTTCAAAGTTTATAGTTTCTGAAGATATAACTAGAGAGTTAGGGACTAATAATGGAATACAGTAGCACCATAAGACGTCCTAATACGATTCCTACTTATCTTTCCATTATTTAAATCGATAGTTAAATGGAAACTGGGATTTAAGTAGAGAAATTAATTCCAGTTGAAATCGAAGATTGGTAAAGTTTCTTCTACTAATCTAAGCCAAGGTAATCAGAATACAAGGTTGAACCTTGCTAGCAAAGTTAAACCTCGGTTTAATTTGAATTGAAAGTTGGGTGAAAACTGGGATTTCTTTGGGAAATGTTCCAGATGAAACCAAAGTTTGTTAAGCTACTTCTACTGATTTAAACCTTGGAGTTGAACCTTGGTTTATTTTGAATCGAAAATTGAATGAAAACTGGGATTCCTTTGGGAAATGTTCCAGATGAAACCAAAGTTTGTTAAGCTACTTCTACTGATTTGAACCAAAGTTAACCTTTTTTTAAACTGTCTACAAGCTTACATATACTAAACGCCTACATACGAATAACATATATTCAATTCTAGATATAAACATAATCTTACAATAAACATATAAACATCCAAAGCAATAAAACTCTGTCAATTATTTGACAACAAAGAGCACTAGATGAACACTCACACTTTCAATAGTAGTTGCTCCAAAGATAGTCCCAATATATATTATATATCTCCATTAGTTGAGAGGTATTGAAGGCCAGGAAAAACACTTTTCACGGATTCTTGAAACAGCCAGGCTTGGTTTTGACAATGGTGGGAGGACACTTCTCGCAATTGTCGAAGAAAGGATGGGCCAACGCAGATTTGGCACTGATTCTTTGGTTGGGATCGTATTTTATCATTTTCTGTGAAAATTTAAATAAAATCAATTAAAAGATGTAAAAGATACGATAATTAGTTTTGAGATACCATATATTGGCCCATATGAATAAACCCAGAGCAAATGCTCATGAGCAAGAGCATGGAGCATAAGGTTTTGCTCATGAGCAAATGGTAGAAGCAAAAGCATTTGCTCATTTTTATATGAATAAGCTTTACCTTATGCTCCTGAACTCTGGAGCAAATGCTTACGTATTTTAAAGATTTTTCATCAGCTGATTCGATTTTGTAGCCTTACTTTGTTTTTATAGCTCACAGAAGCGCTAAATATGCAAGTAGGGGGCACCGCTTGTGTTTGCGTCGTTTGCTCTGTTTTCTATTTATGAATAAAGTTTTAGGTTAGTTGAGTTTAGAATTTTGAAATAATAGCGTAAAAAAATGTCATCTCTATAATAATCTTCAGCATATTCTTATAATATCAATTTAGCTTCTTATAATCGTCTACACTCTCATCTTCTTAAATGCCTATTTCCTATTTTGTGATGGCTATCTCTATATCAGGTAGCTATCTTTTTTATTTATCCTTTTGTAGGAATAATGGTGATATATAATATCATGGTTGAATCTAAAAAGAGTTTTATAGTTCTCAACTATTGGTTGTGGTCGTATCTGGTATAGTTTCCTCTTCCTCATACGAATTAGTTGAGCCATTTTACTATGAGCAAAAGGTGATAAGCTGCTCTAGACTAGACTCACCTATTTTGAAGCATTTGCTTCAAAAGTTGAGCAAATGCTCTAGTTTATTCATACAATTTTGAGTATAAGCTTTTACTTTTGAGAAAATGCTCAAACTATTTTTTTATGAGCATGAGCAAAAGGTTTTGCTCACGTTTATTCATAGAAAATGAAGGAAATCCTCCATAGTTTAGAAGTATCAGCAAATGCTCAACTTTATTCATATGGCCCATTATTACATCATTCTAAAATTTATGAATCAATATTATAATATTGTCAATTGTCACTTTTGAACAATTGAATTACGACATAGCAGTCTGATTTTTGAAAATGAAAGCTATTATAGCTTCTACTCAGATCTGTGTAGCGCTTTCGAACACTAGGCCCTTTATCAACACTGGTTGACACTTCCGTTCTGACACAACCGTTGACACTTTCGTTCTGACACAACCGTTGACACTTCCGTTCTGACACAACGGAAGTGTCAACCAGTGTTGATAAAGGGCCTAGTGTCCGAAAGCGCTCCACAAATGTGAGTAGAAGCTAATAGCTTTTATTTATAACCTGACTGCTATGTCGTAATTTAATTGTTCAAAAGTGATTATTAACAAGCAGTTCGTAATGGAAACAAACATTCAAGAGTATTATGATTAATTGTTATAAAATAGCTCATCAATATACACTTCATCACGGAAAACAGACAATTCCATGTATGCCTACGAACAGAAGTTTATTGTAAAGATTGATTACTATCGAAAGATTGATAAGATTGAAAGATTGAAGCTATGTGACGCCGCAAATCTCTTATACTGTGCCATTCTTACACTCTCATTCGCTCAATAATAGACAGTAGTCGACATGAATAGACTTGAGTCAACAATAATCGACAGTAATCGGCTTGAGTTAACAAAAATCAGCTTCACATGGGATATCTACTTATGTTATCTTTTCTATAGTCTACTTACAGTAACCAACATGCATTAATCTATAGTATCTATCCGCATTATATTAGTAGAATTCTATATTTGGATTGTTTTTATGTGATAAATTACAATTTGAAGCAATTTTAGACATTTGTAATGGTGAAGATGATTTAAAAAAAAATTCTTTGAAAATTGAGTTTTAACCTTCTTCAACCTCCAAATTGTTCCAGCAGATTTTTAACTTGAATATGTGTAATGTCAGTTCACCTCTATGGTGCACATTGGCATAGCCACCTCTAATACAAGGCAACGATATTGCAACGTCGCAGTGTAGGCCTAGAATCTAATACATGATTGGTGAAAACAATTTTAAAAATACCAGCTGATCTTTTTCACCAAGCATGTATTAGATTCTAGGCCTACACTGCGATGTTGCAATATCGTAGGCCGCGGCCTTGTATTAGAGGTGGCTATGACATTGGGTAACGCTAAATTGACTAGCAAATGATGGCGGTCAGACAAACTTATGTTCTCCTAACCGAAAACTACACAACATCTCAAAGAATTTGGAAATATACAGTGTATATCTAGGCATTTGAAACTCATTAGCTATATATTTGTTGTGTATCTGCCATACGCTAAATAAATCTATGATTTTAATCATCAAAATTCGGGAGAATTGATGAAGAGAGAGAGAGAGATTAATAATGAAGAAATAAGAATTCATTCTCTCTGAAGAGAGAGTTTAATATCATTAAATTCGGGAGAGAGATAGTGTTGTCCTTTCCCGATCACACTGTACAGACCTATCAAATTGTCTTTTCTTCTTTAGGGTTACTCTTAAATATAAATAAAATTAGAAATCTAAGTACCCTTTTAAAATTAGCCGAAACATGTCGTGATTGAACAATTTTAAAAAGGTTATTGTATTTCTAATTTGTATTTATATGTAGACCTACTGTGATTCGTGACTCTGTTAATAAATTGAATAAGGAAGAATGAAATACTGACAAAAATATACTACTGACCATAAATAAATCTCGTCCATATTCGTCGAGTTTCGGAACAATTTTGGGGATTTGCTGGGCGTCCCACCGGGGGAATAGCGGCTTGTAATCCTTGAGCTTTGATACTCCAGGCCATGTCGTTTCATCAGGAGTGCCCATCGTTCTGAATATCCTGAATATCTGATCGATCTCGGAGTCTCCAGGAAAAAGAGGCTTGCGATTCGACTGTAAATTATCAAATCAAATCATGATTTAATTTCAGTGATACAAATTATCCAGGGAACATACAGGCTTGCGATTCGACTGCAAATTATCAAATCAAATCATGATCTAATTTCAGTGATACAAATCATCCAGGAAATAGAGGCTTGCGGTTCGACTATAGTTTGTGTAAAATAAGTCGAGACTTGGCCCTCCATCCCAAGAAATTACAGGGTTTCCAAATCGTGTGAAATTGCAACTTTCTCAAATTTCCAATTCAACGTCAGAATTGGATGTGAAATATCATCCCCGATATCCTAGTAGTACTAAAAAAGCTTCAGGATTGAAGGATTAAAAGAAAATTTAACTTTTATGATAAAATTGGAAACATCGCGAAGATTTGTTTTTCTTTTGAATATCACTTCTCTCAGAATCATGGGGCGTCGTAATGCGTAATAATTTTATATAAAATTAACGGGGAGAATGTCTCCTTTCTGTTGGTGTATGGATCATTTATATCCGACTTATAGTTATTTTTTAATTAATGATTATGTTAATGTAGAGACATTTCGAGCAGAAAACATGAAATTTTCGACATGCTAGAAACGTTTTTGTTCCAAAAGGGTGAAAGCGAGAAGGTGGCGAGAAGTGTGTAGGTGGTGAAAGCGAGAAAGTTTCTCAGAAATAATTGAAATTATTTTTCCAATTGGCAAAAGTAGTCGGAAGATCGTATTTTGGCAACCCTGTAATTTCTTCGGATGGAGGGCCAAGTCTCAACTTATTTTACACAAACTTTATAATAAATATTGTATTATCAAATGAAGTTTCAATTGCAATGATACAAAATAATTTACAAGAAATAACTCTTGATATTAATATAAATACAAGATTTTTCCATAATAATCTTACAGGGGTTGCCAGCAAAACCAAAGGTTTGAGAAAGGAATGTAGAATAGATACATTTGGTTTGAGTGCTGGAACGAGCATATTATATAGAAATAAAATTCACTGAGTAACAAATGAAGTGAATAAGCTATTGATTAGAGAATCAACCGTACGAGATGCTAAAAAAAGTGAATATCAATAATAGGTTTTAGTAAGTACTTAATTACATGGTTTGCTTCAACTGAAAATCAATTTTTCGTGTGAATGATAATTTAGACTTGACCTTACGAGCTTAATCTGGAAATAATCTTTGAGCAAAAAGCCATTTTTAGGGTAACCGTCCACTGGAACCGTTTTCAACCGATCCGATTGGCCGTTGGATCAGACGAATCTACCGGCCGTTAATTCGGTCGAATATGGTCGTCCATTGGAACCGTTTATGTCAGTCTAGTTGCCAATTATTGAATTAACTACTATCATAGCCCACCAAAACTTTTCATAAACAATGATTATATTGAGATGTTGAAAATTGAATAAACAAATATCCACTAAATTAGTTACTCATTACAATAGTCTTACCTTCAACAAATATCCACTAAATTAGTTATACATTATTAAGCAATATTTGTCCACAGATTCCTTTGAACATCACAACGATGATATCTTTTGTCTCGCATATCCCACAATGGAACATGCTCTTGAACCAAACTTATAAACTTTTCATTGTCCATAGTAACAACTTCAAAAAACAAAAACAAACAAGACTGTGAAACAATTTTAGGTTAGGAACACTGTGTTGTCTCAGCTCGACTAGTTAGTTCCGCCGGATAGAGCCGGAAAATCCCATCCAATTCGGATCGAAAAATTGATCGGCCGGAGACGGCCGTATGAACCTGTTGCAATGAACGTGTATCTATTCCTTTCTTTTTTGGGGGATCGTTCGGACGAGTTCGGTAGTTTTCGGCCGATGCTAGTTTGGACGAAATAGGTTCCAGTGGACGGCCCACCTAACACTTACCGATTGTCGGCCGACACTCAGAATTGTCCTCCGATTGGCTGAGAATCAGCTGTTGGTGAGAATTAGCTAATCAGAGGACAATTCTGAGTGTCGGCCGACAATCGGTACGGGTACTTGAGAAACAGCTAATCTCTCAATCCCACTTCCTTATCTTTATTGTTAATCTATTTTGTTTTCTTCAACCTTTCATGCCGTATCTACATGTTGGCCCAGCCGCTGGTCCAGCTCTTAATCCCAATTCTTCCTTTTTATTGTTAATCTATTTTGTTTTCTTCAATCTTTCATGCCGTATCCACATGTTGGCCCAGTCCATGGCCCATCCTGCAATGTAACCAGTGTCCAAGGCCAGCGTTGGCAAACCACCCATCCACACACTGGCGCTGGTCGACATTGGCCCTCATTGGGCCAACATATGGATGCGACACCATTCAGTTCCTGTTCAGAACTCAACACACCGACACACGTCTTCATTCTTATTTCTTAAATAAGTTGGTTGTTCGAGAAATTGTGTAATGATATCCTTTTTTGTCTGTAGCTCATATTTCAGCCGCACCAACGGAGATTAATTATTATCTGTGAAGTGAGAAAACAGCCATTGGGCTAATATAACTTATATTCAATTCAACCCTCAAGTACTCGAGTAGCCTTTTGTGACATAACTAGTCACGTGGGGTGTTTGAAACACTCCAAATATATTTGCACATATAGCCTATCCTCAAGAAATGTATTTTTTAGATTTTTCCCTTTTTGTGTAGTTGAGAAGTTGATATTGTGGTAATTATTCATATTGAATGAAAAAGACTAAGAAATTGTCAAAAACCACATATTTATTGATACTTAGAAAGACCGGTTTCGGTTATTACACCATTGTCAATCTCTGATAAACTAAAACTAAATACAAGAGTATTTAGCCGCCATTTTGTCACACCGTTGAATGGGAGGAGACTGTCTAGCTGGGCCAATGGCAGGCGTTCATGCCCTTGACCAATAGCAGTACTCGCCTACTAGTATAAATTCTGCTGCTCTTGTATTTAGTTTTAGCTTATCAGAGATTGACAATGGTGTAATAACCGAAACCGGTCTTTCTAAGTGTAAAATCTGACAAAGCATTTATTGGAACGGTTCCACTTGTTACTCGTTCCGCTACTACGTAGACATCATGTCGTCATTTTGTCCGTCTGCGCTGACCGGTGACGTCACAGTCACGGTTCTTGCCACTGCTTTAATCAAGTTGGTTTTCTATACTTTTATTCGTATTATTCGTCGTGTTATTTACCGTTTCAATTTTAATATTTGTACTATTCGATTTTTTGGAATTTATTTTGTCTTTAGGCATCTTACTTTCTAGATATTTGTTACTTTTTCACCAAACATCTGTAAACGTGTTGCTTACGTTTCTAACACATCCGGCATGTTCCTTTTTTCAACGAGCATTTAGCGGTTTCCGTGTCTTTTTGCAATGGTTCCTAGTCGAGAGTGCATCTACGCTTTCTTTCGGTCTAAACCTTTTATCCATATTCATCGGATCTACGAAACGTTTTTAAAGGTGAATTATTCTTCAAATTAATTCGTTTGTTCTATTCTTCAATTGTGATTCAATTATTCATAGATTTCTTCACTTATTTACTCTGATAAACTTTGTCAAAATTGCAACCTCGTGTGGGCGTTTATCGCTATTTATTTGATCTACGGAACGTTTTTAAAGTGTGAATTACTTCTGCAAATTAATTCGTTTGTTCTATTCTTCAACTGTGATTCAACTATTCATCGATTTCTTCGCATATTTACGCTGATAAACTTTGTCAAGTTCACAACCTCGTGTGGGCTTCAATTGCCATTCTTCTAACGATTGGCTTCACCTCTTGAAACTCAAACTTTCAAGTTCATCATCTCTACCGTTCGGAAATCATTCTAAAATTCCACAACTTGAAGGTCGGATTATTCGTTTGGAATTCTACTTGCTCCTGTTCTCATTTCCACTGGGGGATTTGCCTGCTGTGGTGGACGCTTCCATGCTTGTCATCGCATGGCCAGATCACATCATCGCTTGCTGATGTCCTGTTCCTGTGGGTATTACGGAGTCATTGCCTGTCTGCCTGGCTGCATCTCCTCTTCAAAATTTTATTCAGGTTACGTAAATCGTTCTATTCAATTTTCATTTACTTATGTATTACTTAATTGTTTTGTTGATGTCTATCTTGACATTCAATTCACTAAGGCCACTGATGCTTATTTATCGTTCTATTGATGTCTATCTTGACATTCAATTCACTAAGGCCACCGACGCCTATTAATCGTTCTAATTGATGTCTATCTTGACATTCAATTCATTGAAGGCCCATGTCGCCTGTATTTAACCTGGACAATATTTACATTGTATTTATTAGCTACCCTTAGCTCTTAAGTGTCAATCTAAGGCCACTGATGCCTATTTATCGTTCTATTGATGTCTATCTAGACATTCAATTCATTGAAGGCCCATGTCGCCTGTATTTAACCTGGACAATCTTTACATTGTATTTATTAGCTACCCTTAGCTCTTAAGTGTCAATCTAAGGCCACTGACGCCTATTTATCGTTCTATTGATGTCTATCTTGACATTCAATTCACTGAGGCCACCGACGCCTATTAATCATTCTAATTGATGTCTATCTTGACATTCAATTCATTGAAGGCCCATGTTGCCTGTATTTAACCTGGACAATCTTTACATTGTATTTATTAGCTACCCTTAGCTCGCAATTGTCGAAGAAAGGATGGGCCAACGCAGATTTGGCACTGATTCTTTGGTTGGGATCGTATTTGATCATTTTCTGTGAAAAAATTAAATAAAATCAATTAAAATATGTAAAAGATACGATAATTAGTTTTGAAATACCATATATTGGCCCATATGAATAAACCCAGAGCAAATGCTCATGAGCACATCATGTTATAGGGCGTTTATGTTCCAAATTTCACTGTTAACTCAAGCCGATAGTCCTAGTAGTTATTTTCCGTGAAGCTATGTGACGCTGGCAATCTCTTATACTGTGCCATTCTTACACTCTCACTCGCTCAAAAACGGTAATAATAGACAGTAATCGGCTTGAGTTAACAAAAATCAGCTTCACATGGGATATCTACTTATTTTATATTTTCTCTAGTCTACTTACAGTAAAAAGTAAAAGTAAATTCGTATGGCTTTTGTTGGTGGGGAGTCCCTTGCGGGAAGGTCCCACCGCCTGAAAATGTAATTTATGCCCGTCAATGGGCCTTACGACTGTCATACTTCAGCCGGAACCGACAATTTAACATGCCCATCAGATAACACTACTTACCGTAACCAACATGCATTAATCTATAGTATCTTTCCGCATTATATTAGTAGTATTCTATATTTGGATTGTTTTATGTGATAAATTACAATTTGAAGCGATTTTGGACATTTTAATGGTGAAGATGATTTTGAAAAAAAATCTGTGAGAATATAAAATTGAGTTTTAACCTTCTTTAACTTCAAGATTTTTTCAGCAGATTTTTAACTTAAATATGTGTAATGCTAGTTCGCCTCCATGGTGCACATTGGGTAACGCTAAATGGACTAGCAATTGATGGCGGTCAGACAACCTTATGTTCTCCTAACCGAAAACTACACAACATCTCAAAGAATTTGGAAATATACAGTGTATATCTAGGCATTTGAAACTCATTAGCTATATATTTGTTGTGTATCTGCCATACGATAAATAAATCTATGATTTTAATCATCAAAGCTCGGGAGAATTGATGAAGAGAGAGAGAGAGAGAGAGAGGAGAGAGAGAGAGAGAGAGAGAGAGAGAGAGAGATTAATTATTATGAAGAAATAAGAATTCATTCTCTCTGAAGAGAGAGTTTAATATCATTAAATTCGGGAGAGAGATAGTGTTGTCCTTTCCCGATCACACTGTATAGACCTATCAAATTGTCTTTTCTTCTTTAGGGTTGCTCTTAAATATAAATAAAAAATAGACACCTAAGTACCCTTTTAAAATTAGCCGAAATATGTCGTGATTGAACAATTTTAAAAAGGTTCTTGGATTTCTAATTTGTATTTATATATATAGAACTACTGTGATTCGTGACTCTGTTAATAAATTGAATAAGGAAGAATGAAATACTGACTAAAATATACTACTGACCATGAATAAATCTCGTCCATATTCGTCGAGTTTTGGAACAATTTTGGGGATTTGCTGGGCGTCCCACCGGGGGAATAGCGGCTTGTAATCCTTGAGCTTTGATACTCCGGGCCAAGTCGTTTCATCAGGAGTGCCCATCGTTCTGAATATCCTGAATATCTGATCGATCTCGGAGTCTCCAGGAAAAAGAGGCTTGCGATTCGACTGTAAATTACCAAATCAAATCATGATTTAATTTCAGTGATACAAATAATCCAGAAAATAGAGGCTTGCGATTCGACTATAGTTTGTGTAAAATAAAATGAGACTTGGACTTCCATCCCAAGAAATTACAGGGTTGCCAAATCGTGTGAAATTGCAACTTTCTCAAATTTCCAATTCAACGTCAGAATTGGATGTGAAATATCATCCCCGATATCCTAGTAGTACTAAAAAAGCTTCAGGGTTGAAGGGTTAAAAGGAAATTTAACTTTTATGATAAAATTGGAAACATCGCGAAGATTTGTTTTTCTTTTGAATATCACTTCTCTCAGAATCATGGGGCGTCGTAATGCGTAATAATTTTATATAAAATTAACGGGGAGAATGTCTCCTTTCTGTTGGTGTCTGGATAATTTATATCCGACTTATAGTTATTTTTTAATTAATGATTATGTTAATGTCGAGACATTTCGAGCAGAAAACATGAAATTTTCGACATGCTAGAAACGTTTTTGTTCCAAAAGGGTGAAAGCGAGAAGGTGGCGAGAAGTGTGTAGGTGGTGAAAGCGAGAAAGTTTCTCAGAAATAATTGAAATTATTTTTCCAATTGGCAAAAGTAGTCGGAAGATCGTATTTTGGCAACCCTGTAATTTCTTCGGATGGAGGGCCAAGTCTAAGCTTATTTTACACAAACTTTATAATAAATATTGTATTATCAAATGAAGTTTCAATTGCAATGATACAAAATAATTTACAAGAAATAACTCTTGATGTAAATATAAATACAAGATTTTTCCAGAATAATCTTACAAGCATTGCCAGCAAAACCAAAGGTTTGAGGAAGGAATGTAGAATAGATACATTTGGTTTGAGTGCTGGAACGAGCATATTATATAGAAATAAAATTCACTGAGTAACAATAAAAAGGGAATAAGCTATTGATTAGAGAATCAACTACCGTACGAGATTCTAAAAAAAATGAATATCAATAATAGGTTTTAGTAAGTACTTAATTGCATGGTTTGCTTCAACTGAAAATCTATTTATCGTTCTATTGATGTCTATCTTGACATTCAATTCACTGAGGCCACTGACGCCTATTAATCGTTCTAATTGATGTCTATCTTGACATTCAATTCATTGAAGGCCCATGTCGCCTGTATTTAACCTGGACAATCTTTACATTGTATTTATTAGCTACCCTTAGCTCTTAAGTGTCAATCTAAGGCCACTGACGCCTATTTATCGTTCTATTGATGTCTATCTTGACATTCAATTCACTGAGGCCACCGACGCCTATTAATCGTTCTAATTGATGTCTATCTTGACATTCAATTCATTGAAGGCCCATGTCGCCTGTATTTAACCTGGACAATCTTTACATTGTATTTATTAGCTACCCTTAGCTCTTAAGTGTCAATCTAAGGCCACTGACGCCTATTTATCGTTCTATTGATATCTATCTTGATATTCAATTCACTGAGGCCACCGACGCCTATTAATCGTTCTAATTGATGTCTATCTTGACATTCAATTCATTGAAGGCCCATGTCGCCTGTATTTAACCTGGACAATCTTTACATTGTATTTATTAGCTACCCTTAGCTCTTAAGTGTCAATCTAAGGCCACTGACGCCTATATATCGTTCTATTGATGTCTATCTTGACATTCAATTCACTGAGGCCACCGACGCCTATTAATCGTTCTAATTGATGTCTATCTTGACATTCAATTCATTGAAGGCCCATGTCGCCTGTATTTAACCTGGACAATCTTTACATTGTATTTATTAGCTACCCTTAGCTCTTAAGTGTCAATCTAAGGCCACTGACGCCTATTTATCGTTCTATTGATGTCTATCTTGACATTCAATTCACTGAGGCCACCGACGCCTATTAATCGTTCTAATTGATGTCTATCTTGACATTCAATTCATTGAAGGCCCATGTCGCCTGTATTTAACCTGGACAATCTTTACATTGTATTTATTAGCTACCCTTAGCTCTTAAGTGATATTTTAAGGCCAGTGACGCCTATTAATTGTTTTGTCGATGTCTATCTTGACATTCAAATCACTGAAGGCCTATGCCGCATATATTTTTATGTATTCTACTTGTTGAGCACTATTTACAGCTTATTGTCATTTATTATTCCTTTTGTAAATCATTAAGATTGAACTTTGCAGCAATAACTTTCATTATAGCACTCAATCTATATTCGCAATTCAGGTATCATTAATATTACCTTTTCGATTATTGTCAGGCTTCAATGGTCATTAATGTCATTGACCTAATCTCATTTAAATTTTGTATTTCTCTAACGTTTTATCACATGTTGTAATTTTCCCAAGATTTTTCAACTCAGTCTTCTTACAATTGTTTTTTGTATGTGGCCATCTGCCTATTATTATCTTATTATTATTAAATCTTATCTTGTTGATTCATTTAGTCTTTTATTGGCGTACTTACCACACTTCAAGCTATCAGTATTTTTATGCACAGAATTCAAAGATTTATTTGTAGGTATTTATACCAACTATCATTCACAGTCCACTGCCCTGACCTTGGATTCTGTCACTAAGTATCAATAAATCTGTTGTTTTTGACAATTTCTTAGTCTTTTTCATTCAATATTTTTTAGATCATCAAAATTTTTCTTCGCAGTTAAATTCATAGAAAAATCATGGCCAGCAATCATAAAGGATTGCGAGAGACCAGGGGCAAGGAGAAAGGCTCTGTATGGCTGCAAGCAACCAGGTGGGATGTTAGTATAAGGAAATATCTTCTGGATCTTGTAAAGGACACAGGTATTGGTTTGCCCAACAACGTACTTGGGACACACAATCAGCTTCGGTTGACGTGTGAGGTTCTTTGAACCTTTGCATCCTTGAATCCGTCCCTTCAAACATAACATAGTCCTACTAATCAATATATATATACGGTACACCTTTTCCAACTGTATTTGAGAAAGTATTAATAATTGTATTTGAGAATAGTCACTTATAATTGAGAGAATGTCAGATGTAGATGAGAATAGTCAATTGTATTTGGGAAGTCATCACGTGTAATTGAGAGCAGTGAATTGTATTTGAGAAACCGTCAAATGTAAATGAGAAGATATCAATTGAAAATTTTCCAATTGACATTTCGTGACTCTTCTGTAGCCTACAGTACAGATTTGATTTGCGCAGGGAAGGATACTGTACTACATACACAGTATTCCAATTACTACCATAGGCTTTGCATGGGGGCAAATTAATATTTTCAATGGTGAAAGTATTTCCACTTTTTGTTTAGTTGAGAAGTTGATATTGTGGTAAGAAGACTAAGAAATTGTCAAAAGCCACAGATTTATTGAAAGTTAGAAAGATCGGTTTCGGTTGTTACACCATTTTCAATCTCTGATACACTCAGACTCATTAGTTTATCAGAGATTGACAATGGTGTAACAACCGAAACCGGTCTTTCTAACTTTCAATAAATCTGTGGTTTTTGTCAATTTCTTAGTCTTCTTATTTAATGTGAAAGTATTTTCTCTGTACTGCTAACGAATGATTAATGAGTATCATTTCTATGTATGTATTGGCAACGTGACTTTTGTGTACAAACATTTTGTGAATTGTACTTTATCATTAATCAATTGAATCTCTTGATCAAACAATTCGGCAATTCTTCAATGGATTTTGGAGCTTGAATTTTTTTCGGAAACTAAACGTTTTATTGGAATATGAAATATATTATAATATTATCTTATATGAGTACAGTTATGAAAAATGTAAGTAGGCCTACTGGAAGTACTGGTTTTTTAAAAATCATTTCTTAATTACAACTGACAACTTCTCGTCAAGTCGTATGTTCTCAAATTGAAATGATACTTTCTCAAATGAAATTCACTATTCTCAATTACAAGTAATGACTTCTCAAATACAATATTGACTATTCTTATTTACTTCTGGCATTTTCTTAAATACAAATGATAATTCTCAATTACAATTGATACTTTCTTTTTCAACAGTTGAAAAAGGTGTAGTTTGAAGGTACTGAGACAAAGAGCTAGCTAGCTAACCACCACATCGAAAATGAATGAAATTTACAAAACTGGGATGTTTTGAACACCCCACGCGACTACACAAGGGTTAATGGGTTAATCAACAACATTGCGCTAAGAGCAACTCAGCTAATGAGCAAAACAAAGAATCGCTCACCATTTCGGCGAAAATGGTTGCCAAACTCCACAAATCGAGCGAGGCCGTGTACACACTTGCTCCGAGTAGTATCTCAGGCGCGCGGTACCACAGGGTGACTACCTCGTGTGTGAACGATCGCAGAGGAATGCCGAAAGTGCGCGCCAGCCCAAAGTCGGCCAGTTTTATGTTGCCATGTGCGTCCAGCAGCAGGTTTTGTGGCTTCAGGTCTCTGTGCAGGATGCGCCGTGTGTGACAGAAATAGATGCCCGACAGCAGTTGTTTCATGTAGCTCTGAAATTGCAAAATTAAACGTACAAATGAGATAGAATTGTGCTAAAGTGGGGTTTACATTGGTCAGGTTTACTTGAATTCAAGTTTTTTTCAACGTTTGGGTGATTTTAAAGAAGTAAAGTCAAGTCAGTGTTTCAAGTTTAGTGAATCAGAAGTCATAACCTCGAAAGTATTTATAACTATGAATTGCCGCTCCGACTACGCTCTATATACCAATTCTTTGGCGAAAAGATTTCCACTTTCTTACTCTACATTTGAGAACAAAAACTTGTTTTCTACAAAAAATTGACACATTTTTAGTATAAAACTGTTTGTGTACAACATTTTGTTTACGACTTTTGTATAAAACTATTTGTATATAACATTTTGTTGACAACTTTGTTGTAAACGCATCTAGCTGCATTTAAACCAAAGTTTTCAACAAATTGCGACAATATGTTGCCAACTTCTTAGAAAATACAGAAACATTTTGCCGTAAACTCGTGGAAATCCTTGTTTTCAACAGAAATTTGTTTCCCACTAATTCTGTCATGTGATATCGACATAATTCAGTATGCATGGTATCGTATAGAATCTTGATATTTCCAACTCGGTGATTATAATTTGCAGGGTAACTGAGAATTTAAGTGGCATATTAAGCAGCATCCTCGTTTAACGCTAAACCACGTTTATTTGTAGATATGGTTGCATTTAACATAATGTGTTTCATAAGGGATTAAACGAACAGCTGATCTAACTCCGTTTAAGCCGAGATTCTTAAAAAATAACGGCGACATTTTGTCGACAACTTGTGGAGATCATTGTTTTCAACAAAAATGTACTTCCCACTCAGTGTGGGAGCACTGGAAAAGTTGCCAACAAAATGTTCCAAACTGACCCCTCCAACGCTCTCTTGGTAAAAAAGTTAACAACTTGTAGATCTGAAATTGCAAAATTCAACATACAAATTGAAGATGATGGTTTCTTGATTCATTATTGACTACGGTTTTAATGTTTCATACAACAGCGTGCAGAAATTATTTGAGTAAATGAACATTCCCAACAGTGAAAATGGACGCTTGCCATTCAAAAGTACTCCAGTCAGTAGGTGAAGTGAATTGCTTATTAACTTAAATAATTGACAGCACGCCGTTTTATGAATCATTGAAACCAAGTTTTAATACGAATTGAATTGTGTTAACTGTTGAATTTAAAGCCGCGTTTATACCAGAGTTGTTATCTGAGTTTCAACAAATTACGGCAATTTGTTGCCAATTTCTTAAAAAAGACAGCAACATTTTGTCGTCAACTTGTGGGAATCCTTTTGCCAACAAAATAAGCTCAGAAATTTTTAAATTCAACATAAAAATTGAATTGTTGTAAGTTTTGAATTGACAAATTGTACAACATTTTTTTGACAACTTTGTTGTGAACGCATCTTACATAAGAGTTGTCAACAAAGTTTTCAAGAAATTGCGGCAACTAGTTGCCAATTTAGCATTCTGTCGTGAACTTGTGTAAATCCTTGTTTTCGGCAAAATCTTTGAATCCTAATCAGTACTCAGTAGGTCTATGAAAAACATTGATTGTCAAAAAAATCTTCCTCCACTACAAGATCACGTCAACTACGCTCTCCAGACCAATTCTTTGGTGACAAGATTTCCACTTTGTTGCTCTACATTTGAGAACAGAAACTAGTTTTCTAGAAAGAAATTGACAACTTTTTAGTAGAAAACTATTTGTGTACATTTTGTTTAAACTTTTTGGCAACTTTTGTTTAAAACTATTTGTAGACTACATTTTGTTGACAACTTTGTAAACGCAACCATAGAATGGCTAACAATGTTAGCAAGTATAGGTTTTCTCTGATGCAGCTTAACAATAACGTATTAATATTTATAATACAAACCTTGACAAGTTTCAAAGGGAGATCCTCTTCGCAATTATCCATGAACTTTTTCAAGTCTTTGAGAAGGAACTCAAACACCAGATATAACTTGTGCTCGACATGGACTACATCGTACAGGCTCACAATATTGGGATGCTGAAGCTCTTTAAGCAAAGATATTTCTCTCATCGCAGTTGAAGGCACCCCTTCTGGTTCCCTGAAAAAATCGTACAGTATATAGTATCGCAGAATACAGAAAATATGATTCTACTCTACAATAGAATAATATAATTATCCTAGTTTCCAACAAAATTTTGTTTCCCGTCAACTACGCCCTGTGGGAAAAAATCGAAAACTATTTGCAGAAAAATATTTGTTTACAGTTTACAACAGAGTTATCAAATGAGTTTTCAACAAATTGCACAGTTTGTTGCCAATTTCTTGGAAAGCACAGCAACATTTTGTTGACATCCCTGTTTTCAATAAACATATTTTCCCCACTCAATGTGGGAAAAAGTGATAAACTATTTAAACAAATAGTGGGCAAACAATAGAGATAGTTGGCAACAAAATGATATTTTAGAAATTGGTAACAAATTGTTAAAAACTCTGTTGTGAACACGGCTTAAATATCATGAAATTCAAATTGAGTTTGCCTGAAAATGTTACAAAAGCAAACAGGTTAGATTCTACAAAAAA
Source organism: Nilaparvata lugens (assembly GCF_014356525.2). Lineage (NCBI taxonomy): Eukaryota > Metazoa > Arthropoda > Insecta > Hemiptera > Delphacidae > Nilaparvata > Nilaparvata lugens. The sequence continues at coordinate 5,224,314 of NC_052511.1, read as the reverse complement.
GTTGACATCACCGTTCAGCCCAAAAGATAAAATAGCTGGTTACCGTGAGAGGCCAATTTCAATGCTATGGTGTAATTGAATAAACACAACATTTTGTTAACTTGTTGTTAGCAAAATGCTGTATACCCACTCAGTGTGACTTGGCACTAACATAGTTGGCAACAACCCGTTCACCCTCTATAAAAGTCTACACTGACTACGCTCTTTGAGCAAAAATTTGACAACTTCTGTTGTTTTAATATTCAATAACAGCAACTTGTTCCCTGACAACTTTTTTGTAGAAGACGATTTGTTAACAACTTTTCTGTAAACTCATCTTTAAACTAAGTGTAGGCTACTACAGTGTTGTCAACTAAGTCTTTAACAATGTCCTCAACTTGTAGAAATTTTTGTTTTCAACAAAAGTTTCCCACTCAGTATAAAAATCAAAGAAAGCTGCCAAAAAATGTTGAAAACATTTTGCTGCGCTCAAAACAAGCATTAAGTAGTGTCGGAGGCGGTGGAAATCATCTATAATTCCAGTAGGATTCATACAAATTACTAAAACCTAGAAAATAAATAGAAAGTTAGTGAGTTGGCAATAAATGTAATAGCTACATAAAACACACACTTACCCTTCTAAACGAATTTTCTTCAATGCAACCATTTGTCCAGTTTTCTTGTTTAGAGCTTTATACACAACTCCATACGTTCCTTCACCAACCTTTTCTACTGTTTTAAAAGGAAACGTTGAATCTTCTAAAGGATCCATTTTACTTTTATTAACTTGCATTAAAAATATATAAACTAGGTTACTACAAGTAATTTGTAGATAAAATAGAAAAGTAAAATAAAATATTAAAAAGTAACAACGATAGTTCTAGAACAAAATGAATTATTCCAAACTTTGCATTGATTGTTTGTGTTCTTCAAAGATTGAACAGTAGTTCAAGTGACTACAAGGAATAAATTTGTGTGAATTTCTACTCCAGATTACAGTAGATTTCCAAACAAATATTGAATTGGCACGGCCATTTTAAATATTATGCTATATGAAATTAAACAATCTTATTGCAAACACTTCACCACTGACACTGAACTGAAGAGAAAATTCTAATTCTAACCTAAAACAAACATCGTTCATGCATCTGTCGTCCATCCAAGCTCGAAACCGCCTTGTTGGTGCCGCGATTTTTAAGCAACACTTTTGCCAATCTAACAACAAATTCAATTTTATCAACATTCATAAATTAACTATTTAAAAATTTGTGTATTTCAACAAAATGTTATGATAAACACCAAACGTTTTATTAAACACAGAAATTGGGCGAATAAATATAATTTGGAGTTTTGAGCCCATTTTGTCCCTTCTTGATTGTACGTAGTGAAGTTGACAGAGATCTCAAGCTTTCGAAAACGTTCACATCGTTGTCAACAATTTGCAGCAGCTTGTTGCAAATTTCATAAACAGGACAGCAACATTTTTCGTCAACTTTTAAAAATCCTTGATTTCAACAAAAATTTTGTATCCCACTCACCAACATTTTGTCGTCAACTTGTGGAAATTATTCAACATTTTTGTTTCTCACTGAATGTGGGAAACACCGTGATAGTTGTCAACAAAATGATATTCTAGTAATTGGCAACGAATTGCCGCAATTTGTTAAAAAATCAGATGTCAACTTTGTCATCAGCAACTTGTTTTCTACAAAAAATTGATAATTTTTGTTGCTCTACATTTGAGTAGAGAATTTTGTTTCCTACAAAAAATTTACAACTTTTGTTATTTTACAGCAACTTGGTTTCCACAAAGAAATGACAACTTTTGTTGCTTCACTTTGAGTAAAGCAACTTGTTTTCCACAAAGAATTGACAACTGTTGTTGCTTCACATTTGAGTGAAGCAACTTGTTTTCCATAAAGAATTGACAACTTTTGTTGCTTCACATGAGTACAGCAGCTTGTTTTCTAAAAAAATCTGGTGTGGCGCACTCACACAACTTTCCTTGCCGTTATGAAAATTAATCACCTGACGCTAGTGTTCCCGCGCATCTCAAGTCTACTATTCAAAGATCCAAGCCAGCTGGTGACAGGACAATAAGGCTGGAGACACACGGAGTTTGCTCTCTCTTCATAGTGAATGATTTAATAGAATCAACAGTTGCCAACAGTTTGTAATTGAAATAATAACATTTTCTCGAATTTCGAGCTTATTTTCAATTTAAGGTGAAAATGTTCCTGAACATTAATTAAAGAGATTTTTTGCTCGATCTTTTCCACTTTGGTTTAAATTGTATCTAAAGCCTGATAATTGGAATCTAAAATCAAACTTTGCATAGATGGGGCGGAGCTCCTGAATTTTTTACAGATATGGGACTTGTGGCAGTTGATAGAGCTTATCAATGACTATTTTAGGTATCAATTTGATCAAAATCGTTGGAGCCGTTTTCGAGAAAATCGCGAAAAACCCTGTTTTTGACATCATTTTCACCATATCCGCCATCTTGAATTGCGTCAAATCGAAATTGTTCGTGTCGGATCCTTATATTGTAAGGACCTTAAGTTCCAAATTTCAAGTCATTCCGTTAATTGGGAGATGAGATATCGTGTACACAGACGCACATACACTCATACACACACATACAGACCAATACCCAAAAACCACTTTTTTGGACTCAGGGGACCTTGAAATGTATAGAAATTTGGAAATTGGGGTACCTTAATTTATTTTGGAAAGCAATACTTTCCTTACCTATGGTAATAGGGCAAGGAAAGTAAAAAATTAACATTTTTCAGAAACCTATTTGTGGACAACTGTGATGCACAGTTTTACACATACATCGATCGTCACACGTCTCAAAAAACAAACATTCCAGCTAAGCTTCATGAAATTCTATTAGTGACCTACATACAGACAAAAGCAACTACGTTTGATTTAAAAAGATGAAATAGCTATTTAAACTTAAATAAAGCCAATTTCAATTCTATGGCGCATAATCTTGAACATTGGAAAATTGTATGAAGATTTCGTATCTCAACCTGAGTACAAATATTACCTGATTACCTACTTAACACAAAGTCATAAGTTATTGAATCTGAAATGGTTCAAGATTTCAACATAAACGAAATTGGATATGAATCTAATAATAATATAAGCACACCACTTGCAGGTCTCATGCAGATTCATTAATTTTGTAAAATCAAAAGATTGATGAAATTTTTAATACCTCAATTGAGTTACAAAACAACAGCTAAAAAGCTGTCGAAGGCCTCTTTGTACAATATTATATAAAATATGGATTTACAAACAAATATTTCACTATCATTACAAACATAATATTTATTGTTGGTACAATAATTAAATTAGATACATAATAAATTATAGACAACAGGTGATTCTTAAAACAATTAAACATGTGCTAGTGACATAGTCAAACAATAAAACAATTTAGAAGTGACAGTGATTTTTTGTAGAATTTCTTAAAAATATATTCAAGAAAAGCCCAAATTTTGGTAAAAGCTAATATTACTCATGCACGTAAATTATTATTATTAATGAAAAGATAATAAGGGTTGTGCTTTTTGATAAGAATCACAGAGCAAAGCAAAGGTAGGGATACAATATAATTACCATAAATGAACATTTTCTTATATACATATCTACATTAAATTTAGATTTAATATCAATATTATCGATAAAGCGGACGAATATCTTGTGAATCAATATCTTATGGATAAAATACAAGCAACGAAAGTAGGCCTAATAGTAGAGTGTCAGCTATAATATTCATAGAAGCTTTAATATGATAAAGACTTAATTGATTGTCATAATTGATCAATATTTTGTTTCAACGCTCGTAATTTCAGTAATCGACGATGAGAGAAAGAATAGATCATCTTTATAGAAAGTGCAAATTAAATAAATTATAATTCTTTTTTAGATGTGCTGATACGAAGTGACGCGTCTTCTAAATAATTGTGCCCTTTGATATAAACATTATTATGAAAATTAATAGCCAGTTTAATGAAGGTATTGATTAGCAAGAAATCATCGATTGTATTACGGTAATAAAAGTATAGTATTATTGATGTTCAATTGTAAATTAATATCAGTTCATGCAAGGTAAAGATATATAAAAACAAATCGTAAAATATTATACTGCAATAGAAGTTCATTGTAGTTAAAATCTTGAAAATTCCTAAGGAAGAAGGTAACAAGAACTATTAATAATGTGTTATTGATTCACAAGTTAATATGATATGATATGATAGATATCAAAGAACAATTACCACTGATTCACAATTTCCTAATAAAATTATCAATAAATTAGAGTTACAACACATTCAATGAGGTATAATCTGTTTACAAATATAATTATCATTAAATTCTAATAGTACCTAACAACACTGAATTAAAAAATAATTTATATTATATCATCTTATAATAATATCGGATACTAAAAGTGATATGAATAGTTCATGGAAGATTTTAATAAAAGCACTTTAATTGCAAGGGGAAGCATTATGTGATATGATTTGTATTTCAGTAATTTTTATTGCATACTAAACCACTTTGTTCTCTACATAACACTTACATATTCTATCAGTATATTATTGAACAGTAACATTTTAAAATGTATTCATGATCTATAAAATAATAAAGGAAAGAATTGGCATATACACGTTCGGGATAGAAAATTAAGGAATGACGCATCACGTCTGAACTACTGGACTGATTAACTTAAAATTTTGTATATAGATTCCCAATTTACAAAGGATGGTTATTGGTCTATTTTAAATTCTTCAAGATTCTAATAGGTCAAGTTTTTAATTAGACCCTTACAAACAAGCACGGGTCACCTGCTAGTAGTAAATAAGTATCTCAAAACTAAAAAATTGTGAGACTATTGAATACGTAACTACTATGAAACTGTAAGTTAGAATAAGTTGACAAATTTCAAGTATAACGGTAATTAGAAATAAGAGTTAAATCAACTTACATTCCACTCAATATAAGTTATTTAAACTACTCTAACTAATAACTAAAACCAATAATATCAGATAGAATAAAGTAATACAAAAACTTAGTAATGTAATGAAATTTGGATTGTGTGTAGATACCATACCAACAAATGGTAAATTTTGGATTGTCAATAATATAAATAATCACTGGTTGTTCAAAGGCGATCAAAAGTTGACCCTTGATCTATCGTCACTGACCTTACAATTTATAAACATCTATGATTGATGTTTGGATAAATCACATAATAAACAAACAAAAACATAGTGAATAAAACTATTCATGCTTTTGAAAAAAGTAATTATTGAGATCAACTCGGATAATTTTCAGACTCGTTCTGAACTCACGTAGACAGATATATCATATTACATTGGTTCGTATCAATATATTGGTTTGGGGACCATAATCAAGGTGTATTCGATAAATCAGGGGTTTACTACGTTAAATAAAATCTCAAAACCAGAGTTAATAACGATCTCAATATATTAATCATGAACACCAAGTAAAACATACTAGAGATAAAATTCACAATAATATACTGATAGAAATCTTAAAATCGACCTAAAAGTTTGTATCCAACAAACCGTTGTTCAATCAGTTAATTTTATCCTAAATACAATAAAAATACATAGAGCATATTTCAATTTTTGAATGTTCATCTAAAACGACCGGCTTAATCAAGCCAGTCCAATAAAAACGATCTAAAACGAATAAATTTCCGACATTGTATGTCGCCAAAGAACACACCGTTTTACTGAGTTGTTATAAACCAAGGTAGATAGATAAAAGGTAGATATAAATATATCTTTAGGCATTAGATATCTAAATGCCTTGGATCCACACAACAACAATAAAATGCTGTTCACGGTATAGATTTAAAATAAAATATAAATATTTAAACAGTATCTAGTTAAATAGAGGTTTATCACATATGGTTGACACAGAGTCAAAACATAGATCTAGAATGTATAAAGTGAGGTAGCTGAGAGTGTTTAAATAATGCATGAACCTAAATGTATCAGTTTCCTTCTACCTTCTACCCAACCATCGCCGCTCTGATATGTTCAGACACATTTCAATACAAGCATTATTTTCAACACTCTCAGCTACACTCTACCTTCACCACCCCACCATGTTTTGTACCCTTCAGCTATAGTAATATTCACGTTATACAGTCAGCATCTGATTACAATTGGTTTGATATCCTCTGTCATCATTTTCTATCTCCTCACCGTTGCCGGTTCATAGACTAGACAGAAATATAATAAAATAAATTTGAGAAATAATTGGTCATTATTGAAAAGAACTAACAATTGAGGCCCGGTTGTACAAAAACCTATTACATTTTAATAATGATTAATGCTACAAGAACTAGTCTTTTCAATAAAAGCGTTCCAGTCTTCTTTTCAAAGAAGCCTTCTTAAAAAGAAACGTTTTCTTCTCGTCAAAGAAGCCTTCTTAACAAAAAACCTTCTCTGATTGGTTCTTGTGGGGCATTCAAGTTTTTTGTGCAACCAGGTTTTAATATTTTATCAGATAATCGAGATAACTCGAATCACATTAATTGAATTTGAAAATGGCTGAAAATTATCTGAAACTATTCTGCAAATATTTTTTGCAGATACTTGAAATAAATCTTCGAGTCATTTGCATTTGAAATGTTTCCAAATATGCAAAGTTTTAGTAAAATATAAAAGGATACTGAGTACAAAAGCCGGTAAAATTTTTACCGTGATTAATTCCACGAGAACCAATCAGAGAAGGCCTTTTAGGAAAGACGGCTTCTCTGATTGGTTCTCCTAAAATTAATCATGGTTAAGATTTAACCGTTTTTTGTGCAACCGGCACTGAATGTTTTCAATAACAGTAGTAGCTAAAAATAGAATATTCACAGTTATCTACTTTAGAAGGCAGTGGTAGCAGAGAATAGACAACAATGCGCTCCCAACATTTGGATACTCAAAGTTATCCACTATAGAAGGCGGTGGTAACGGAAAAGAAGCAATCATATAGGCCCGGTTGCACAAAAAACTGTTAAATTTTAATCATGATTGAATGCCACGAAAACCAGAGGATGGTTTTTTGAAAAGAAGGTTTCTTTTATTGGTTCTTGTGACATTCAATCACAGTTTGAAATTTAACAGGTTTTTGTAAAATCGAGCCATAGTACTATCTTTTCCACTGATATTAAAACATAGAAGACGGGTGGCTACCATGCAGTAGTATCATTTACACCTTAGACCAGTTATAAAATAGACACGCCACATACTGAAAGTCGATGAAGCTAACATCTACTGCCATATCGCCCCATCGTGCCGTCATCATCGGATAGAAAACTTTTCTGTAGAGGTGTAGAGTTTGTTCGCTGACCTCACGATGGGGCGATATGGCAGTAGATGTTGGTTTCATCGACTTTCAGTATGTACAATGGTATATACAATGGGGCGTGTCTATTCTATAACTGGTCTAAGATTTGCACCGAGATTACAGAGTGGTCAGGACACATTTGCACCGACTTTACAACGTGAATGTAACTATAGAGTGGTCAGATTACTCGAAGCTCATTTGCACCGACTTTACAACTATAGAGTGGTCAGGTCAGATTTGCAATGATGAATGCGACCATAGAGTGACCAGGTCACTCGACGGCAAATCCACACGTCTCCTCGACCGCCTGACTGAGCTTCTCCAGAAGTCGCTGGTATGTCTGGTAGGCTGGCAGATCGATGCGGTTGAAGCAGGTGTGAGCCTTGGGCAAATTGTCTTGTGGCGCTTCGATCACGTGGATGGTGAACAGACGCGGTCCTACCGCTCCTGTTGAACCTAAACGTCCAAAAGTCAAAAGTTAGTCACGGCTGTTTGAATTTCATTACTAGATTTAGCTGGGTTCCCACATATAGTGCCCGTATAGAGAAAATATAGAGAAAATCTTTTCTTCATTCTCAGAAATGACTAAATGATGAGGATTTTTCTATTTTAAATATTATTATACTATTTTCGATTTGCAACGGTCACCAGCGGGCAAAGTTTATTCTTTTGCTGGTGATGCCATATATAATACGTAAATTATATATACATATGTATAATTGATGTATATATATGTAGATATTTATTATTTTGTATTATTATTTTCTTATTTTTAAGTCAACACTTGTATTTTGTTTAAATTTATTGTTCATATTTTTGATTTGCTCTTTATTTGTGATTTTTTTAAATGGCGAAAATAAATGATTTGATTTGAAAAAATATATATATAGCATAAGAAGAAATTCCATGATATGAGGCGTTCAAGTTCCAAATTTTACTGTTATCTAACTCAAGCCAATAGTCCTATAGTGAGGTCCACGTTATAATGACAGTATTTGATCAACTTTCGTATTGCTATCCTTGTCTATCAACCGACAAAGCCGGTAGTACTATCCTTTTCGAGGTCCACAACGATGACAATAATGTTTTTGACAGTGTAGAAATATATTTATATTAGATTATATTAAATTAATAATATAATTAATTTATAATTATTAAATTATATTAGAAATAATTGATGCAGAGAATCGGCATCGCTATTCTTTTATCTTTATCCACTGCCATTATAACGTGGACCACACTATAGAAGTTCTTTTCCGTGAAGCTAAGTGACACTGATAGCCTGGTTCAATAGTAGAGTTAGTGTTCGAGTAACTGGCATACCAACTCTACTGAGCTAGCTCTACTCCACTTACTTGGTCGAGTAACTGTTCCACTACAATTGAGAATAGTAGGTAAAGAGTATTGTCTAGTGAACAGAACTAACCTTAAAATGTCATGTACTCAACTCTACTAGCTTGAGAATGTTTTCATTAGCATAGTAATGGTAGAGTAGAGAGAGAAGCGTAGTGTGTTGTCTAGTGAACAGAACTAACATTGAAAACTACTCTACTTAACTCTGCCCTACTCTACTAGCTCGAGACTGTTTTCATTAACATAGTAGTGGTAGAGTATGGTGAGAAGCGGTGGTGGGGGAAGGCAAGTGGTAGAGTACTATCCCACTCTAATCTAATAAAAACTCGTACTCTACCATGAACGTTTTCATTGGGAGAGTTCACAAGATAGTTACTACTTACCCAGGAACTGTACCACTAACTCTACTAATGAAAACTAGGCTATACTGTGCCGTTCTAACACTCACCCGGCCAAACCAGTAATAATAGACAGTAGGCGACAGTAATCGCCTTGATTTAACAAAAAATCGGCTTGAAATTTTAAAGTGCGAACAGATATACGCGCCGCGAACATGAGCAATTCACTTTTGATCAGCTGACTATATCTGTATTTTTACAGAAACGGTAAGATAAAGATATAAAAATCTTGGCATCAGCTGATTAAAAGTGAATTGCTCATGTTCGCGGCGCGTAAATCTGTACGCACTTTGGAACATAAACGACCTATATCATGGAGTATCTTCTTATGTTATCTTTTCACTAAGGTATTGCTTATACCTACTTATGCTGTTATATGTTTTTCCTACAGTTACGTTGAAAAGTGGCCATTGTTGCACTGATTACAGAACGCAAAGAATCACTTTTCCGCTCTAGTGCGGGAAAAATTTTTCTGCACTCCAGATTTGCAACATGACAACGCAAAATACTTAGTAGGTTATATGGAGCAACAGTGCAGCAAAATCAAAATGAAGTTGGTAACAGTGACTGGGCTGCTATAGTGAGCAGAGGTGCAACGAAGCACAACGCGCAAATTATTAGTATTATATATTATAACCAAGGACAACATTATTTTATTCAATTTGACAATAAATTAAGGTTTTTATCAATAATAAAATTACACAGAAAAACATTTGATGGATTTCAGGCAATTTTACCCATAATTACCCACTTTTCATATTCAATGGTAACTGTAGGAAAAACTTAATGTGAAATACGTGCGCAAAGTTCCTCTGCTGCACTCAAGAAACCATTCCGCCCTCGCCTACGGCTCGGGCGTAAACGTTTCTTTCGGTGCAGCAAACTGTCACTTTGCGCACTAGTTGCACAAATAACTATTTCTCTATGATGAATTTAAAAGTCTATTGTATGTTGAGTAATTGATGAGAATGAACTATTCTAATGTAGTATCAAACAACAAAGCATCGAAGATGGGTGGTGGCAAGTTCAAATTGAAACGGTAGATTGAACGGTAATAAATTGAAAGAATAACGAAAATCTTGAAAGAGAAGCAACAGTCTACATGCCTTGTAAAGCCTTGAATCCTTGCAAGGGAACCCTCGAGCTTCCAGTGACAAATTGCAGTAGTCTGGCCCTCATTTCCTCGCTGTATTGTTCGACGATCTCCCAGAACCACTTCACAACTGGCGTTTCGGGAGTGCAGTGCTGCAAAATCAGACCAATACATTTTCATTCATTCACACAAATCATTTCAAAATAAAGTATTTCAACATAAGCTTGAATTTTCTGAGTAGTTGTGAAGGGGATATCGTGAAAATTATCAATACTGAATGAAGAGTCTAGATATTGTCCAACCACAGATTTATTAAAAAATCGAGATACCGGTTTCGTAAGCGTTTACCAGAGATTGATAATGGTGTAACAACCTAAACTGTTATCTCGGTTTTTCTCATAAACCTGTGGTTGGACAATAACTAGTCTTTTTATTCAATAAGCTTGGAATTTTTAAAATGTACAATGGAAAGATGTAGGTAGGTAACCTAATTTGAAGCTTCAACCGTCTTGAGGCTCACAAAAAAATTTCGAGCCTGTTATGCTTAAATTGTTACAAGTTTCCATATTTCACACTTTTATTTCCATTAATTATTCAACACATTGTTCTATTATTATTGATAATCTTATAGCTCTAGAAATCTCTGATTTTGTAGAATTCTCTCCAATTCTATTTCAGATATAAATAATATATTTTTTGAAAGGAAATCGACAAGACGACATTATAGATTATAGCCTTATTTTATGTTAGACTATAAACCTATATTATTTCAACAAATTTGGGATAGACAATCAAGTCTGCTGTTTCTCTCCCAATCGTTTACTTTATGAAATGTTGATTATAGTTGGTTGAAAGGAAATCTGAATAAAAATTGGACATTTCACTCAATAATCATTATAAACTAGACAATAATTACTGAGTTTGTTCGCGAAATTTCAAGCAGAAAAGCCATCTACAGTCTTTGCAAACTTATCAATGTATCTCTGTATTAAAGACATACAATGTTATTTTGTGCATGAATGTGTCACGTTTGTATTATTAAATAACACTTATAATCTATAATATAATAAAGGAAAGAATTGGTTTATACGCGTACGGGATAGGAAATTCACGAATGATGTATTACGTATGAACTACTGACTAATTAGCTTGAAATTTTACATACAGATTCTTAATTTAACGAGGATGGTTATAGGCCTATTCTAAGTTCTTCAAGATTTCAGTAGGTCAAGTTTTCAATTAGACCCTTGCGAAGCACGGGTTACCTGCTAGTAAGAAGTACAAATAACAAATTATTGGCCGTTGAGGCCAACCAGACGTAATATACGTAACCAGTAGTCACGTTACAATTTGTATTCTTGTTTTTTAATATTTTAACAATTTTAAAGGCTACTATAATTCTATTTTATAAATATATCTATCTATATATATCTACCTATCAAAGGAGCACAACAAAAACGAAACAAAAACAGCCCAGTTATTGAATGAAAAAGACTAAGAAATTGTCAAAAAACCAGTTTATCAGAGATTGACAATGGTGTAATAACCGAAACCGGTCTTTCTAATTATCAATAAATCAGTGGTTTTTTGACAATTTCTTAGTCTTTTTCATTCAATATGAATAATTACCACAATATCAACTTCTCAACTACACAAAAAGCCCAGTTATTCTTAGTTGACACGATAAAATACCTAAAAACTATAACATTCTAGTTCTATAAGGCACTTCTTTAATTCACTTTAGATTGTAAGGTACTGTAGAGAGAGGAAAAGATGTAAGTTAAACGAAATCGAATAAGTTCAATTCACCTTCAGTCTTGTATTTTGTTTCCAGTCATTGATGTCAATTGATCCCAGTCCGCCAATGATGAGCTCCAGTTCACGTTCGTCGAAAGGCCTCAGCAGTTGCGCGGGAACCAGTTCTGTGAAGCCTTTCTGCAGCGCAAGAAATTGCTGTTCAATGCCACGCATGAACCGGTAGTTCACGTACAACCTGCAAATTGACAAACACAGGTCACAACATGTCATAACACTCAAAAATAATTCAAATTAATATAATGTTGTGGATCAACTCCTTATTTCTATTGTCGAATCACTTTTCTCAACAGGGCTATTGAAGTTACTGATGCACAATTAACGTTTTTTATTACCTTTATTAGTACCCATATTATTCGTTAAAAGTGGTAATTGAGTGGAATATTTGTAATTAATTCATCAATTTAAGCCATCTAAATTCAAAATTTATAGTCTTAGTGTTTATTTTGAACCAAAATTTTATAAAAATTGTACACGTGAAATTCTAACCTTATCTTGGACTTTGTCACCTATGAATTTGGAAGAAAAATAGCACAAGGACTACCTTATTATTTTATCTTTCAATGTTATTACATTAGTGTCATTTGCATTGTAAATAAATAAATAAAGAAAAGATAGCATAAGAAGATATCCCATGCTATAGGTCGTTTATGTTCCAAATTTCACTGTCATCTCAAGCCGATGACTGTTGTCTACTGTCTATTATTACTGTTTTGGCAAGATCAGAGTGTAATAACGGCACAGTATGAGACTACCAGCGTCACATAGCTTCACAGAATATAACTACTAGGACTATCGGCTTGAGTTAACAGTAAAATTTGAAACATAAACGCCCTACACCATGGATATCTTCTTATGCTATCATTTCTCTAAGCTTATAGTTATTTAGTATCCTTTTTATTCTATCAAATCACCTAAGAATAAATTATTTGATAAAATGAAAAGGGTACTTGATATATTTCATTGGGCTTCTATTGTGTAATATGAATGTGTCGGTACAGTGAAAAGATAATTACCATGAGTTAATGGTAACTAGTCCCCCACTCAGTCCGGAGGTTATGAATTGTCCCATTAGAACTGATATACTTCAAACTACTTATCCTAGAGTCTGTGCAAACATTTAAAATTACTTAGTCTACAGTCTGAGCAAACCTTGAATTGTAACATTTCTCTTATGGAGTGTACCGTGTTGCCAGATATCACTGAATCCAGAGAGCCTGAGAGCTGATTGTATGAGAGAAAGAGCGATAAAGAGAGCGTAGACCTTTTTGATGGAATCATCATGAAAACAACAACAGTGTGCTCCCTTTGTTATACTGAAATAACAGTGGCCATAAAGCCACATGCTGCAAACTAAGGTTTGCACTGACTACAGTAGGAATTTACTTTATATAGCCTACTTGGGGCCGCCGTTTGCACAGTCGAAGCTTAAACTAAATTTAATCAGCTGTTGACTTAAACTCAAAATGAAACACATTATAACAAAAGATACTTGATACGGATTCAATCCAGTTTAGAATGAAATTTAGTTTAAACTGTCACTGTGCAAACGGCCCTTAGAATTATACTTCACTGTACAGGATACGTTCACTGTTAGTGACCCACCTTTAATAAGCTAAGCTTCAAAACTTATAATACAAACTATAAAAAATAAGATATATTGTATCTCATAATTCCGCATCCACACTATCGCCCAACGCGAATGACAACGAGCGCGATAGTGTGGATGGGTGGTTTGCCAGCGCTCGCCTTCACTGGCCATCGCTCCGATTTTCGACAAGCGAAGACCAGCCGACAATCCACAAATAGTCACATTGCAATGTGGATGGCAATACCAAAGTGGCGACTTGACCAGAGACCGGACGATGGTGTAGACTGGACATTATGTTTTAACATGGAGAAAATATAGCATAAGAAGATATACCATGGTATAGGTCGTCGTTAATGCTCCAAATTTTGAAGCCGATTTTTTGTCAACTCATTCCAATAACCGTCTATTTATTATTGGTGCTTTGTGTGGTGTATTCAAGGAATATTGCTTGGCTTTGAATTGTAAAATAAATTCTTCCGACAGAATAATAATATTTAGATTCCAACTAGGAACTGAATTGTTGATTTTTAAATTTAATTGATAGAAACTTCAACCTGTTTTTGAGGTTAGCCTTTTGTCCCAATGCCTTGAGAATCATAACAAGTTACAAGAATAAGAGCAATTTTTAATAATTGAAGAATGAATTATTGAAACATTTATTGTTAAAATTTCATTATTAAAAAAATCTAAAACCTGAATTCACATATTATCTGAACCAGAATATAGTTTTTAAAAAGCATGATGCATGATTTTGTTATGAGCAGATTGGAATTTCAAATGTATCGCGATAAAGACCCCACATAATGGCCGCTCCATAAGGAACATGAGTGTCATGACCTGTATTTATAGACCTTGAGTATGAGAGACTACCAGCGCGTCACATAGCTTCAAGAAAATGAACTACTAGGACTATAGGCTCGAGTTAACAGTGAAATTAGGACATAAACGTCCTAAGCCATGGATATCTAATCACGCTATCTTTTTTCTATTCTGTAATACACAACTTGGATGGATTGTAGAAATATAAATAAAACAAGACGTCCTAAACCAAGGGATATCTTCTTATGCTATATTTTCTCTATGGTTTCTAAATCTTACAATAGTGTTTGTTATAACAGTGTTTTAAGACATTTCATAGAAAAACTTGTTGAAATTATAATGTGGAGAATGAAGAAACTTACTTGACATATTCCTTTTTGTTGTCCTCGGTTACAGGTATATCCTTTCCACCAGACTTCAACTCATGAACCCTCAGCACTCCGAAGCTGTTCACTTCCACTGCGAAGGTCGTGTCGATAACTCCAGTCAAATCGTTGTCACTGTTAACAAATCACACCATTTATAGTCACTGATAACACAGAAAGTTTACATCGAAGTAATACAATACCTGAATAACAGTCGAGTTTCATACAGAAAACTTTCATATTATTGTTTTCAAGATAAATTGTAAATACTAATTACACGATGCATTTGATTAGGAAGAGAAAATTATAATGAAGTTGATTGATTGATGCCCGGTTTCACCAAGCACAGTCGAAAAATGTCAACAATGTGAAGGTTCTGGGATACGGTAAATTGTGACAAACGGTAGAAAGTTCCGCGTCTTATGGGAACCATTTTGACAGTAAGGGCCGGTTTCCGAGCTCGGGATTTAGCTAAGTCCTAGACTTTAAAAAGCTGGAGTCAGAAAATTGGTTTCCAAAACGGGGCGTAGTCGCAGTCATTATCATAGTAACGTTTGAATTAAATTTCGAAAAACTAGAAAATTGAACACAAAATAAAATAAAGAGAAAATAGTGTAAAGTTTCAGCTATTTTGAATTATTTAGGAATGTCTAATTTCGTCCAGGAAAAACGTTTCCAATTATAGTAATGAGAAAATAAAAACTATGACTTCTGTTATAAAAGCTGCGACTGCGCCCCGTTTTGGAAAGCCAATTTTCTGACTCCAGCTGTTTAAAGTCTAGGACTTAGCTAAATCCCGAGCTCGGAAACCGGTCCTAAATGTTGCAAAATCCAGTTACCGGTAAATTATTCCTGCCTCGCACTGTAACCGCGGTGCCCAACTGACTCATGCCCTTTACATAGTCCATCAGAAATTGGTCTAGCGGTGTTAAATCACAAGATCTTAGAAGCCAATTCACAGGTCCAAAACGTGAAATTAGGCGGTCACCAAACGTGTCTTCCAACAAATCGATTGTGGCACGAGCTGTATGACATGCTGCGCCGTATTGTTGGCACCACAGCACCTGGACATCATGGATGTTCAACTCAGGAATGAAAAGTTAGTAATCTTCCATAAAGCGGATGGACACATATCCAATTCCTGTGCTCGATGGCGGATGGACTCATTCGGGTCTTTCACAATGCTACCATAGAGAAACAATAGCGTAAGTAGATATCCCATGGTATAGGGAATTTATGTCGCAACTTTTACTGTTATCTCAAGCCGATTACTGTCGATTATTGTCAATTTTTACTGTTTTGTTGGGGTGATAGTGTATGAACGGCACAATTTGAGAGACTACCAGCGTCACACAGCTGCATAGGAAAGAACTATGTGAACTATCGGCTTGGGATAACAGTAAAACTTGCGACATAAACGCCCTATACCATGGGATATCTATGCTATCGTTTCTCTATGATGCTACGCTCTACAGTAGCAATAGCTTCTTCTATACGCACAGTACGGCGTCTCTCGGAATGCGAGTTATCAATAATAGTAAACGTGGTACGAAAATGTTCCATGGTTAATCGAATTAACTGCTCTGATGGATGATTTTGTCGAAGATTAAATGGATGTAGGGCACAATACGTATTCCGCTTAGAACCATTATTTTCCAAGTAAAATGGTGCTATCTGTAAGTATTGTTCAGGGATGAGTATTCATGATGAATTGCCAAACAAAACTGAGGATAAATCACTCAAAAACTGGTCGCCATCTTCAACAGTTATACCAACTGAAAGTTCTATACCTTTAAAAATATACCCGTTATAATAACATCAACATCAATAATAACAATATATATTCATTTCAATATTATTGATAGCCTAATAAGTGACAATAGATTCAAGGCACTTACAGCATCCAAGTTAGACTGCGATGCAATTCCGGATCGACGCCTTCAATGTCCTCGAGGGTGATTGGTTTGTTGAGCAACATCTTGTAGAAGGGAGTGGTGAAGCCACCATCTATGTAATGCCCGTGAAACACTGCTATGCCGATGATACGCCCGGCAAAGTGGAAATATGACAGATGCTCCTGTCAAACAATAACATAACATTCACTATCATGCAAACAATAGAGGAAACAAATAATACTGTATCAATAAAATCACAGAGAAAAGATAGCATAAAAAGATTTGAAAAGATCTGTGTCGATGGTTCTGGTTAATGTCACAGTACTGACACTTGCAACGCTACCTTGGATCCAAAGTGGAATCAACACTATGATTTGTAAGTAGTTATATCATGTTATCCTCAGATGATACTGTATCAAATTGTGTTGATTCCACTTTCATCATGAGTGATGATACAGTAACATTTTGTGATACTGTATCATTTATGGTGATACAATAGAGTAAAGATAGCAAAAGATGATATCCCATAGTTTCTAAAATTCATTAAAAGTTTGGAAGTTTTGTATCAAATTATAGTGTTGTGTATCCAGTAGAGATGATACTGTATCATATTGTGTTGATACTGTAACATTTTGTGGTGATAGTGTATCATTTATGGTGATACAATAGAAAATATATCCCATGGTATAGGGCGTTCATGTTCCAAATAATTTCACTGTTAACTAAAGTCGATAGTTCTAGTAGTTGTTTTTCCTGATAGTCTCTCATACTGTGCCGTTCTTACTCTCTCACCAGGCCAAAACAGTAATAATAGACAGTAATCAGCTTGAGTTAACAAAAATCGGCTTGACAGTTGGAACATAAACAGCCTATACCATGGGATATCTTCTTATGATATCTCTTTTCTATGACAAAATAATGTCGGCCGACAATGGGCAAGTGAGAAAACAGCCATTAAGGTCGTCACACACCAAGCTACGTATAGCTAGGAATGCGTCTTCGGAAGACGTAGGCAAAATTACACTTAGAAGACGCATATCCCATTGTTGAAAGCTACGATAGTGTGAATGGGATAGATTCGTAGCTTGGTTTCAACATTAAGAGATAGATGAACTATTGCCTTTTGCTTGCAAAAACGAATAAAGCTACACAACAAGCACTCAATTGAGGCGGCCATGTTTCGGAGTCTACAACTCGACAACAAATGACGATCTGGCAACACCGATCACAGAGCGTTTGGTGAGGATGATGAGATGTTCAGCTCTGTGAAAATCACCCTGCCACCACTAGTCTGTGTCTTATTATATGTGACCAAAGGTTGAAACAAATGACCCTCGTACAAACTATAGATCTAAATTTGACGTAAGACAACGATTTGTAACCAATCAGTACATGTAATGATTTAATAAATTGATAAATGAACGTAGGAATGATGAAGAATACATACCGGATTGACGCCACTATCAGGGTTGATTTGCAGTGTATAGTTGCCCTCTCTCGAGTACTGGAACAGACCGTACTGTGGATTGAGCATCTCATGAGACAACAGGTAGAGCCACTCACGAGCCACGCCCCCGTAATCTAACCCCTCTTCTCCTCTGAACTTCACCATCAACCGTTTCCGCATGTCTTTCGCTCTCATTTTCATAACTAACCTATACGACTCCTGCAACAAAATGCATTTAATTACCTGTGAATATTTATCCATTTGTACAAAACCAGTTGTCATTAAAATGATATTCAATCAATTTTTATTCCAATCAACACAATACAATATACATAAAAGAAATCAAAACACAAATCACAATCGAAAATAAATTTGTAAATCTCCGATTTCTTGTTGTCCAATATTATCAACATAATCTAATCAGTTTCCATATATTCCGTTTTCAAGAACATGGAACAGCAGACTACTCTCTGTTTTGTACACACCCTAAGGGCCAGACCATATTAAGCGTTTTTAGGCGGTTTCAGACGGCCTTTTTAGAGTCGGCAGGGCAGGAAGATCTCCGATTGGATGATTAGGTCATCGCCTGAAAAATGACTAAGAAATTGCTTGAAATGAGGTCTGGCATGCCCTAAGGGACCGACTACACAAAGATCTGCGATCCTATAGCTACTGCACCTATTATCTAAGATATCTATACCCTCCTAATATTATTATTATTTGTTATTCGTCCAATTCACCAACCACGGAAGGGTACGTACGATATTTTTCGCTACACTACAGGTGTAGCTGACGCCAAAAAGTTAGGCGGTTTCGTGGGTCTCTTGTGCGTTCCAACAGCTGATGTTGTCAAGTAGAGTTGTCATCTAGCTTGGCAATAGATGGATGCATTGCAACAGCTGTGAGTAGATTATACCATGTGACCCACGAAGCCGCCCAACTTTCTGGCATCAGCTATAAAAGAATAATAAATTGAATAAGAATGTTTTATGAGAGGGGGGGGGAACTTTGATGTCTCATATCTCAAGAACCAGACGTCGTAGGGTACTCAAAGTGGGGTGGAAATCTTCGATCTCACCCTCCTGAACACAATGCACTATATGGCACAGTTGTCCAAACACATTTTCAAAAATTTTCAAAAAGCTTTGATGTCTCATATCTCAAGAGCCACACGTCTTAGGGTACTCAAAGTGGGGTGGAAATCTACGATCTCACCCTCCTGAACACAATGAACCATATGGCACAGTTGTCCAAACAAATTTTCAAAAATTTAAAAAAAGCGGCCGGAAAGTGTACTCTTTCCGCCCTTAGCCGGAAAGAAACTTGTTCTGACGTCAGACGAGAGTCGTCTGCAAACAATGTCTTTCAGATCTACGTAGGGACTGGAAAACAGTTGCTTTCTGTGCAGTGTGGCGAAAAATTTTGATCGTAGATCATTCTCTGTAAGCACACCGAGGCTTAAAGGCTTAGCGGTCAACACTCACCTCAAATATTTCCGATCTAGACACCTCCAGTCGACAGTGCCCCGTCTGCGGTTGTAGTGCGGTCAACTCAGCCCTGAGTATCTTCTGCTTGGCAACGAGGTCACGCCGATACTTGGGCAGCATCTCCCCATCCGCCTCGGGCACGCCTCCTCCCTCCGGCCCCATCCTTGGCCCCGCCCCGCTCGGCTCCGATTGGTTGGCGGCCGCCGGCGGAGGTGTGGCTACTGTGGGCGTGGCCGTCGTCGGCGCGGTGGTGGAGGGGGAAGTTGCGCCACTGCTTCCCGAAGACGAAGGAGCCGGTGTGGTTGGTGTGCTACCCGATGTGGGAGCAGCGTTCGGGTTGTATTTTCTGAAACAAAATTGAGAAAAAATTTATTTTACCTTCACTTTGTACTGTATGCGCAATACTGATGCTTTGTTGTATTGTATCTCTTAACAAGTGTTTATTCCTGGTATTATGAGAATGAACATCATCTCTGTAACTAACATGGTAAAATGCTGTAACTAACAATAACCATGTGATTTGAAGAAATATACCTGGTGACAAGTGAAATATACCTATTACAAGGAATAAAATGGAACGTGGGTTACATCAAATTTCAAAGCTGAACAAATACCTTATAATTAATGTGAGAGTTATGGAATTTTGTAGGTGTGTAGAGGCTTACAACAAATCTGAGTTTTTGATCTCGTTCACTAAGACACCATCGAATATTAGTTAGCCTAAGTGAGATTCACATTATTAAGTCAGTGGAAATGATACAACTACAGAGTTGCCAAATCTCTATTACCACCGCCTTCTATATCAGATAGCTGTGTGAATCAAAATTCCAGAATAGATTTAATCATAGAGAAACAATAGCATAAGTAGATATCCCATGGTATAGGGCGTTATGTCACAATTTTTACTGTTAGAGCCGATAGTCCACGTAGTTCTTTCCCGTGAAGTTGTGTGACGCTGGTAGTCACACGAAGCACCGATGCAAGGGCGACACCACCACCTGGAGGTGCGACCAGCTGTGGCGGGGGTGTCACGCTCTCCTTTACTCGCAAGGCGTGCAGGTCGTCAAGCAGTCGTCTCACTCGCACCGTTACTATACTGTGCCGTTCTTACACTCTCACCCCGCCAAAACATTAAAAATCGACAATAATCGGCTTGAGTTAATAGTAAAAGTTGCGACATAAAACTCCTACACCATGGGACATCTACTTACGCTATTGTTTCTCTATGATTTTATTCATCATGAATACTATTTCTTCTTAGCATAAAAACGATTTGGAAACGATAGAGTTGGAAAATGATGGAGCTATCACCTTTGTCAAATGTCAGATACTATACTGATATAGAAACTTGATGTAATGATAGATAAGTTTAGCAAACCGTGATGCCACAAGAACCAATCACAGAAGCTATCTTTTCGAGAAATCTTTCTCTGATTGGTTCTGCTGAATTCAATCATGATTAAAATTCAACAGGTTTTTAAATAACCGGACCTAAGAGGTGAAGTACTGACTAGAGAATGTTGGAAATATAAATTATTAAATAAAAATCGAAACACTAACTTGAGAATGTTGGAAATGGAAATCATTAAATAAATATCGAAACACAAACTTGAGAATGTTGGAAATGGAAATCATTAAATAAATATCGAAACACTAACTTGAGAATGTTGGAAATGGAATTTTATTGAATAAATATCGAAACACTAACTTGAGAATGTTGGAAATGGATATTATTAAATAAATATCGAATCACTAACTTGAGAATGTTGGAAATGGAAATTATTGAATAAATTTCGAAACACTAACTTGAGAATGTTGGAAATGGAAATTATTGAATAAATATCGAAACACTAACTTGAGAATGTTGGAAATGGAAATCATTAAATAAATATCGAAACACTAACTTGAGAATGTTGGAAATGGAAATTATTGAATAAATATCGAAACACTAACTTGAGAATGTTGGAAATGGAAATTATTAAATAAATATCGAAACACTAACTTGAGAATGTTGGAAATGGAAATTATTAAATAAATATCGAAACACTAACTTGAGAATGTTGGAAATGATGTGCGTGGAGAGACGGGGGTCGGTGAACTGAGTGGTACGGTTGTTGTGATCGACATAGTAGAGGCGGCCACTGGCCGTGTGCCGCACCTCCCAGCCGGGGGGGAGGGGCCCCAGCTCGGTGGGCGGGGTCACGGGCAGGTCACGTGGGATGCGCGGGTCGTGCCATGTCGACACGCCCGTCGCAGTCTGGTAGAAGTAGACCTGGCCTTGTTGCGTTGTGCGCACTTCTGCAAACACAAACAAACCAAATACAGTAATTGGTGACACTTTACTTGCAGTGAAACACTGATATTAATATTAAAACTTCGAATTCTAGTATCGACAGTATTGAAAAGAATACTTCTCTCAGACTGGCCAATAACGATAGGTGTGTTGAACACAAATGTTGTCATACATTTTTGTGTCATCACAGCAATAGACTTGGAACAAAATTTTTGAGGTTAGGTATTTCTATCTTAGATTCTTTGTTGTTCTTTTATTCTTAGCTGCACTATTTGAGGTTGAATTATTTTCGTTTCATCATCATAATATGTAATTTTCCAGTGGTTTATTTATTTTTATTGGTTGATTATTTCATGTTAGATGTTAGAGACGGCTGCCAAATGGCTGTTTTTGTTCGAAGCCTTTTGCTGATAAGACAAAATGCATGCATGAAGAGCATGTGTGTGCACAAATGTTCAACATCGTGTGTTCGCTGTTAAGCAGTTTCTCTAGAAACAATGAATCTGTAGTTACAGTGCAACGCTTTTCCGTCAATATTTTAGAGTTGAGGGTCGAGGTGCAATGCCCAATCAAAATACTTTTTCCTCCACCTACTGTCTAAAGTACTTACTTTACTCCCTGAAACATAATACTAAAGTGTCACTTTTTCGCTCTAGGTAGTAAAAAACAGAAAAACTCCCTAGGGAGTAAAAGTGACTCCATTTAAATAACATGGGAAGCATCTCTATTTTAAAAACTTACATGGTAATAGGTTAGAAGGTCTAAGCTCAGATGAGAAAGCGTAATAGAGGTGTTTGTCATTGAGTCAACTGAATTCAATACCACAACCAGAAATTTGATCTACTCATGAAATATATGTTTGTATGATATTATATTCTTAATATTGGTGGACGATAAAAATTTATACAATTTTAAAAATATTTTATTCTATTCAAAATACCAGCCAACAAATATTTTTGATCTGCATTCTGCAATTCAAATCTGAACCGCGTGATCTGGAGTCAGCCATTTTTGGTAGCTCAGCTGATATGATTGTTACAACTTTGGCCGATAGATAGCGCAATCAGCAGTGCCTATCAGACGACCGGTTTTTAGGTTTTAGTTTTTAGGTTATGTTGTTAGGAAACATTGTCACCAATACGTAAGTTATTAGAATGATTTTATTTGCAGTTTCTATAAAAAAATGTAGATGGAGGAAAAATGTTGTGTACATCACGAGCGAAAAATACTTTTTCTCCCTCAGGAAAATTGCTGCCCTCGGCTTCGCCTCGGGCTTCAAACTTTTTCCCACAGGGAGAAAAAGTCGTACTTTTCACTCTAGATATACAATAACTATACTCCGATGGGTTGCAGCGTTTAGGAGTACTAGTTCTGTGATGAAAAAGAAACCACCTGGTCTTCCCCGTTCCCCGGAAAGTGTAGACCGAGTCAGAACGGCAGTTGTTACGATCGACTCGACGACACTGACCCAGTCTACATTTTCAGGAGTACGAACTGAACGGGAAAGACCAGGTGGTTTCTTTTTCATCACAGAACTAGTACTCCTAAACGCTGCAACCCATCGGAGTACAGTATTTTGATTGGGCATTGCACCTCGACCCTCAACTCTAAAATATTGACGGAAAAACTTTGCACTGTGACTACAGATTCATTGTTTCTAAAGAAACTGCTTAACAGCGAACGTTCCAACGCTCATAGCAACTGGAATGGCATAGTATGGGTCGTCTGCCAACATTCATTCCAGGGCAATACCCTCTCCCGTTGACGAGTACTGGCTGTTCGAAAAACATGCGTTTCCTCTGCACAACTCTGTATAATAAAATGAAGATTAAGGTATACATTATGTATCAAAGTATCTACTTGATATAGAACAAACCAATGTATCAAATTATTTCCTTGATACTGAACAAACCAACGTACCGTATCCAGGAGGAAGATCGGGAGGTTGTGGCACTTGGTGCCTGCCAATGTTGTTATTATTGCCAGATTGTCTGCTTCTATTAGATCTTCTTCTCGACTGGCCGGAGGCGGGTGTTCTACTATTCACGTCATCTCTATGCCTGTAAGCACATCTTACATTTACAATCATTTCAAATTATACATATTCAAACTTTACAACCGTAAATGTTATATCAAAATATGAAGGTTTTCGAGCTGATAAGACAAAATGCATGCATGAAGAGCATGTGTGTGCACAAATGTTCAACATCGTGTGTTCGCTGTTAAGCAGTTTCTCTAGAAACAATGAATCTGTAGTTACAGTGCAACGCTTTTCCGTCAATATTTTAGAGTTGAGGGTCGAGGTGCAATGCCCAATCAAAATACTTTTTCCTCCACCTACTGTCTAAAGTACTTACTTTACTCCCTGAAACATAATACTAAAGTGTCACTTTTTCGCTCTAGGTAGTAAAAAACAGAAAAACTCCCTAGGGAGTAAAAGTGACTCCATTTAAATAACATGGGAAGCATCTCTATTTTAAAAACTTACATGGTAATAGGTTAGAAGGTCTAAGCTCAGATGAGAAAGCGTAATAGAGGTGTTTGTCATTGAGTCAACTGAATTCAATACCACAACCAGAAATTTGATCTACTCATGAAATATATGTTTGTATGATATTATATTCTTAATATTGGTGGACGATAAAAATTTATACATTTTAAAAATATTTTATTCTATTCAAAATACCAGCCAACAAATATTTTTGATCTGCATTCTGCAATTCAAATCTGAACCGCGTGATCTGGAGTCAGCCATTTTTGGTAGCTCAGCTGATATGATTGTTACAACTTTGGCCGATAGATAGCGCAATCAGCAGTGCCTATCAGACGACCGGTTTTTAGGTTTTAGTTTTTAGGTTATGTTGTTAGGAAACATTGTCACCAATACGTAAGTTATTAGAATGATTTTATTTGCAGTTTCTATAAAAAAATGTAGATGGAGGAAAAATGTTGTGTACATCACGAGCGAAAAATACTTTTTCTCCCTCAGGAAAATTGCTGCCCTCGGCTTCGCCTCGGGCTTCAAACTTTTTCCCACAGGGAGAAAAAGTCGTACTTTTCACTCTAGATATACAAATAACTATACTCCGATGGGTTGCAGCGTTTAGGAGTACTAGTTCTGTGATGAAAAAGAAACCACCTGGTCTTCCCCGTTCCCCGGAAAGTGTAGACCGAGTCAGAACGGCAGTTGTTACGATCGACTCGACGACACTGACCCAGTCTACATTTTCAGGAGTACGAACTGAACGGGAAAGACCAGGTGGTTCTTTTTCATCACAGAACTAGTACTCCTAAACGCTGCAACCCATCGGAGTACAGTATTTTGATTGGGCATTGCACCTCGACCCTCAACTCTAAAATATTGACGGAAAAACTTTGCACTGTGACTACAGATTCATTGTTTCTAAAGAAACTGCTTAACAGCGAACGTTCCAACGCTCATAGCAACTGGAATGGCATAGTATGGGTCGTCTGCCAACATTCATTCCAGGGCAATACCCTCTCCCGTTGACGAGTACTGGCTGTTCGAAAAACATGCGTTTCCTCTGCACAACTCTGTATAATAAAATGAAGATTAAGGTATACATTATGTATCAAAGTATCTACTTGATATAGAACAAACCAATGTATCAAATTATTTCCTTGATACAGAACAAACCAACGTACCGTATCCAGGAGGAAGATCGGGAGGTTGTGGCACTTGGTGCCTGCCAATGTTGTTATTATTGCCAGATTGTCTGCTTCTATTAGATCTTCTTCTCGACTGGCCGGAGGCGGGTGTTCTACTATTCACGTCATCTCTATGCCTGTAAGCACATCTTACATTTACAATCATTTCAAATTATACATATTCAAACTTTACAACCGTAAATGTTATATCAAAATATGAAGGTTTTCGAGCTGATAATAATAAAATGGAGCCTCACTATAAATTCAAGTCATCTCTATAGCTGTAAGCACGCATTACATTTACAATCATTTCAAATTGACACATTTTAAACTTTAAAACCTTTTACACCTTTGAAGTTGTATGTGAATAGGAAAAAATGAAGGTTTTTCGAGCCGATAATGATGGAAATAAATGATGATTTGTGTATTAACAAATGTAGATTAATGAATAAATAGAAAATAAGTCTCACTATAAATGAAAAAATGTGATTGGGTTGTTCATTTTATATTATTTAATGTACAAATAAATTTGGCACTCATTAAGGAATCAACTGATGAATTTTCTTCACTAGCTATAGAATTGAAATTAAAAATAATAAGATAATTGAAAGATATTTGAATAGATTTGGATTGAATGGATGTACAATACCATGATAAGAAAAATATCAAATATATTATTGTCGTTTCGACCCCCATACTTGACAATATTGGGAACAAATAGAATGTTAAGGTGCATAGAGAGACAATAGCGTAAGTAGATATCCCATGGTATAGGGCGTTTATGTAACAACTTTAACTGTTATCTCAAGCCGATTACTGTCGAATTTTACTGTTTTGTTGGGGTGAGAGTGTATGAACGGCACAATATGAGAGACTACCAGTGTCACACAGCTTCACGGGAAAGAATTACATGAAGATAACAGTAAAAGTTGCGACATAAACGCCCTATACCATGGGATATCTACTTACGCTATTGTTTCTCTATGCTTATGCGCTACGAACACGCGTAGGCCTATTTCACTTTTTATCGGCTTTTGCTATACTTATTATTTTGTATCTTAGTGTTTCTGTAAAAATATAGATATAATACAGCTGATGAGAAGTGAAATGCGCGGGTTGGTGCACTACCTCCGTAAACAAAGCCGTAGTGCATTCGAGTGACGTCAGCACAGGTAGGGCTCCTACACCAATAAAAATTCGTTGATTTCAGCTGATCTATATCAGCTAGTGTTTTTATTGGTGAAGGAGCCCTACCTCTGCTGACGTCACACGAATGCACTACGGCTTTGTTTACGGAGGTAGTGGTTGGTGGCGCATAGATCTGTACGCAACTTTAGAAATCACGTACATTTCTTCTTTACAGTCTAGGAAAATAGAATTTAGATGGTTGAGAAACTGAATGGAGATGAAATATTGTAACATAAAATTTACAAAAATCCTAAGCTGAAAACAAGTCATAATTTTGAATCACTTTAAATTGAAAAAAAAAAATGCAAAATAGGAGAACAGTCACTACATTCATGCAAAGACACGTCACCACCGTCAGTCATTAGTCAAAAGTCATAAAATCAGTAAAATGTCCAATTAAATTAAGAATATTAAGTATTATAAATATATTTTTTCACATGCTACATCATGCTCACTGAAACCAAGAGACATTTTACTGAACTGTACATGTTTGGGAAACGTCTAAATATGTTTAGATTGGCCAAGCTTTTGTACAAATTGGAGAGTAAATCAATGAAAAAGTATTCTAAAATTTTGTTCAATTCATGTGTCATCAAGACCCAAAATTTGCGAGTATAAATACAATTGGAAGGATGCTTTAACGGCAAATATTTAGGGAAAAAATGTAAGTATAAATACGATTGGAAGAATGCTTTAACGGCAAATATTTAGGGAAAAAATGTAAGTATGAATACAATTGGAAGAATGCTTTAACGGCAAATATTTAGGGAAAAAAGGTAAGTATAAATACGATTGGAAGAATGCTTCAACGGCAAATATTTAAGGAAAAAAAGGTAAGTATAAATACGATTGGAAGAATGCTTCAACGACAAATATTTAGGGTAGAATCCATTATTTTTATATCTGTTGACCTTATTTATTTTGAAATTGATACATTTGTTTTACTAATCTGACCACCACCATATTAAGTATTATACAAACTACTATTGACAAATGTCATGAAATAATTAAGAAAAAAGAGAAAATAAGAGGGACAATGATAATAATTATTAAGAACAGAACCGGAAGACATGTATCAGAGTCAGGCTGTAACAGTAGTTGATGAAGACCATTTTTTGTACAATATTTCACAGAATACATTATTTTCGATCCAACCGATATACCTTTGTTGCTGTGGTGTATTTGAGTTATTATTGCTACAGTTCAGATTTGAAGGTGTGTTATTCTCATTATCTGGGGAATGGTACACGTTATTTGAATCGGAATTCAATAACTGGCTCCTGGAACATAATAGATAAACGGCGTAACATAAATAAGACACAGGTCGATTGTAGTAAATAATAAAATGTCAAAGCTCTGTCAGTCAAAACGTCGAATACAAAGAAACATGAAATAGGAAACAAATGAGAAACGTAATGAACTTAATATAAAGATGATGAAATAAAAGTAAAATGATAGTTTTGTAGAAAATATAAAGTTGAACTTGACATACAAAACTGCTTTTCAAGTAAATAAAAATTAGAAATCTAAGTAACCTTTTAAAATTATTGTTTAATCACATGTTTCGGCTATATAACGCCATTATCAAGTGATTGGAAAATAAATCATAAATAAATTATAAATGGGTAATTGAATTTCTAATTTTTATTTATATTTAAGAGTAGCCATAAAGAAAAAAGACTACATTTCAAGCTTTGTATATACGATGAGTGAATAAGATAATGTGAATGTCATAACGTACAAGAGAGAGAGGAAAATGACGAAGGAGAGACATGAGGCAGAATAAAACAATCAAAACTGATTGAATTCTGCATGACTTCATTCATACGATATACGTTTGTTTACAATACACATAGCAGGTGAAGAAATACAATAGTGAGGTCCACATTATAATGGCAGTGGAGAAAGATAGGATAACAGTGTTGCCGATTCTCTGCTATGCCACTGCCTTCTAAAGAAGATAACTGATACCGGTATATCTGATGTAATATCAACTGTTCATTCTTGTTTGAAATAATCAATCATATTTTAATTGTCAAGAACATATATTTTTAAATGATTAAAATATAATAAATTTTCAAAATCATAAATCGTAGACATAATACTAGAATAAGAGAACGTTACAACCAAGAAGTACCATGAATGAATACAGCATTTGGGCAAAGATTACTAGGATATTTAAGGCCTACAATATCTAATAGGATACCATTAGAAATCAAAGGAGAGGAACATTTCAATAGCTTCAAAAGAAATATTATAGTTGACCAAGCGAAAATGGGTCTCTCAAGGCCACTGCAATGTTGCCACTGGTGGCCACCACTCACTCGACCAGTGACTATATTTATTGACTCGATACATTGACTATATTTCTACACCCTGAACATCACTCTTTCCTTCTCATACCTTCCCTCTTCCTCTTTTCCGTCACTACCTGTCACAAATTATTTTGAGCATGTCAGGCTCAAAAGTTCTATTGTGTCATTCTTTGAAGTTAGAACAATAACATCCCCCGTTACCTCCCTCCTCCCATCATCCGCTATATTCTTCAACATCATGAAATGAAGGAAAGAATATTGTTATGTATAATGTATAACTCTTTCTTGAGTCATGACATCAAGAAATCCAATTTTATAATGATGATTAGATTTTTCTTTATAAATGCAACTATTTATAAACTGAGCTATTACTTCATAAAGGTTACTTGAAGACTTTTATAATAATCAATTGGAAGTGGAGTGATGTAATTTTATTTATTTTAGTCAATATTCTTGTAGTGCTCACTTCACTCTGCATTTTTCAATTTGCATGAATTCTCATTTGATTCCCATCACACATCATCCAGGCTTTGGACAGAGAAGACAAACAAAACTCCACACAATAACAATACTTCACTATCACACCCTCTCTCACACACACATTCACTTTCTCTCTTACTAGCCACCCTTAGTACAAAGTGGCAACAGTGTTGGTAGAGACGGGTGGTGGTGTCAAGAGCAAGCTTTGACCTTGAGGGACCCATTTTCGTTTGGCCAACTATAGACATTGGTTATTCAGTATTGGGATACAAAGTAGTGAGGAACTAATAGTAAGTGGGATTTAGATTTTAGGAGTATTCTTTTTAAATAAGGTAATTTATAGGTAGAAAATAGTACATCGGTTTAGTATCTTTGTACTAGGTGATGCTTAGGGTAATAGATAGTCTTAGATTTTTTTATTATCTGTTGTAGCATAAATTTATATTAATTTGATGATAATCTCGACACATATATTATAAAATAGTGAGGTATCATTTTGAATACCTTGAATATTGTTATAACTTATTATTGTTAAAATTGAGATTGAATATTTTGTCAATATAATCATATTTCTACATTGTTCAAAAACGGTCTAGCAAGCTGGAAACGGATAGCGCTATCTGCATTGTCGAATGACAGACAAGGATAGCAACACCGATGTTAATCAAATACTGCCATTATAACGTGGACCTCACTATAGGAGGATGAATGCGCGTAAAAACCTAGCAGGAGATTGTTATTGGGTTACAGGCGGAACAAATGGTGGTAGAGTGAGTGAGGTGGCTGTAATGAGAGTGAAAGTGACCTGACAGTGTTGGACCAGAGCACTGGAGCGGAACACACAACAAACAGAAAGAAAGGAATTATCCGTATTCTGGTCTCTTTCTCATCTCATCTCAACACACTGATGAATCATCTTGGATTGCACAAATACAATCAAGCTGTAGACCATAAATGAATAAATTATCTGATTTTCCCATTGATTTGGAAGAGATTGGAATAATAATAAATAATTTAATTGATGGAAAATAATCACTTTTCAATACTTAAATTCTTTATTGATTGATTCATACAATGAGTACATCTACAAAATGGTAAGGAGAGAAAAAATAATGTAACCTTGTGCTATTCCTCTCCCAAATTTAGATAAGGTTACATATAGTCCGAAATAGGTCAAGGCCCGGTTTCACGAAAGCCGGTTAAATTTTAACCGTGATTTATTTCAGGAGAACCAATCAGAGAAGGCCTTTTTTATACCGGCTTTTGTGCAACCGGCACTAAATCTTGTAGTTGTTCACTTCACAAAATTTTCAGTCCTCAATTATTTTCACAAAGTAGATTTTTAAATTTAGATGTTTCAAAACCAAACATATAAGAAATATTTCACATTATTATCACTAAAATAGGGAATATCACACATTAAAGGAATAATTTTGCATGACCAAAAAACAATTACATTATAACTCGACAAATCAAACTTATCAAAATCTTCAAGCACAAAATAAAATCACTAAACATTTCAACGAAATCGAATTTAGTTTTCTCATTTACCATATTAATATTATTTATCTAGCAGTTTTTCTATAGTACTACATTCCAAAATAATCCATCATTGTGTTTAAATTAGAAGCAAAACAGCAATTTTCCATCATACTCTTAAATTTCGCTTTCCATTACGAACTGTTTGTTAAAGATCACTTTTCAATACTTGAATTACGGCATAGCAGTCTGATTCTTATGATTAAGGCTTAACTCACACTTACGCGACTCAAGTCAAGAAGAGACTGCGACTCTAGTCTCTTTTCGACGCAGCATGTGTTTCTAAATGGTGACACTCAGACCAGTCGATTCTAGTCTCCGCGACCTCACGACTGTGAGACTGAGTCGAGCGTCGACTCGACATGTTGGTCGAGCCTCGACTTGAGTTGCATAGTAACAAGCTTTTTTAATGAAAGAGAGGTTATGTTTTATGAAAGTGATGATTTATCATTTTAGATGAGACAATAATAAGAATTAGATAAGAAAAAACTCATCATAAAATTTGTTACATGCGCAGAAGTGACGAATAGGATCTTAGATTTTTTTATTATCTGTTGTAGCATAAATTTATATTAATTTGATGATAATCTCGACACATATATTATAAAATAGTGAGGTATCATTTTGAATACCTTGAATATTGTTATAACTTATTATTGTTAAAATTGAGATTGAATATTTTGTCAATATAATCATATTTCTACATTGTTCAAAAACGGTCTAGCAAGCTGGAAACGGATAGCGCTATCTGCATTGTCGAATGACAGACAAGGATAGCAACACCGATGTTAATCAAATTCTGCCATTATAACGTGGACCTCACTATAGGAGGATGAATGCGCGTAAAAACCTAGCAGGAGATTTGTTATTGGGTTACAGGCGGAACAAATGGTGGTAGAGTGAGTGAGGTGGCTGTAATGAGAGTGAAAGTGACCTGACAGTGTTGGACCAGAGCACTGGAGCGGAACACACAACAAACAGAAAGAAAGGAATTATCCGTATTCTGGTCTCTTTCTCATCTCATCTCAACACACTGATGAATCATCTTGGATTGCACAAATACAATCAAGCTGTAGACCATAAATGAATAAATTATCTGATTTTCCCATTGATTTTGGAAGAGATTGGAATAATAATAAATAATTTAATTGATGGAAAATAATCACTTTTCAATACTTAAATTCTTTATTGATTGATTCATACAATAAGTACATCTACAAAATGGTAAGGAGAGAAAAAATAATGTAACCTTGTGCTATTCCTCTCCCAAATTTAGATAAGGTTACACATAGTCCGAAATAGGTCAAGGCCCGGTTTCACGAAAGCCGGTTAAATTTTAACCGTGATTTATTTCAGGAGAACCAATCAGAGAAGGCCTTTTTTATACCGGCTTTTGTGCAACCGGCACTAAATCTTGTAGTTGTTCACTTCACAAAATTTTCAGTCCTCAATTATTTTCACAAAGTAGATTTTTAAATTTAGATGTTTCAAAACCAAACATATAAGAAATATTTCACATTATTATCACTAAAATAGGGAATATCACACATTAAAGGAATAATTTTGCATGACCAAAAAACAATTACATTATAACTCGACAAATCAAACTTATCAAAATCTTCAAGCACAAAATAAAATCACTAAACATTTCAACGAAATCGAATTTAGTTTTCTCATTTACCATAATAATATCATTTATCTAGAAGTTTTTCTATAGTACTACATTCCAAAATAATCCATCATTGTGTTTAAATTAGAAGCAAAACAGCAATTTTCCATCATACTCTTCAATTTTGCTTTTCATTATGAACTGCTTGTTAATGATCAATTTTCAATACTTGAATTACAACATAGCAGTCTGATTTTTATGGTTAAGGCTCAACTCACACTTACGCGACTCAAGTCAAGAAGAGACTGCGACTCTAGTCTCTTTTCGACGCAGCATGTGTTTCTAAATGGTGACACTCAGACCAGTCGATTCTAGTCTCCGCGACCTCACGACTGTGAGACTGAGTCGAGCGTCGACTC
The DNA here is from genome assembly GCF_014356525.2 of Nilaparvata lugens. NCBI lineage: Eukaryota > Metazoa > Arthropoda > Insecta > Hemiptera > Delphacidae > Nilaparvata > Nilaparvata lugens. Next base: position 5,191,174 of record NC_052511.1, on the reverse strand, counting down.
GACATGTTGGTCGAGCCTCGACTTGAGTTGCATAGTAACAAGCATTTTTATTGAAAGAGAGGCTATGTTTTATGAAAGTGATGATTTATCATTTTAGATGAGACAATAATAAGAATTAGATAAGAAAAATTCATCTTAAAATTTGTTACATGCGCAGAAGTGACGAATAGGATCTCATATTTTTAATAATGTGAGGTTAGAAATGAGAAGCATGGAACTGAAGTAGTGACAATGAGCAAAACATTCGTAAGGTCGAAAGACTGGAGTATCCTCGACTGGAGTCGTACGATTTGAGTCGAGGTAGGCTCATCTCACACTCACGCGACTCAGGTCGAAAAGAGACTTGACTCTAGTCGAGTGTGTTTTCAAATGGTGACAGTCGCGGAGACTAGAATCGATTGGTCTGAGTGTCACCATTTGGAAACACATGCTCTCGACTAGAGTCGAGTCTCTTCTCGACCTGAGTCGCATGAGTGTGAGTTGAGCCTGAGTGTGATTTTTTATTTGAGTGTGTGTTTTTAGTGATTTTACTTCTACTCACATTTGTGGAGCGCTTTCGAACTCAGAGAGTATTGAAAAAGGACTCAGCGTCAGAAAGCGTTTGAATAAATGACTTCATTCATTCAAAATGTCGTCTTCATCTACAATTATACATTGTTTGTCTTGAATGAAGAGATTGGAACTAAATAATCCTAGATTGCACTGTGATTACCTGTTAGGCCTAACCCACTGCGACGTTTTAGTGTTGTGGTTGACGTAGAAGAGGCGGCCGGCGGAGGTCCGCCGCTCCTCCCAGCCCTCAGGCAGGTCTCCCGGACAGGACAGGCCTCCGAGCGGGTCAACCACCGCGTTGTGGCCTCCGCTGCCGCCTCCACAGCCTCCACCTCCACCACCGCCGCCTCCGCCGTCGCGAGACAGCAGCGACACCACTATCTGCCCCTTCACCGGGTCCGCATCATCAAGGCTCGCCTTGCCCAGGTCCAGGCGTTGGTCTGTGAAAACCCAGACACAAAGAAAATTTAGTTATTTGAGAATATTGTTGTTTTTTTACTGTTGTTGTTTCACAATCATATTTATATAATTTTCAATTAAATTTCAATTATTATTATATCCACAAATAAATAAATATTTGGTCTGCGAACCAAATCGAATTACCGAACTCCATAATACAATTCTTAAGGTCTCTTCACATTACGCTAAGTTGCGCTGAAATACGTCTTCGAAAGACGTAGCCGTCCTTCACCCAGCATTGAAAGCTACGCTACTCTGATGTGAACGGGATATGAACGTTGATGTGGCTTTCAAAGTTGGGAGATAGGACGGCTACGTTTTCAGCGTAATGTGAAGAGACCTAAACAAAACAACAGAACCCGAGATGAATGTTTAGTGATGGAGGAAAGCTAACATAAGATTGCGTATTGAGAAAAGTGTGTTCCACGTGAAATATATACAAATAGAGAGACATATACAAGTGAGAGAGGTTATTTATCTGTAGAATAATATCCTATTGATGGATGTGTGAATAATTCGATAAAGCTTTAGAAATAATGCTGTTATAAAAGATATTAAAATTGAATTTAGGACCAATTGACAAGGACAATAACGATGAATAATTATTGTTACAAGAATTATTATAATTTTGTGACAGCCTATTTTGATTCAAAACAATCGGTATTAAAGATTAATCGTCGATAATACAGCGTTTAAAAGTAGAAGTTATTTGAGACACTCAATTTTGAGACATACATTAAAACGTTCTATAATAACGATCTGTCATCAGATAACATTACCTTCCTAAACGTAGCATTAGATTCGATTTCAAATAATTTACTCTTCATGATCAGATAATAAATCTGCTGACGCAATTACACACATAATTATTTTTTATTGGCTTGTTATTAATTCAAGAAGAAAATAATACTAACATCCAGTGTCCTTGAGCCGTTGTATTGTGTTGGGCATAATTCGAACACAACCAAGAAATCCGCCGCCCTGTTGTTTATGAATCTTTTTATGATTCCAAACACTAATTGTGATACCATCTCCCTTTCCAATGTATCTAGAACAAACGGACACAATTAATCTTACGATAGAAACAACAAATTACGATTCCAGGGCTCATAGAATAGGAAAACAGATCAATAAAATAAGGAAACCGTCATAAAATGGATCATTAAGATCAAGGAAAGATTAAGGCTGTGCAAAGGCTAAAAATAAACTCTCTACTCGTGATATTTTTCAAAGTTTTTCGATTTGTATATCATCAAGCTATCAAAATGAAAAAGTTTTATCAGCAAAACATTCGATAATTACTTTTTGAGATATGAGCGCCTGAAGTTTGAATTTTTGGGACAGAACATTTAAAATTCGGTAAGAGATAAATCCATGAGATTTAGAGGATGGATTCTTCATGATATTGTTGATCTAGTAAAACAAAAATTTTCTGAAAATATCAATTTTTGAAAAAGTTATTCAATTTACCAAAAATAATAACTCAACTAAAAGTTATTTTTGGTTATCTGGAAAATTGATATTTTTAAAAATTAAACTATCTTGAAAATTGATATTTTCAGAAAATTTTTGTTTTACTAGATCAACAATGCCATGAAGAATCCATCCTCTAAATCTCATGGATTTATCTTAGACTCCCTACTTGAAAAAGGGCCGTATTACTCAGGATTGAAGTTTTATAATTGTATTCCAGAGGATATTAGGTTGTGTGGTGGTTATAAAGTGTTTCTATCTAAGATAACCAGGACATTGGTAGAGGCATGTCGCATGTCCCTATACAATAGAGGAGTGCTGCAACGCATTCTCAGGATCCCGATCCTGAACTTGACATGTTGCATGCCACTTGAGCCTGGCTCAAAAAAGTGTGGCTTTACGCAACTAAATTGTAAAAAAATATATCTCTTATCGAATTTAAAATGTTCTGTCCCAGAAATTTAATCTTCAGGCGCTCATATTATCTCAAAAAGTAATTTTCGAAAAAAAAATGTTTTTCTGAGAAAACTTTTTTATTTTGATAGCTTGATGATATACAAATCGAAAAATTTTGAAAAATATCACGAGTAGAAGGTTTATTTTTAGCCTTCGCACAGCCTTAATACTGTAGGCTATATTAATAAAGTTGATCATTGTGATGTGTCTTAACAAATGCTGTTATAAATCAGAACTATATCATTGCGATGACTCCTAATGACGAATGCTGTAATAAAAACTGTACCTAATAAATCAATCCCAATTGGCTTTAGGGCCAAGCCACATAAAGCGTGTTTTCAAGCGTTTTTAGACGAGCCGGGGCAGGGTAGGAAGCTCTCCGATTGGCTGATTGGGTTGGCGTTCGGGAATCAGCTGACATCAACCAATCCGAGAGCTTCCTCTCCGGCCGACTCATCTAAAAACGCTTCGTATGGGTTGACCCTTAGTTATTATGCATAATATTTATTTATTTATTTTAAACATTAATACATGCAATATCATTTTATTGTAATTATTGCAATATTTTCTTGTCAAAGAACTGCAAAGATACCTCGTCTTATACATGTTTTTGTTCTCCAGAGTAGCTTTAAAACCATTAGAAGCATCTTGATTGTTCTGGCCTACTCCTTTCCAACAAATAATGTTGTAATTGTCATGTCCTGAAGCTAGCTACACGAAAAAAAATTATCTATAGCAAACATGTTAATATTTCACCTTTCATGATGTTACAAAATTTCCAGTTATGTCCATTATACAATTGAGATAATGTTTTATTAGATAATGTATGATATGATAGTCATTCATATACATAATTTCATTCGGATTTGAATTCAGATAGGCTTCTATGTATATTATGTACATGATTCCAATAATATACAGTAGTTAATCCATTTCAATGAAATTAAAAAAAATTGAGATTGTTACTTGAAACAAAGTTTGTTGTCTACAAAAAAGTGAATTTGACACGAATACTAAAAAATGAAGAACTATCAAAGAAAATATACTGTCAATAGTATCATGGAGAAAAGATAGCATAAGAAGATATCCCATGGTATAGGGCGTTTATGTTCAAAGTTTCAATGTTAACTGAAGCCGATAGTCCTAGTAGTTGTTTTTCGTGAAGCTATGTGACGCTGGTAGTCTCTACTACTGTGGCGTTCTCACACTCTCACCCGTCCAAAACAGTAAAGATAGCCAATAGTCTGTTTGCGTTCACAAAAAAATCAGCTCAACATTTATTTATTTATTTTTGTTACAATTACAAATCATATGAATATGATCGGGATAGAACAACAGGCATAGACCAAAACTATTCTGTTCCCAAATTTTGATAAATAATAAAATGTCCGTAAAAATAGAACACACACGACCTATACCATGGGATATCTTCTGTTGCTATCCTTTCTCTAACGTTTAACCTACTCTACTGAGAGTGTAAGAACGGCACAAGATGAGAGACTACCAGCGTCACATAGCTTCACGAAAAACAACTACTAGGATTATCGGCTTCAGTTAACATTGAAACTTCGAACATAAACGAACTACACCAAGGAATATCTTCTTATGCTATTTTTTCTCTATTGTATCACCTTAAATGATACAGTATCACCACAAAATGTTACTGTATCACTACACATTATATAGTATCAACACAAAATGTTACTGTATCACTACACATGATACAGTATCAATACAAAATGATACAGTATCAACACAATATGATACAGTATCAACACAAAATGTTACTGTATCACCACACATGACACAGTATAAACACAAAATGTTACTGTATAACAACACATGATACAGTATAAACACAAAATGTTACTGTATAACAACACATGATACAGTATCTAGGCAATATGATACAGTATCCACACAAAATGATACAGTATCAACACAATATGATACAGTATCAACACAAAATGTTACATTATCACCACACATGATACAGTATAAACACAAAATGTTACTGTATAACAACACATGATACAGTATCTACACAATATGATACAGTATCCACATATGTTATAGTATCACCACACATGATACAGTATAAACACAAAATGTTACTGTATAACAACACATGATACAGTATCCACATATGTTACAGTATCAATACAATATGATACCGTATCACCACACATGACACAGTATCAACACAAAATGTTACTGTATAACAACACATGATACAGTATCAACACAATATGATACAGTATCATCTCAGGATAACATGTTCCAACTACTTACAAATCATAGTGTTGATTCCACTTTGGATCCAAGGTAGCTTTGCAAGTGTCAGTACTGTGACATTGGCCGGATCCATCCACGCTGATCTTAGCAAATGGGTCCGGAAGTCCTGTAAAAATCAACAAATAAATTGTCAACTTCAAACTTCAAGATTCTTAAAAATTAATAAATTACATCAACAAAGCCTAACCTAACCAAACTAAGCCTAAGCTAACCTACTGTAATGCCGCATCTACATATTGGCCCAACGAAGGCCAATGTCGGCCAGCGCCAATGTGTGGATGGGTGGTTGGCCTTTAGGTGCGTACAGATATACGCGCCGCGAACATGAGCAATTCACTTTTGATCGCCAAGCTTTTTATATCTGTATCTTACCGTTTCTGTAAAAATACAGATATAGTCAGCTGATTCGATCAGATCAGCTGACTATATCTGTATTTTTACAGAAACGGTAAGATACAGATATAAAAAGCTTAGCGATTAAAAGTGAATTTGTCATGTTCGCGGCGCGTAAATCTGTACGCACCTTTAGATAGATAGATATATTACGTCTGGTTGGCCTCAACAGCGTCAGACAAGTCAAAGTGTTAACAAAAAGCGAGACACCATTAATGTTTCATGGGATGTATATCTAGTATATAATTAATATTTGTCTTTGACTTTATTACAGTACCTAGTCAAAATAGTCCTTTAGACTATAAAAGCACTCTTCCTTTAGAAATAATTTCAAACTTCGTTTAAACTCCTTTATTGGGTACTGGTTAAATTGCAGGCTAGGCCAGCTTACTGGGCCAGCGATTGAACCAAGTGTGGACTAGACATAAAGAAAAAACTAGACTAACTTTAACAAGTCCAACATAACTTAGTCAAGTGTAGCATAACCTAACCTAAACTAACCAAGCCTAGCACTCTGAGCCTAAACTAACCTAGTCTAAACTGATCAAGATGTTTATGACCATAGTCATCTTGATCATAATCATTTTGAGATGATTATCAACATTATTATTAATATTATCATATCCATGATGATCTATGATAATTCAAAAGTAAATTACTCGAAGAGCATAAATAAATTGAATTGAAATGATTTTCATAAAAATTGTTCCAAGGAGAATAATAATATAATAACTAAATTAGAATTAATAATATTTTCAATTCATGAACAATATTATAATTCAGTAATTTATCAACTTATTAACGATATCACACTACAAATACAAGAAGAACAATATATTAAACTCATTCATAATATGGTCTGTGCAAGAATAAGACGCTATTCACCCAATTTAAACAATGAAATCAAAGAACTCCCACACATGTAATGCGGAGCATAAATAAAGACAGACAGCAAAATTGTTATAAATGATTGCGAAGAAGACAAGCTGTTAGAATGTAAATGAGCCGAGATGTTTCAATTCAATGTGCCTTCTTCAATGGGAATTCAGAAGGAATGGACTGATTTTTTTTTTAAATAATCCAGTGTCGTGGAACTTCTTCATGAAAATATCAATGTGACATTTTCCACTTCTTTAGTCTTTATTTTAAATATTTATAATTATTGTTTTCAATATTTGTATTTTATAGATATCCTATACTATTAAACGAGCAACTTCTGTTTATATATGTTTGTATTTCACTAGATCTCGAAAACGGCTCTAACGATTCTCACGAAATTTAGAACATAGTAGGTTTATAATATAAAGATTCGATTGCACTAGGTCTCATCCTTGAGAAATTTCGCTGAAGGACATTGAAAGGATAATTATTATTCATCCTTGGAAAAACAGCTGATAATAATTATTTCGTCGTATGTTGGTGATGGAAGTGAGTGATCGAGTTCATGTGTGTGGGACTGTGTCAAAATTATGACTCAGCTGTTGAACTTTTGTAATCATTCAATCAGGTACTTAGTGCCGGTTGCAAAAAATCCGGGTTATTTTTAATCCTGATTAATTCCATCTTTTTGAAATGGTCTTCTCTGATTTGGTTCACGTGAAGTTGATCAGGATTAAAATTTAACCGGCTTTTGTGCAATTGGGCCTTTGTGAGGGAAATTTTTGCATTCCTCTGGGAATTAATCTCAATTTACTGTGATTAGATAGAACATTTCTGTATGAATGTTATTATAATTTCTTCTTTCGTTATAAATTTTCTATGCTTTTGTACTCCAGAGCGAAGCTCGACCCCCGATATTCATTCTATTAGTTTCCATCTTTAGAAACATACCAACATGAAAATAATATGAATAATAGTTGAAATTACAAATTATTATGGTGCAATAGTTCAAAGCTGTGAAGGTGACAAAATTTGAAGTATCAAAGTAGATTCCTACATATTAGCATCGTGACCGGTACAGTGAGAATATTATTCCCATACGTTCTAATGCTACTATTCATACTTGCTCTGCCGGGCTGAGTAGAAATAGTCCCAATAGAAATCATAATTATATTTTCACACTGTATGGTTCACAATCTCTGATAAGATACTGATATGTGGGAACCCACGTTTATCAGCCTTCTTCAAATGGATGAAGAAAATTGAAATAATTATAATAGACATATTATTACCCTTCTTATAACTTTTTTATATAAACAGTATCTTATACAGTAAACAGTAACTTGTTTATATAAAAAGTGAATAGAGGGTACTATAGTGAGGTCCACGTTATAATGGCAGTGTTAGATTAGCAATCCTTGTCTATCATTCAACAAAGCGGATAGCGCTATCTCTTTCTCGCGTTGCTCTGTTGCCAGATCGGCTTTTAACAATGTAGAATTCATAATTAATTAATAAATTATTTCATCCTAATTATGAAATTATTGAAAAATATAGTTTCTTGCTTAATAAAATATAATTGACTATTTTAAACGAGAATGAACAGTTAATATTACTTCAATAAACTTAAAAAATAAATTTTCTTGGCAAATAAAATGTAACTAACTCATCATTTTAAACAAGAATGAACAATTGGTAATTGAGTGGAATATTCCTAATTAATTTATCAATTTAAGCCATCTAAATTCAAAATTTATAGTTTTAATGTTTATTTTGGACCAAAATTTTATAAAAATTGTACACGTGAAATTCTAACCTTATCTTGGACTTTGTCCCCTATAAATTTGGAAGAAAAATAGCACAATGACTACCTTATTATTTTATCTTTCAATGTTATTTCATTAGTGTCATTTGCATTGTAAATAAATAAATAAATTCATATTACATCAGATATACCGGTATCAGCTACCGTCTATAGAAGGCATTGACAAGACAGAGGATCGGCAACGTTGTTCTCCTATCTTTCTCCAATGCCATTATAACGTGGACCTCACTATAGTAATTTCTATGATGTTTAAACAACTCAAGTAGTCATATCAAAATACATAATTAGAAAATAGATAAATAATTAGAAAATTGATATGATTTTTTTTTGAGATTGTAAATGATGAACCTCAAGTTAAATCTTCAATAGATACAAGTTATAAAAATGTCTAGTGTTCAAATCATAGAGAAACGATAGCATAGGTAGATATCCCATGGTATAGGGCGTTTATGTCGCAACTTCTACTGTTATCTTAAGCCGATAGTTCACATAGTACTTTCCCAAGCAGCTGTGTGACGCTGGTAGTCTCTCAAATTGTGCCGTTCATACACTCTCACCCCAACAAAACAGTAAAAATTGACAATAATCGGCTTGAGATGACAGTAAAAGTTGCGACATAACCGCCCTATACCATGGGATATCTACTCACGCTATTGTTTCTCTATGGTTCAAATACAGTAAGGGCTGGTTTCCGAGCTCGGGATTTAGCTAAGTCCTAGACTTTAAACAGCTGGAGTCAGAAAATTGGTTTTCCAAAACGGGGCGTAGTCGCAGTCATTGTCATAGTCACGTTTGAATTAAATTTCGAAAAACTAGAAAATTGAACACAAAATAGAATAAAGAGAAGATAGTGTTTCAGCTATTTTGAATTATTTAGGAATGTCTGATTTCGTCAAGGAAAAACGTTTCCAATCATAGAAATGAGAAAATAAAAACTATGACTACTGTTATAAAAGCTGCGACTACGCCCCGTTTTGGAAAACCAATTTTCTGACTCCAGCTGTTTAAAGTCTAGGACTTAGCTAAATCCCGAGCTCGGAAACCGGCCCTATGACTACAACAATCGGTATTCAAGATTAATTGTCGATAATACAGCGTTTAAAAGTACAAGTTATTTGAGACTTATTCTAGACTTTCTAGGACTTAGCTAAATCCCGAGCTCGGAAACCGGCCCTAAATGTCTACAAATTTCACTCAAGTTTTTCTCGACAAATCTGCTTGTTGATTATTGATAACCATCATCTCTAGTCAAATCTATTACAAGTAATTAGTAATCTATTACTGTTGTCCTCGATACGAAATCCCACACCAACAATATATCCAGACTTCAAGTGAATATAGTGGAATTTAATTACATCATACACACTAATTTGGAACAGGATGGATCATTGCCTACAATGTACAGTATCATTTCAATATGATACAAATAATTCAAGTCACGCTTTCTCACAATGATATCTCAACCTGGTAGCATTCAATTTCAACGCTCCAAATAGATAAGACCGTGTTCGGTCTCTAACAAAGTCCAAAGAAATCCCAATTCAACAAGCGACCAGAAATATAGCTACTACAATATCAAGATTTATATGTAACAATGTAAATTGACATTCACTATTATTATTGGATACCAATCAGCGATAAAAAACCAAACAATGCAGCTGGGTGTCGTTGTTTTCATTGACATTGCATTAAATCAGGCATCCAACGCCGTATTGCGACCTTGAATTATCAATTTGTTGCATTTTTAATTTGAAGATATGTCCAGTCATTGAAAAACGCCATAAAACAATTGAGAAGCAGTTTTGTTGAATTTGGAGATGATAATGAATCGAATATGAGACAGTCTTGTCAAGACAATATATTTTTTCCTTTGTGTAATGATATACCGAAATGAAATGAATATAGAGCTTGCAGATAGAATAAGATGATAGTGTATATTATTTTATCTTCTCATTTTTTTCTATAATTAGTAGCCTTAGGCAGAAGTAGCATAATACTTTTATAAGAATATATTTAAAACCACATAACTAGCATATAATAAAAATGTCTAAGAACTTGAAACTATCTTTAAATTCCATTAGGCATTATTGAAAGATATGAAGATAATTATCACTTCATAGATACTGCTATCTCATGGGTAGGCTACTATCTTTATAACGAAAATCAAAATAAAAGGCATTAGGCATTATTGAAAGTTATGAAGAGAATAAATAATTTATTGTCAAAAACATAGAAATGTCATAACAACATCATCAGCTTACAGTTAAAACACATTTTATTTTCATTATTTTAATCTATTTCATTTTCAAATTCAATTGCCTAGCACCCTCAAGTCAAAAAACATGAACATTTACACAAATAACTTTCAAAATTGAATTTAGAAAAACTCATCTACCTTATTATAAACATTTACGAACGAGCAAATTCTTTAACACCCGTTTAAAACTCAAGTGTTAAAAAATTGACGAAGTCCATGTAAATATTTTATGACCAATAAAATTATATTCTACTCTGTTATATTCTTTTTAAATAAATAAAAATAACGAGGGAAGCTCGGTGACCCGATATTTGTATCTTAATTATAGAAATGTATCATTTGATCATTGAAAAATACATTTTCTTGACGAAAAAAAATATAATTGATTATTTTCATAAGGAATGAACAGTTAATAAACAGTCAAAGTCAATTACTCTTATCTCATTAGCCTTATCAATATTATCACTTGATAGATATACTGCTATCTCTTGGGTAGGCTAATATCTTCATAAAGAAAATCCGAATTAAATGTTGTCAATTACCCCAAAGACTTCTGCTACTGCAAATATTGACAACTGAGAGAACAGCTAGAAGAAAATTCGATAAGAGCTACTATCAAAAATTAGCATTAGCATTTGAATTAATGCAATATCTGATCTATTTCCATCTGCACTATCTTTGTAAATGAGTAACATATAAATTATTTTGATTTATGATGAGGCTACGTAGCTATATACCATTCTAGTAATTTTTCATCCTTTAGGAATATTTTGTAATAGTTATTTTTGTAATTGATTGCATTGAATTGAATATGATAAATTTTCAAGCTTTTTGATTCATGAAATTCAATGAAAAAAAAAAAGATTATTTCAAATTTGTGAGTATCCTATGTTTTTCATTTGTGGATAAACCAGTGCGCTTCAATCAGAAGTTCAAACCAGGGTTTAGAAAAACAATATTAGTTCAATAGCCTAAATCAATTTTGTTTTCTTTCAAAAACGGTTTCAACAGATTACAGCTTAAGGAACGTGTCATATCAAGGATATCTAGGCCTAATCCACTTCCGATAGTTTACTTGTTACATCACCTAATAGATTTCATGGAATAATAATTTATCAACGATTGTTTCAAGAAACTTCCAACTTTAAATTCAACAAAAAGTCTGAAAATGATCAAAGTTTTCTTGATTACTCAACTGTTCTTGAATTGTATTCTTCTAGGGCATTAACCCTAGATTTTTCAAAAATATATCTTAGAATATAATATATTATTTTGAAGGAGATGAAAATTTGAACTCTTCAATTCATTTGAGATGTATACTATGAACCCAATACAAACATTATATATGATTATGAATGTATCTCATTCATTTTAACCTTGATTAGAGTATAATTCACAAGGAATTATTTCGAGAATTTGATTTGCACAATGATGTTTTGTATTATGATTATAAAATATTTAAAATTTATAAAGTATCTTCTTTTGAAAGCTGTGTCCCAAACATCTTTAAGCAACAACGCTGAATAACTCATCAGTACAAGAAATATTACAACTAAATATTTAAGCGCCCATTCCTTATCCTATAATAAAAAACATTAATAGAACTGATAGATTGTCAACTTACGAAAGTATTCTTTTCTAACCAGGTTCCGAGCACATAATACTGAAACAAAAAAACGTAAAAAAATAATGAGCGAGCAGCAAAAAATAATAATTTGTGAAAATAAAATGATGTGCGAAGTATACAACACGAGAATACAAACAAGCAAAAAAGCATAATTACAGCGATAAGCAAAAGTGATAAAAGATTTGAAGGCTGTGGTTAAGTAATACATTTAGAGCTGATGATCAATACTGAAAGTCTTCGAATAATAATCGCCTATGATTACAAGAAATGCTTTTAGGCCCATATTTACAAGTAGTTCTGTGAACAGTGGACCTCTCGCAGTTTTCTCATCCACGAGTATCTGATGTCACCTGTTTGAAATGTTAACAAACTCAGTTCACGTTTGAATTTGTATTCCATATGATATAATTCATCCAGTTCCGTGAAAATCTTTTCATCTGATGAAAATTATTTTTTACAATCAAAAATATTATAATTTCTTCAGCATTATTTAGTTCATTTGATTATTTTTGATCACCTATTAAATTAGTTTTTTACAAATGTGAGAATATTGATACTGATGGGCACGCATAATAATACCATGACTGCAAAACAAAATATTGAAACCAAATACCTTTAAGATGTATACCTCTTCAAGGTCTTTGATTGAAAGACCTTATAGAAATAGACACAGCTTCTCCAGATATCTGTGTAATTCACTTCAGCTGATTGATTATCTAATTCAGCTGATTGATTATGAATAATTCTATAGTCTGATTCATCCTATCTTCAGAGTAGATGATATATATAGTGATATCGGAGTATGGAGGAATTCCTTTTCTTTTCATATTATCCTTGAAATGCAAAATTTCAAAAAAACCTTGTGTATACATCGACGCGCAGTTGAAAAAGGAATATTCCTGCCAAATCTCATCGAATTCTACCAACGCGTTTGGCCGTAATCGTGTTACATACAGACAGACAAAAGAAAATCCGAGTTAAAACATAGACCTCACTACGTTCGGTCATTAATTTATTCCATACAAACATAGAAATGCTCACAGACAAATTCCAGTAAGAGCCTTAATCACATATCTAATAGCATAACAATACAAAGGAAAACAAAAGAAATATATTAATTACTAGCCGTCAGGCTCGCTTCGCTCGCCGTATCCGTCTAGCCAGGGGGCTCCGCCCATTGGACCCCCGACTGGATCGTCTAAGAATGAGATCAGCAGGCTCGCTTCACTCGCCTGCATTTTTCATTTGTGCATTTTTATCATATTATGTTAGGACGATCCAGTCGGGGGTCCAGACTAAACATCTGGCTAAACGGATATGACGAGCGAAGCGAGCCTGACGGCTAGTAATATAATATTCCCAGGAATAGCTCTGATTGAAGTAGCAGTGCCCAATCAATTTTTCCGCGATAAATGCATTTCAATCTTCAACTTGGTGCCAACCTAACAAAATTATTAATTTAGTTACCAGTTAACAACTGTTTCGAAGAGGTACTCTCTCTAGATTATAGTTCTATATTAACATATGGTATGGACATTTTTCAATTATAATTAAGAGAATAAGAAGAAGAATATACATGCTAAAAGACGAACTTTACACCCTTAAAAACCACCCTTAGAGTTAAAATATCGCCAAAAGATTTCTTAGTGCGCCTCTAAAGGGCCAACTGAACATACCTACCAAATTTGAACGTTTTTGGTCCGGTAGATTTTTAGTTCTGCGAGTGAGTGAATCAGTCAGTCAGTGAGTGAGTGCCATTTCGCTTTTATATAATAGACTAGCCGTCAGGCTCGCTTCGCTCGCCATATCCGTCTAGCCAGGGGGCTCCGCCCCCTGGACCCCCGACTGGGTCGTCCGAGAATGAGATCAGCATTTTTCATTTGAGCATTTTTATCATATTATGTTAGGACGATCCAGTCGGGGGTCCAGACTAAACGGATATGGCGAGCGAAGCGAGCCTGACAGCTAGTAATATAATATTCCCAGGATTGAAGTAGCAGTGCCCAATCAATTTTTCCGCGATAAATGCATTTAAATCTTCAACTTGGTGCCAACCTAACAAAGTCAACTCAACTTAATGCCAACCTGACATTAAGTTAAATTATTAATTCAGTTGCCAGTTAACAAATGTTTCGAAGAGGTACTCTATCTAGATTATAGTTCTATAGTAACATATGATATGGAAATTTCAATTATGATTAAGAGATTGGGAGAAGAAGAATATACATGCTTAAAGATGAACTTTAAACACCTTAAAAACAACCCTTAGAGTTAAAATATCGCCAAAAGATTTCTTAGTGCGCCTCTAAAGGGCCAACTGAACATACCTACCAAATTTGAACGTTTTTGGTCCGGTAGATTTTTAGTTATGTGAGTGAGTGAGTGAGTGAGTGAGTGAGTGAGTCAGTCAGTGAGTGAGTGAGTGCCATTTCGCTTTTATATAATATATATATATATATTATATATATATATATTATATATATATATATATATATAGTATCTGCATATAATATGAATATAATACTATTTATATTGTGTATATGTACAGAGTGACATTTCAGCACACTTATGTGTTAGAAGCAGGAAGAGTTGCATCAACACAATAAACAGGATGCACAGTGATCACCACAGGAGAGGAAGTCAATGGCCCAACGTTGCAATCCCCAACCTTCATCGACTTGAAGAAGTGCGTATCAGTTTCAAATCCACCTCTCTAATTACTTACAGTCTATGCTGTGGGGACTTGAGAGTGGTTAGCCGATCAACTATATACATGCTATAGTGAGGTCCACGTTACAATGACAGTGGAGAAAGATAGGATAACAACGTTGCCGATCCTCACTGTCTTGTCAATAAGGACTAAGGACTAAGGACTATATGCTCCGTTTTCATGACTTTGTCAATACATGTATAAATTGTGAACGACAGTGAAAACATTTGATTTGAATGCATTCTATAGACGGTAGCTGATACATGCTTATTAATGTAATATTAATTGTTAATTCTCGTTTAAAATAATAAATTATATTTAATTAAGCAAGGACTTATATTTTTCAAAAATTCATAATTTATTTTCATAATTAAGATGGAATATTTTGCTAATCGATTATTATTAATTCACATTGTTAAAAGCCGATCTGGCAACAGAGCAAAGAAATTGATTGAGTACTTTATTTATGTAGATTACAATATATACAGGCTTATACACTTATAGACAATAGCTTACAATACAGCAAAATTATAGATGAATTTACAAATATAAATTAAGAAAATAATTATTGAGCCGTATATGATATGAAGAAAAGCAATTTGTAATAACTATAGATAAAATAGATAATATTGTTATGCATCTACATAAATTGGCGGAGCTTTGGACATATCAATGTCCATTCTTCGGAAAGAATATTAGAAGTATCCTTCCCACTAACTCTCTACCAAGCGAGAGAGAGATAGCGCTATCCGCTTTGTTGAATGATAGACAAGGATAGCAATACCATTGCTAATCAAACACTGCCATTATAACGTGCACCCCACTATACATGCTATAGCACTATAACGGCAGTGGAGAAAGATAGGAGAACAACGTTACCGATTCTCTGCCTTGCCACTGTCTTCTATAGAGGATATCTGATACCAGTATTTTTTTCTGAGGGTGATGCCCACATGAGCTCTAGGCTTGTGCGTGGGTAATGAGGCGGATGATAATGAATGGATCTACAGTTTTAGGTGGGTTCTAAACCACCGGGAAGCGATTTTACAACTCATGAATCATATTCAGAGGAGTCGGCTCAAGCGGTCACCCTTACAACGGGAGTAGCACGGGCATGATTCTTAACTTATGTAAGCGATAGCTTATCAGCGCGACCACTGAGTCAAACCGAACCCTTCTATATATCTGATGTAATTTCAAGTGAACATTTTTGTTTAAAATAATCAATTACTGTATATTTTATTCGCCAAGAAACTATATTCTTCAATGATCAAATAATAAATTTTCATAGTTGAAATAAAATATTTGTTAATTATATTTCTACATTGTTAAAAAACGATCTGGAAACTTTGAGGAACTAGAAAAGGATAGCGCTATATCTGCTTTGCTGAATGATAGACAAGGATAGCAACACCAATGTTCATCAAATACTGCCACTATAACGTGGACATTATAATGTAGGCTATAGTGAGGTCCACGTTATAATGGCAGTGTTTGATTAGCAATGGTATTGCTATCCTTGTCTATCATTCAACAAAGCATATAACGCTATCCTTTTCTAGCTCCTCATTGTTTCCAGACTTTTTTTAACAATGTATAAATATAGGCTAGTTGATTAACAAAATATTTCATTTCAATCATCAAAATTTATTATTTGATCATTGAAGAATATAATTTCTTGAAGAATAAAATATAATTTATTGTTTTAAACAAAAATGAACACTTGAAATTACATCAGATATATGGAAGGGAGCGGTTTGACTCAGTGGTCACGCTATCTCTTTATCGCTTTGCTCTGTTGCCAGATCTTCTTTTAGTAATGTAGAATTAATAATTAATTAACAAAATATTTCATCTAAATTAAGTAAATTCATTATAAAATTATTGAAAATACAATTTTATTGCTTAATAAAATATAATTGATTATTTTAAACGAGAATGAACAGTTAATATTATATTAATAAACCTGAATCAGCTACCACCTATAGAAGACATTGAGAAGACAGAGGTTCGGCAACGTTGTTCTGCTATCTTTCTCCACTGTCATTATAACGTGGACCTCACTATAGTATAGATCAGTTACAATATGCGGGCTGAGATATTCGAGAGAGAGAGATTGATTGATTGCTTTATTAGTACTTATTGGATACTGAGAGAGAGAGAGAGATTAGATTTCTTTATTTATGTATGTTACAAGAGAGAGAGAGAGTGAGCGTGAACAAATATAGTTGAAATCGATCGTTTACGAGTTCAACAGTTCATAAAGAGTATGTTACCGGTACTTCAAGTCTGTGCATCACATTTTTGAAAACCTCTTACAGGTGACATTTTTTCGTTTTGGATACTAGGCCTATTAAGTTACAAATATGGCCTTTTTCACACTTACCGATTCCTCGACTATTTTCAATTCTTATAGATTTCAGTAGGTCAAGTTTTCAGATTGTCAAGTTCTTAATAAGACCCTTGAAGCCCGAGTTGCCTGCTAATTATCATTAATTTTATTCATTATATTTTTAAATTTTGTTTCATGAGTTTGTGTTTATAGAATCATTTGTTTGTTTTGGTAGAATATAAACCAAGTAGCAATGTACCGGTCTAGAATATTCCTACGGTAGCTTGTTACTCAATCCTATAATTTAAAAAGTGGCACATCCATAGTACATGGAGATTCATGGTTGACTCCATTCCAGTGCACACAATGGCTCTCTCCCACTCTCTCCATCACTACTCGCTCTCTCTCTCTCTCTCTCTCTCTCTTCCCTCCAGACTGCAGCAGGAAATAGCGATTCGGAAAGGAAAAGTATTGTATTAGCCGAAGAAAATCACTTGACACTCCTAACTGCATTGCTTTCTATTGCAGCTAACTGAAGATGGACTGTAACTTTGAAGACTTCAGCTCTTAATTATTATTGGAAGAAAATCCAAATTGAATGCTGTAAATCACCCCGAAGACTTTTGCTACTGCAAATATTGACAACAGGGTAAACAGCTAGATGGAAATTCGATGAGCGCTACTATTCAAAAATTATTTTTCGCCCCACTTGGATGTAATGAGCTGGTTTTCGTGCGTCATATGGAGGCCGAAAATGATTGTTTTCTGACCAGGCCGGTAAAAGTTTTACGGCCCTAGGGCTGTAAAATAACCTTGAAGTCAGCTGATTCTGATTTGATGTGAACGTGTTTACAAAATGGTTTATGAAACGGAATCAGTTTATGCTTCTAGAATTGAATAAGTATTCTGCAATGAGATACTATCATTTTATTTGGATCAATAAAATACAGATAAGATATATATAATAAACTATTCAAATTCGATTTTCAGAGTAGGATAGAACTTCTAATCTAAACTTCCGAACAAGCATGTTAACGTTGACATTCAGATTGGCCAAATTTCAAGTGTGCTAAAACAGCTGATCAAAAAGCTTTTCATTATTTGTGTTTATTATTCAAGAATCAAAACATTTATTATAATAATAATCTTATTGTCATTTGGAAGAATAAAAAGTATAAACTCAAACTCTTACATAATTGAACATAATCTTCTAGGTTATTTAGACAAATTAGAATAAAAAATAAAAATACTTGGACAATTTCCTGATATTCAGATTACCTCTGATTTGCTAGAGCTATGACCTTCCTGTTTTGCTTTTGGAAGTGCCTAATAAACAATTATTCTCATATTATATTGTTTATTTTTCTGTGTGGCGAAAAATAACGTTCTCACCATGGGCAAAAATGTTTTTCCGGCCTACGGCCTCGGACTTGAAAACTGATTTCGAGCCGGAAAAGTCTCATTTTCGGCCCTAGGTGCGAAATATACTATTTCAGCCCGGGAACTGACAAAATTTTTTTGAATAGTAGCGCTCATCGAATTTCCATCTAGCTGTTTACCCTGTTGTCAATATTTGCAGTAGCAAAAGTCTTCGGGGTGATTTACAGCATTTAATTTGGATCTTCTTTTAATAATAATAATTAATTCATTGGGCTGCCTGAAAAGCATCGTTAGGTCATGTCAGAGACCCTGAAATTGATCAGTTGCGACCTGAAAACTCTGACACCAGACCTGAGCCAGTCAGGTCACACGATATTATTATTATTCATTAGCATCTAAGTGAATGCAATATCTCGGTAATTTCCATCTGTAGACTTCAGTTCTTCTTTTAATAATTAACAGTTTATTATTGGAGACATATTAACTATGTCTTACCAGAAAAATAAAAACTTAGAGTATCACAATATAATACTCTTAGTTTCTATTATATTCATTGGACTTACATTTGGAATGTTGCGTTATATGAGTTACATTGCGTTACATTTATTAGCGTTATATGAGTGATAAAACTCGAAATTGCAGTATTTTTTCTGTCCCCTAGGGTGAATGAACTAATTCGGCAAGGTGGATTTCTTGATTACTATTGATATAGACTAAAAAATTATGCATTGATTGATATAGACTGATGGAGCATGAGAGTTCAAAGATTATGAAACTTTCATTCGCTTCTTAAACTACGCCAAGAAAGAAAAAGAATAATTCAAAAAGAAAGAAAGAAAGAAAAAGAAAGAATAATTCAAAGATATGCCAAGAAACCGATAGTCAAACCTTAATAACTTTAGATGGAAATAAATTGGAAGTTGCATTTGTTCAAATGCTAATTAATGAATAATTATTATTAAATAAAAATCCCAATTAAATGCTGTAAATCACCCCGAAGACTTCTGCTACTGCAAATATTGACAACAGGGTAAACAGCTAGATGGAAATTCGAGGAAGTCTTTGGGGTGATTTACTGCATTTAATTGGGATTTTTGTTTAAAAATGATTACTCAATAACTTTCCTTGTATTGTATTGTCCCCAATTACTTTAGTATTCATTATCTTTTCAACAAATTTCATTCACACCTACAGAAGAAAACTACTAGATCAGACCACCTTTACTCTCGATTTATATTAATAACAAGAATAATCTTTATAACGATTCAAATTAGACACAGCATAAAGTTTAAAGTTTTAATTAGACATAGCATAAAGTTAAATTAATAACCAGAATAATCTTCATAACGATTCAAATTAGACACTGCATACAATTTCCTATAGCTGAATGCAAAAATTCAAATCAAATAGCTTCTTATTCACAAAACATAATACAAATTTATAAAATTCATTTACACATTTAACAGTGAATACTCTCCACAAAGATAATTATCATTTAACGAAAATCCTAAATAAATACTGCAAATCACCCCGAAGACTTCTGCTACTGCAGACATTGACAACACGGTTAACAGCTAGATGGAAATTCGATGAGAACTACTATCCAAAAATTAGTTGCCAGCCCAGGAATCGAACCCGGTACCTCCCAATTGCCAGTCAGGAATGCTTACCTTTACACCAAACTGACAATCTCTGAATAGCAGCGCTCATTTTATACGAAGCCATAGCGGCCAACCAGTTACATGTAAAATGAGCGCTGCTATCCAGAGATTGTCAGTTTGGTGTAAAGGTAAGCATTCCTGACTGGCAATTGGGAGGTACCGGGTTCGATTCCCGGGCTGGCAACTAATTTTTGGATAGTAGTTCTCATCGAATTTCCATCTAGCTGTTAACCCTGTTGTCAATGTCTGCAGTAGCAGAAGTCTTCGGGGTGATTTGCAGCATTTATTTAGGATTTTCGTTAAATAATAATTATATATTAATTAGCATTTGAATAAATGCATTCTCTATTTAATTCCATCTGTCTCCACAAAGACTTGAGTCTGTGAGTGGAGAGTGAGTTCTTTCAAGTTGATTGAGATTATGTTCTCATGTTTTGTACATATTATAATTAAAACTACTAACATTCATCAGAAAATCAAGAATATAAATTGCACACAATGAAATTACATACTGGTTATTAGTATACACAGACAAATATATAAATAGTAACTGAAGGGCTTGAATATTCAAATATTATGAAAAACTGATTTGTTTCTTAAACTACCTATGCCAAGAAACCGATAGTGCGACTTTCAATATCAGACTTAATAACTTTAGATGAAAATAAATTGGAAGTTTCATTTGTTAAAATGCAAATTAATGAATAATTATTATTAAATGAAAATCCCAATTAAATGCTGTAAATCACCCTGAAGACTTCTGCTACTGCAAATATTGACAACAGGGTAAACAGCTAGAGATGGAAATTCGAGGAAGTCTTCGGGGTGATTTACTGCATTTAATTGGAATTTTTGTTTAATAATGATTACTCAATATCTTTCCTTGTATTGTCCCCAATTACTTTTGGAATAATTATCTTTACAACAAATTTTATTCACACCTACAGAAGAAAACTACTAGATCAGACCACCTTTACTCTCGATTTATATTAATAACAAGAATAATCTTTATAACGATTCAAATTAGACACAGCATAAAGTTTAAAGTTTTAATTAGACACAGCATAAAGTTACATTAATAACCAGAATAATCTTCATAACGATTCAAATTATACACTGCATACAATTTCCTATTGCTGAATGCAAAAATTCAAATCAAATAGCTTTTTATTCACAAAACATAATACAAATTTAAAAAAATCATTTACACATTCGAAAGTGAATACTCTCCACAAAGACTTGAGTCTGTGAGTGGAGAGAGAGTTCTCTAAAGTTGATTGAGATTATGTTCTCATGTTTTGTACATATTATAATTAAAACTACTAACATTCATCAGCAAATGAAGAATATAAATTGCACACAATGAAATTCCCTACTGGTTATTAGTATATACAGACAAATATATAAATAGTAGCTTAAAGGCTATACTACTCATTATAAATGGCAAATTCACCATGAGATCAAGTTCTGAATAAGGAGGCGGATTGAATCAATTGAAAGATACAAAGTTTTAAAGGGTATTGTGTATTCTTTTGAAAATATTTAGATAGTTCCATTGAAATTCAACAGCATGAAGTATATATTTCTTAATGAAATATCTTTCTAGTACTTAGAGTGATCTATTTCAACAAGGAAATTTGATTTAGTAACATGCTGGAGTATTGAAGGGGACAAGTTGCAAAGTTAGCCTCCACACCACACATGGTAAAAACAAGCATGCCAATCTAATTCAATCACTTTCAATTGGAAGGTGTACGTTCAACCCGTTGTAATGTTGGTAGAGAAAACATATTCTCCAATCTTAATTTAGAAGTTATGTATGTCATAAAGATCATAAACGTACATCACAATGGATAAAATCTAATACTAAGTTCCAGCCATACTCATTTTGAGACGTTGCAATATTCTCAGTAATACAAATACAAATTTGAAAAAATATTTATTAAAGAGAAAATTTTAGGCTTGAAACTAGCAGACAATTGCTTACATAGCGTAAACAAGGAGTTTAATTTTTATAACAATAGGCAATGATTATTCAAGGTATTTTAATTGACACCAGACCATTTAAATAATTTTGTTACAACCTCCAGATCAAATTTTGACAAATCAGCACACAATGAATTCAACAAAATAGAAACCATTATTCAATTCAGATCTCCGATTAATAGCCTGGTTCAAATAGTTGAGTTTTTAACGTCGATTCTATGTTTGGATGGTATCATCCTATACATAAACTTTACAAAAGTAACATTAAACCCATTATAACTAGCCTAATTCACCCTGTTGCAAAACTAATTTAAACAAAGAATTAAAAATATATTAGAAAATTCCACACCAATCAACATGCCTCAAACCCAATTATTCATACTTCTTGTAATTGAATAAAAATGTCATCAACTATAGTCTGTTCATCGGGAGAGGTGAAAAAACATAAAGTTTGCGCTTGCGCAAAAGCTGTAAGTATAAAATTAATAACTCATATCAGCTTGAATACTATTTCCACTATTAATAGCTGATATGAGTGATTACTTATAAATATTTACAAAAGCGCAAACTTTATTTAGTATCATGTTTTGTCTCCTTTCGATACACAGACTATAGTATAATATACTGACACAGAATATTAGTGAATAAAGTCTATAATTTTCAAATCTCATTAGATATTAGTTTTTCTTCTCAGTAAAAAAATAGTTTATAACACCAATTTCAATTTTAATCGATACACATTTCCTATGAGTTATCATCGCTATGAAAACGTGTTAATTCATTGACTACGATACAGCTTAGAAATAAATAATAATATGGTAGAGAGTGCCAACGTTTTACAACAGATCACGAGCAAGAAGTAGGTTAAAAATTATCTTATCAGGAAAGAATCGGGAGCATACAGTAGAGTAGTTAATTATACATAAATATAAACCAATAAAATCACTGTGTTCTGCCATTATTTTGAATAGGCTGTACAACGGTAAAAGTTATAAATACTTCTGAAAGAATATTTATGTTAATTGAATACGGAAGATCGTAAAAATGCGTTTAATTGAATATTATTTTGTGTAGAGATGTAGAGAATTTCCGGAAAAAGAAATAAAAACGGAAAAGGAAGAAGATAAAGCATTGAATGATCAACATGTGTATTAAATTAAAAGAATTATTATTTCACAGGTGACCTAAGTTATAGAAAGATTCACATTATAAAAAACTGTTAGTGATAGGACGGCATAGCGGCCAAGTTTCCCTTTCATAGCCTTTTCAAGTAGATAGTGGATAGATTCATGTCATACTGCTAAATTTAATAAAATATTAGTTGTTGATTTTGGTTAATAATGGGAATAGCCAATTTATATTATATTCACCAAGAGAATTTATCATTTTAAAACGGTAATTAATAACTAATATTCAAAATTGCCATAAAATATTCGGATTCTAAAGATGAACCTGAGTGCAAGTTTTAGGTTTATGAAAAAGCTTGAATATTTTAATAAAAAAGCTAAATTAGATTCCGATTGAACGTTGAACCTATAAAATAATATAACTTACTATAACTAGATGGTTTATGGAATATGGGAAATGAATATTTGAATATGTTGCCCAGTAATTTAAAATCCATGGTGGATATTAACTTTTTTAAATTAAGGACTATCTAGTGGGATTGTCGATATACTCTTTTCAGAAATTTGTTAAGTGGTAATAGCTTACTTGTGAGTCATCGACTTTAATACAGTCATTATGCAAATACATGACTAAACTTTTCCATACTCTGGGAAACACAATTCTAACATAATTTGTTTTTGATATTTTTTCTCATATATGTCATATTATAAGACAACTGCTTTTAAATGAACAGGATCGCTGGTAGCTAGCAAATATCTGTCTATTGTGGGAAGGCTAATTTGATATAAGAGGTTAATTTTTAATTGCTATGTGAAATATGATTATCTTTTAACGATTCAAGAAAAATTACAGGAAGGGAAGAGATGTTGAATTTGTTAATTAAATGTATAATTATAGTATTATTACTCATTAATATTTTATATGTCAAGCTATTATGGATTTCTCTATCAAACAGTCAATGAAAAGTTTTATCTTCTAACAGATAAATAAACAGATCTAACTTACCAAGTTAGTTTAAATTGAAATCAAATCTCAAAACAAAACATAATTTTTTCATGGAATGATGAGAGAACTCTACATAAACTTCTAACCACATAACCGGTCTTTCAATTATCATGACTTCAGCTATCATGTAACTATTTCGTAATCAATTACATCGTACCAAACCAGTAAAATCAAAGTAAAAATAAACAATAAACCGCTCAAATTGATAAGGATGTTTCAGATAGTTTTACGATATAGGAATAAAAATAAATTAATAATTAGAAGGGATTAAAATATTAAATTGTCAATGTCACATTGCATTGGGTATCTACTGCCAAAAAAACAACAAAGCTGACAGAAACCGTGCATGAATCTGAAGTTACTGAGATTAAAAACAGATTGTCAATATTTTTATTGATGAAGGAAAGCATGAATTTTATAAGGAATAAAGAATTTATTAATTGGAATAATATTTGGGTGAGTAATAAACTTATAGCAAGAGGCCATGTTGAAAATTAGCCTGTCGCACATACAACGTAAACACTGGCATTCCATTGATAAATGGCTACTTGCTAACCAAAAAAAGCACCATATTTGTTTAGAATAACTGAATAATGTTTGTACTTACTTGTCAGTCTAATTTTCATGGTCCCACTTCTCCTGCTACCGCTTGGATTTGACATTTTCTTCAAACATTGATTATAAACAACGGATTAACTTGGTAAATAATTGGCAGTCATTTGTGATTTCTGATTCTGAAATCAGAATGACCAACCATATGGCTTGCACGATTCGACAAGTTGATGCAAATCTTGGTCAGCTTTTGAACTTGCGAATTGAAATAAATTTTTTCCAATAGAAAAGTTGTATTATTTCCATTTTAAAGGAAAATTAAATTTTCACTTCATTTCAATAGATGATTAAGTGGGAATAACTCTTCTGTAATAAAAGTAAGGCTTCCAGATTAGATTGAAACATCTCAAGTATTTTCTTGTAGAAAATTATTAGTTGACAAATCAACTGAAATTTTTTCGCAATTTCCAATGAGTTTTTATAATAAGTTGAAATTAGAAAGATTCTCAATTTCTAATTATAAAATAATCTGAGATTGTCGTGTTGGCAGCTTGAATTGAATAAAACACATGAGCGTGATCAGATCAGCTGTTGTACTACTTACAGTTTAGAAAAAAATGAATGAAACTTTTTATAATACATTTTTAAAATAAAGCAGGTTCATTTCAATCTCTTAAAAGTGTTCAAAAACTGTAATAATCCTGTCTTGAAATAATGAGTTCAACAATTTTCAAGTTCACACAATTCCAGTTATTGAAAAGCTGTAATAACCTGTAAGTAGAATTCTATTTTGAGGTTAACTGCAACAATCTCAATTTACTAACTCATCAAATGTTTGTATTTATATTTAATTCTCATATTTCTTTATGACTTGTTGAGTAAAAGACTTCCTTACTTGTTCAGTCTTCGCCACAATCAGTGATCGGGGAATTGTCAAGATTCTCATTCAGAATTCAATGTAAATTCTGGTTCAAAAGTTAATGCGGCATACCTAATTTGCTGATTGTAACCAAAAAAATATTGAAATATCAACTCAAACCTTGGTAAATGGAGGAAGAGAAAATATTAAAACGAGATGGTACTGTATCAAATGAAACACCAGTTGCAATATGAGAAACAAATCTTACTTATAGACTATACACATGTCTGTCAATACAGATTTCTGCTCATGAGAAAGCTAAGAAGTTACTTTTAAATTATTTCTTCCACGTCACTCTAAGTAGAGATTCTCTTATAAAACATTAAATTAATGACGATCTAAATGAACTAAGAGAAAATAGTTTAATTTGTTGATTTTTTTCTAGCTGGTCGATTGGACAGTTATCAAAATACAGTCAATACAACAACCAATATGTAAGTCCTGTTCCAACCAAGGAAGGCCAACAACGATTAGAAGAATCTGGTGAGATAAAGCCGCTCAAATATCTGCCAATTAAGGCGGCTTGCACCGATGAACATTCACTGTACAACTATGATCCGGTTGTTAGGTAAGTTTCATTATTACTTTTTACTGTCTATTTTGAAATAAATATTATACAGTAAAATTGATTAAAAAAATAATTTAATGTTTTAGTTTATATCAAATATGATTACTAAATCACTACGATAAAGATACTACGAGAGAGAGAAGAGTTTTTGGGGTCAGGAATTGGAGGCGTGCTGCCATGGATAGAGTAGAATGGAGGCCAAGATCCGCTTTGGATTGTCGAGCCAATGATGACGATGATGATTACTAAATTAATATGAATTCATTAAACTCGTGAGAACAATATATTCATCAACACAAGAATAGTTTAAATTCTGAAGCCGCGTTTACACAAAGTTGTCGGCGTTGCGGCGATTTGTTGCTAATTTCTTGAAAAGCACATCAACATTTTCTCGTCAACTTGTGGAAATCCTTGTTTTCAACAAATTGTTTGTTGCATATCTATATGGGAAACACAAAAAGTTGCCAACAAAACGTTCCCAGCAACTTGTTATCTACTAAAAAAAATTGACAACTTTTTGTTGTAAACTATTTGTGGACAACATATTGTTGACAACTTAGATGTAAATGCAGTTAAAATCCACTCAAAGACCAGAGTTGTCAACTGAGTGTTCAACAAATTGCGGTACTTTGTCAATTTCTTGAAAAGCACTGCAACATTTTGTCGTCAACTTGTGGGGATACTTCTTGTCTCTATCTCTATTTTCAAAAACTGCGAAAGTTGCTAAAAAATTGCATCTACAATTCCACGCCGACTACGCTCTCTGGGAAAAAATTTACTACTTCTGTTGCTCTACGATTGAGAAGAGCAACTTGTTTTCTACGAAATTTGTCGGAAACTCATTGAAGAGAAAACAAAGGTTTTCAATTTTTGCCCAGAAAGTGTAGTCTGCGTAGATTTGTAGAGGGGGAACTTTCTTTGGCAACTTTCTCAGTGTTTTCTACATGAGTGTAAAACAAATATTTTTTGAGTACAAGGATTCCCACAAGTTGACGTCAAAATGTTGCTGAACGTTTTTAATATTGGCAACAACTTGCCGCAATTCTTTGACATCTTATTTGATAACTCTGTCGTAAACGTGTCTTGAGATTGATAACATTTTAGGCTCAACTCAGGTCGAGAAGAGACTCGACTCTAGTGGAGAGCATGTGTTTTCAAATGGTGACGTCGCGGAGACTAGAATCGACTGGTCTGAGTGTCACCATTTGGAAACACATGCTCTCCACTAGAGTCCAGTCTCTTCTCGACCTGAGTCGCGTAAGTGTGAGTTGAGCCTTAAAGAAAGGAATGAACTATCATGGACGTTTTATCGAACTTCGATCAAGTGACAACCAATTGCATTTTTCATGTTCCAGGAAGTTTCAAAATTATTTGATGAGGAAAGGTAATAAAGATCTTTCTCGTTCACTCCTCGATAAGGTAAATAATATTTATGATTATATATTTTTCTTATAAAATAATTTGAATGTTGTGAAGAAAATATATGTTATATTATGTCCTTTCAATGGGAATCATAAATCAGTACAAGTAGGATCACTGTTATAAAAATTTCTCCAATTTTCAATTTATATTTCACAAATTCATCATTCAAATTTCAAGAAATGAATCAGTGCTCTCAAGCCAGAATATGATTAAAAATTATGTTCTGCCTTCAGTACATAGTAAATTGGTGTGAAGAGTTTTTAATGTGTTAATAATTCAGTAATTCCATCAAAACAGGCATTTGAAAATGTGAAAAGACTGCAACTGGCACGTTATCACAAGGAAACAGATCCAGAAGAAAAGGAAAAGATTATAACTGATCCTCTCAAGATTCTACATTTGGCTGTTGAAAACTGTAAGCCTCTCCTGGTTCTCATCTCAGTAAAACGAGGAGGAGCCTATTATCAGGTTTGTGGAATTCAACTTTTACTTTACTTTACTTCTGTTGTCTTCGCAGCAGTCTGCTGACCGGGGAATTGTCATTGTCCCTTGAACGGGGTTTTCCACGGCACTAGCCGCTATCTGAGTTGGGTGTATGTATTCTCCTCGATATATTCTGCAACGGTGTAACAAGGCCGGTCCATTAGGTACCTCTTCAAACCCTTTGCTAGCGCGTTGTTGTTTTCTAGTAGTTTTAGACTATCTGGGAGCAAGTTGAACAGGTATGCCCCTTCATAAGACTTTCATATAAACGGATTGCCAATATTGTCATGATCACTAGTAGATTGTAGAAAGAATCTTATTTTTTAGTACATTGTACGAGTTTACACTAGTTGTCAACTGTTTTCAACAAATTGTGGCAATTTTTTGAAATGCAAAGCAACATTTTGTCGTCAACTTGTAAAAATCTTTGTTTCACACTAAGTGCGGTGAACACTGAAAAAGTTGCCAACAAAATGTTCCCAGCAACTTGTTTTCCACAGAAAAGTTTTTTCCCTAAGAAATTTGAATCGAGGTATTTCGTCCTTGATCATTCAGTGACTAAGATTTTCCAGATTTTTTTATTTTTAAAATTATATTCAGGGGACTAAATATTATTCTTGAATAAATACATTATATATAGTGAGGTCCACGTTATAATGGGAGTATTTGATCAACTTTGGTGTTGCTATCCTTTTCTATCATTCGACAAAGCAGATAGCGCTTTCCTCTTCTAGCTCCGCAACGTTTCCAGATCGTTTTTCAACAATCGTTTTTTTGATGTTTACTAGAGTATAATAAATTATTGTGGATTTAAGTGAAATTTTTATATTTTTGGTGATTGTGAAGGAAGATTTTTGATTGGATTTGTATTTTGAAATTGATTAATCTGATAAATTCAAAATTTTAGACTAGTAGATAAATTTTTTTGGACTGAAAATAATGTGTGAATTAAGTTATCAATTTCACATAACCTCTAGACTGTGTATTCCAAATTAAGGTTTAAAGCAGTTTTGGGCGAATGCCTGTTGTTTTTACCTGGATTGTATTTGTAAATAAATAAATAAATAAATAAACAATGCAGAAATAGTATTAGCCTAACCAACAAAATATTATTTAAATATATATTTTCTTGACGAATAGAATATAACTGATTATTTTAAACAAGAATGAACATTTAATATTTCATCAGATATAGCGGTATCAGCAGTCATCTATAGAAGGCAGTGGCAAGGCAGAGAATCGGCGACGCTGTTCTCCTATCTTTTTCTACTGCCATTATAACTTGGGCATCACTATAGATATGGATGCATCTCACTATAGTGAGGTCCACGTTATAATGGCAGTGGATAAAGATAGAAGAATAGCGATGCCGATTCTCTGCATTAATTAATTATATTTCTAAACTGTCAAACACATAATTGGCATCGTTGTGGACCTAGAAAAGGATAGTAACACCGGCTTTGTCGAATGATAGACAAGGATAGCAAAACCAAAGTTGATCAAATACTGTCATTATAACGTGGACCTCACTATAGCAAGGCTACAAAACCTACACTATAATGGAAAAATCCATCTGTTAAAAAGCATCATTGCCTTCAATTCTATGAATGTATTTTGGTGAATAAATTGAATAGAATTACATGAGAGTATTAATTTTGTAGGTTCCAATGCCAATAACTGAAACGACGGCAAGGTTTTACTCAATGAACTGGCTGATAGAGGCTGGAAGCGACAAGGCCAGAACAAGTCGGTGGACTGATCGAATGGCGATTGAACTCATTGATGCATCCGAAAATAAGGTACCCATAATTTTTTTGTTATCTATTACTCAATTTAGTAGTCTATTAATGTATCCGAAAATAAGGTACGCATAATTAATATACAGAGTAATCCACGAAAGGTTAAGCAACCAAAGACCATAGATTCTACATGAAATTTGCAACAAAAAATGTCCAGTAAAATTTTCTTATATCGACCTCAGTTTGCGAGGTCTATCGATTTTTCGCTACTTTTGAAAACCGTCAATAACTGTGATACTTACTAGTAGTTCTGTGAACAGTAGACCTCTCGCAGTATTCTCATCCACAAGTACCTGATTGAAACTATAGACCTTATGGAAATACAGCAATAGACTGGCTTCTCCACACATCTGTGTAATCACTTGTCAGCTGATTTATGATGAATAAAATTCTATAGTCTGATTTTTACTTCAATATTGGCGTATGAAGGAGGCTCCTTTTTCCTTTTATATTATCCTTGAAATGCAAAATTTCCAAAAACCTTGTATATACGTCGACGCGCAATTAAAAAAGGAGCATACCTGTCAAATTTCATGAAAATCTATTTTCGCGTTTCGCCGTAAATGCGCAACATAAAAACATATAAACATTTAAACATTAAGAGAAATATCAAACCGTCGACTTGAATCTTAGACCTCACTTCGCTCGGTCAATCAGTCACAATCTGATTCCAAGAATATGGTCGGATAGATGGAGAAATTTCCAATAAGATTCTTATGATTCCTTAAAACTGTTTGTTTTGAACTCGACGAATGTACTTTCTTCAAATTTGAGTGCTCATAAAAAGTTCAAAAACGTGTAACAAAGGAGCAAATTATAAAATCTTATCGGAAATTTCTCTCTCTTTCCAACCATATTCTTAGAGTTAGATTTTGACTGATAGTTTTCTAGTTATAGACGTTTTTCCAAAATATCGAAAATCTATATATTTCGAAAACTAAGGTCGATATGAGGAACTTTACTGGACATATTTTGTTGCAAATTTCATGTAGAATCTTTGGTCTTCGGCTGTTGGATTTTTTGTGGGACTAATCTCACTCAGTCCACACGAGCGAGTATGAAAGGTCCCATTAGAGATCATGGGAATAATAATTATTTTCACTGTACCGGACACGTTAGCTGATCATGATAAGTGAGATTCCAGCTTTGTAGTGTCATACATAGTAGACTACACATAAATACAAGCAACATTTAACTACAATTTTTTGTGCATGCTATTAATTTTAAAATGTATTTGGTTGATTTCAGGGACGAGTTATCAAGAGAAAACAAGATCTTCATAAACAGTGCGAAGCGAACCGAGCTTACGCCCATTACAGATGGGGATAGTTATTTCTTAGATTAATGATTGAGTACTAATTAACAGCTTTATAAATAAATGATTATACTTAAAATTCCAATTTGTTTCTTTTCAAACGCTCTTTAGAGAGACCAAAAAACTAATTTTCATAGTGAGGTCCACATTATAATGGCAGTGGAGGATGATCAGCGTTGCCCTTAGACTATATTTCTCAATAATTAAATAAGCCTAATGAATTTTCATAATTGAGATTAAATTAATCGATATCTTTTGTTAATCAATTCTATTTTTAAATTGTTGAAAAACGATCAGACAACTTTGCAAAGTTAGAAAAGGATAGCGCTATCTGCTTTGTCGAATGATAGACAAGGATGGCGACACCAATGTTGATCGAATACTGCCATCATAACGTGGACCTCACTATAGTTATTGTGTCAAAACTTATTAATGTGGAGTGGCAATTGGATCTTGAAACATTTTTCAAATACATTACAATAATAATTGTGTTCAACAGTTATTCACCAATTTTTACTAGGAGGTCTCTTTGAAGAGGACAGAATAAATTTCAATCTAATGCAATTTTTGTATAGTTGGCTTCAATCAAGGTACTTGTCTCGACATACTGCCATAGAGAAACAATAGCGTAAGTAGATATCCCATGGTATAGGGCGTTTATGTCGTAACTTTTACTGTTATCTGAAGCCGATTACTGTCGATTATTACTGTTTTGACCGGGTAAGAGTGTATGAATGGCACAATATGAGTGACTACCAGCGTCACACAGCTTCACGGGAAAGAACTACGTGGACTATCGGCTTGAGATAACAGTAAAAGTTGCGACATAAACTCCCTATACCATGGGACATCTACTTACGCTATTGTTTCTCTATGATACTGCTGAGAAGCAAGAAATTTGATGTTTTTTATAACATTTGCCTAGAAATAATAAAATCCACAAACCAAACTCAAAGTGGTTCCCTCTGTTTCACAGAAGATTTATTGTAAAATAGATACAAATGATATCAACATACTAACTTAGTCAAATCTCTCAAGAAAATTCAAGTTTCATCAAGATACTTTCTTCTAGTACCATTGTAATACTAATTTAATTACTATCACTATGAAATAATACCGATAAAGACGATTTTATATCTAATAGAAATACTGAATGAAAAAGACTAGGAAATTGTCAAAAACCACAGATTTATTGATACTTAGAAAGACCGGTTTCAAAGAAAAGGCTTAGAAAGACAATGGTGTAATAACCGAAACCGGTCTTTCTAAGTATCAATAAATCTGTGGTTTTTGACAATTTCTTAGTCTTTTTCATTCAATATGAATTCAAATAATTACCACAATATCAACTTCTCAACTACACAAAAAGGGAAATAGAAATACAGAATGTCCATAAATACAAATAGTCTCACTAATCAATATTAGAACACTGTTGGGACTATTTTAAATTATTTATGAAGGCACTTGTTGGTTCTAGCAGTAGAAATGTATAATCAGAAAGTTTTAAATTATTATTTAACTTAAATTATACTTTATTACTTTCAACTTTTATTCAAATTATTATTATTTAAATATTATTTAATAATAAAATTGTGTTGCGTGTCATAAGTCTATCAGTTGATAGAAAAGTGTAAAAAGAAGGATTTTTAGAGATGAAAATAAAAGGTAATTTGTCGATAGATGAGACTACCAATGTAGTAAGTACATGGAATAACATGAATATTACTTTAGGTATCTAATAGTTTTAACAATTTTTTGACTAGCATGAATACTTGATGTACGATGTATGAAAGTTGATGTGCGACTTTAAAATCGTTCAAACTTGACAAAAGTTATTACTTTTTTAAAAGAAATGTTAATGTTCATTTGAAACGCGAAATGAGAAGAATTTTCACACTAAGGCTCAACTCACACTTACGCGACTCAGGTCGAGAAGAGACTCGACTCTAGTCGAGAGCATGTGTTTTCAAATGGTGACGTCGCGGAGGACTAGAATCGACTGGTCTGAGTGTCACCATTTGAAAACATAAGCTCTCGACTAGAGTCGAGTCTCTTCTCGACCTGAGTCGCGTAAGTGTGAGTTGAGCCTTACTGATTGTAGCCGACACTTGGAATTGTCTTCCGATTGGTCAATCCTCAGCAACAGCTGATTATCAGCCAATCTGAGGATAATAAGGGCTGAGACACACGAGTCGTTTTTCCAGACGAGTCGGCACGACAGGACAGGAAGCTCTCCGATTACCCTTCTGTAACAACGCCTCATGTGTCTTGGCCCTTATTCTGAGTGTCTGCCGACAATTGGTAAGTGTGAAAACGGGGATTGAGGATAATCCTGCACAGCTCAATAATTGTCAAAGTTGAGAAGTCTAACTAGAAAACGCGCAAAAGAAATTATATCAAATCAAGGTTGACTAAAGAAAATAATTTATCATGCTAAATCTAACTAAATTGAATAATACCTAATGTAAGTAATAAGTTTAATAAGTTAATACACTAATAAATAATAATTCATTATTGTGATGATGGAACTTGAAATAGGACTGAAAGTTTGATCTGAAGGAACACTTAAAACTAGAATTCAGTAGAGAAAGGCTAGGCACACACCAGTTAGTCAAGACAAGACAAGACACGTTTAGTCACAATACTTCACATAGTTGCTTATGAAGACATGTCTAATTGCAATGACTAATCGGTGTGTGTTGCTTCATAAGCAACAATGTGAAGTTTTGTGACTAATCGTGACTAGTCTTGTCTTGACTAACTGGTGTGTGCCCACCCTAAGGCTGGTCACACACCGATTAGTCAAGACAAGACTAGTCACGTTTAGTCACAATACTTCACATTGCTGCTTATGACGCAACACACACTGATTAGTCATTGCAATTAGACATGTCTTCATAAGCAACTATGTAAAGTATTGTGACTAAACGTGACTAGTCTTGTCTTGACTAATCGGTGTGTGACCAGCCTTAGGTACTAAAGGATTTTAAAGCAGTTAGGTACCTATTTAGCACGGAGAAAACATATAGTGAGATCCACGTTATAAAGTCAACACTTGATCAAAATTTATTAGTTTGCTATCCTTGTCTGTCATTAGACACAGCAGATAGCTCCACCCTTTTCCACCTCCTGTTGCCAAATCGTTTGTTGCCTACGAAGAAACACCATGAACTACTAAAATATCTATTGACAAATAAAATATATTTGAGATAGAGTTGATAATTTTCAATAAGAATCAGCAGTCAATATTCGATCAGACATACCGGCATAACTTGAGCCATACAATTAATATAGAAGGCGATAGTAACAGAAAATCGGCAACCGTGTAATCTTATTATTTCCACTAACTTCATACCATGAATCTCACTATATAGTGAGGTCCACATTATAATGGCAGTGTAGAAGAATAGGAGAACAGCGTTGCCGAATCTCTGTCTTGCCACTGCCTTCTGTAGAGGATAGCTGATACCGGCATAAATCTGATGTAATATTAACTGTTCATCCTTGTTTAAAATAATCAATTTTATTCTATTTGTCAAGAAAATATATTTTTCAATGAATTCTCATAATTATTGAGATTGAATACTTTGTTTAATATATTTCTACATTGTTAAAAACGGAACTGGCAACGTTGCGGAGGTAGAAAAGGAAGGATATCCCTATCTGCTTTGTCGAATGGAAGACAACTATAGAAACACTAACATTAATCAATTAATCAAATACTGCCATTATAACGTGGATCTCAATATAGGTACTATTTTTTTATTCTTATTCTATGGTATTAGTCATAGGAACATTGGCAAATGGTCCAACATGGAAGTCATGATGGTTGTAAAAGTTTGGTTTGCTATCCTTGTCTGTCGTCAGACCAATAATAGCTATCTATAACAGATAGTTCAATCCTAGCTATCTATATGAGATAGCTCTATCCTCAGCTATCTATCGTATATTAGATAGCTCTATCCTTAGCTACAGTACTCGTCCCGTAGCTTTGCCTTCGGGACTTTGAAACTGCATATAGGCAAGGTATGGTTCGCGGGGTAATATCCACGGCTTTGCAAAAACATCAGGCTTCAGAGACCCTAGATCCCTTGATTGAGGAAGCTCCCTAAACACAGAGAGCTTCATGAATGAGAGAGTTGCAACGTATCACCAACAATGGAAAGGACATGTTGAACGAATGTCAGCTGATATCCTGTGTTGTGCTAAAAGGGACGTAACTCCAAAAAGCTCCTTGTGTATCTTTTCGGATGCAACACGTTGCTTTTGAGAAGATATAGAAGAGTATCTATTGTTTATGGAAAGATACATTAAAGCTCCTATAGCGAGGTCCACGTTATAATGGCAGTGGATAAAGATAGAAAGAATAGCGATGCCGATTCTCTTCATTAATTAATTATATTTCTACACTATCAAAAACATAATTGGCATCGTTTTGGACCTAGAAAAGGATAGTACCACCGGCTTTGTCGAATGATAGACAAGGATAGCAAAACCAAAGTTGATCAAATACTGTCATTATAACGTGGACCTCACTATAGAGTATTTTTCCGGATGCAACACGTTGCTTTTGAGAAGATATAGAAGAGTATCTATTGTTTATGGAAAGATACATTAAAGCTCCTATAGCGAGGTCCACGTTATAATGGCAGTGGATAAAGATAGAAAGAATAGCGATGCCGATTCTCTTCATTAATTAATTATATTTCTACACTATCAAAAACATAATTGGCATCGTTTTGGACCTAGAAAAGGATAGTACCACCGGCTTTGTCGAATGATAGACAAGGATAGCAAAACCAAAGTTGATCAAATACTGTCATTATAACGTGGACCTCACTATAGAGTATTTTTCCGGATGCAACACGTTGCTTTCGAGAAGATACAAAAGAGCATCTGTTGCTTTTGAGAAGATACAAAAGAGCATCTGTTGCTTTAGCCTGTGTTGTGCTGAAAGGACGTAAATCCAAAAAGCTCCTTGTGATTTTTTCGGATGCAACACGTAGCTTTTGAGAAGATATAGAAGAGAATCTGTTGTTTATGGAAAAATACTTTAAAGCACCTTGTGTATCTTCTCGGATGCAACACGTTGCTTTTGAGAAGATACAGAAGAGCATCTGTTGCTGACGGGAAGTTACATTAAACCTTGTGTATCTTTTCGGATGCAACACGTTGTGAAGATACAAATGAGCATCTGTTGCTTACGAAAAGATACATTGAAGCTCCTTGTGTATCTTTTCGGATGCAACACGTTGTGAAGATACAAAAGAGCACCTGTTGCTTACGGAAAGATACATTAAAGCACCTTGTGTATCTTCTCGGATGCAACACGTTGTGAAGATACAAATGAGCATCTGTTGCTTACGGAAAGATACATTAAAGCTCCTTGTGTATCTTTCCGGATGCAACACGTTGCTTTTGAGAAGATACAAAAGAGCATCTGTTGCTTATGGAAAGATACATTTTAAAAAATTTTTATGTTTTTGAACGGGTAGTATTGTAGTCTAGTGGCCCTCCACTAGGCAAAGCAACAGGATCCGGATTTACTGAATTACGCACATTTTTAGAATATCTCAATAACCATTGAAGATTATGAACTTAAGATGTTGGTTCAAAATTACAGATATATCAGACTTTTAAATCGTTGACATTGATTCAAGAAGATTCCAGTCTTGAATGTGTCTTTGCCAGGAGCTCTAGGGTGTTCAACAAAATGTTCGATACAAAAGAGCATCTGTTGCTTAGGGAAAGATACATTTTCAAAAAAATTGAGTTTGTAACGGGTAGTATTGTAGTTTAGTGGCCCTCCGCCGATAGGCAAAGCAACAGGATCCGGACTGTACTGAATAGGGTGTTCAACAAAATGTTCGATGTTTTTGAACGGGTAGTACTTTGGACTAGTAACCCTCCGCCGATAGGCAAAGCTACAGGACCCGGATTGTATCTACAGCAGATAGCTGTATCACAGAATAAATACAGAATGGAAAGTACCTGTATCTACTAATGCATTTTACATGACACCAAGACCACGTCACGTGACTGCGCCATCTTGTTAGAAATTAAAATTACCGCTACTATTACAATGCTAGACTTTCTTTCAAGATTTTTGATCTTGACATTTTGTTAGGATTGAGATTTGAGATTTTGGCGTTAGGATACTAGCCGACTTTCCATCCTGTATAATACCGGGTGATTCAAAAATGACTTTACAACTTTGAATATTCATATAAATCTTATTAAACAATGTAATATTACATTTTTCTCGATTAAAATCGAATCTTCAATTTGAAGATTAGAACCAGGTACAGAGCTGGTTTTGGTGTTGTTTTGAAGGAAAACACTTCAAGTTTTTTTACCTTAAACAAAAGATGCTCTATGTGACTTCCGTTGGTTATCCTGCAGCCATCACATCAATAGTCTATTTCTTCCCAGATTCGCACTAGCATTCCAGGTGTAACTTGCTCAACATCCTTGATCTAAGTTCAGGTAGAGTGGCTGACACCATATCTTTTATGAAACCCCAAGCGTTAGGTCTGTGTTAGGTCTGGGGAACGAGGGGATCATGCAATGGGGCATTACGGCAAATCCACTGATTTGGAAAGCGGTCATTAAGAAAATCCCGGACGTCAGTCAGATAGTATGGTGGTGCGCCATCTTGCATAAAGAAAACATTTCGTTCTCGGTCATCCTGTGGTATCAAAACTTTTTGCAACATACCAAGGTACAGTATGCCATTTTTCAAACCAAAACACACAGCTATAGTGCGGTCCACGTTATAATGGCAGTGGATAAAGATAAAAGAATAGCGATGCCGATTCTCTGCATTAATTAATTTTATTTCTACACTGTCAAAAACATACTTGGCATCGTTGTGGACCTGGAAAAGGATAGTACCACCGGATTTGTCGAATGATAGACAAGAATAGCAAAACCAAAGTTGATCAAATACTGTCATTATAACGTGGACCTTACTATAGCACGCTCGAGTCCAGTGCTGAGACTCCAACCTCATCGAACAAGATTTTTTGAAGCTAAGCCAGAGCATGTCAGTCGTCACTGACAGGTGATACATTTGAAGAATTACAAATTGAAGGAGAAGAAGTAATCAAGTGCATGAAGGAGTGGTGTGAGGCTAATGAGTTGACAGTCAACGTAAAGAAAACATCCTATATGAGCTTCAATATTGGCTATTTAGACACTTAAATTTTGCTGTGGATTCAACAAGTATAATGCCAGTGGAAGAATGTGGATTCTTGGGAATCAATGTTGATGTAAGACTGAAGTGGAACAGTCACATTGATCAGGTGGTAAAAAGGCTCAATGCAGCGGGGTTTGCAATATCAAGATTGATAAGGGAGGTGGACCAGAGGATAGTTCGAATAGGTAACTATGGATATTTCCAGCCAGCTCTAACGTATGGCCTGATATTGTGGGGTGCGGCATCCGCTTCATTGATGGCCTTCAGAGTGCAAAAACGGCTACTGAGAATGATGTTTAGGAAGCCACCAAGAACCCCATGCAGAGAGTTATTCAGGGAAGCTAAGATCCTGCCGTTGCCATGTCTGTATATCCTAGAGGCTGCATTGTATGGATTTTCCCGCAAGGACGAGTGGACTACAGGCGCCACCGTACATGGCTACAACACACGGGCAACGAATATGCTCAGACTCCAACCTCATCGAACAAGATTTTTTGAAGCTAAGCCAGAGCATGTCAGTCGAAGGATCTTAAACGCACTACCAGTGGACATTCTCGATACTTCAAATAGAAGAACATTCAAGAGGAATTTGCTACAAGAGAGATGTTTCTACAGTTTACTGGAGTTTTTCTCATATACAGTATGAGAAATAAACCTAGTGAAATATTATAATAGTTAAGATGATGTCATCTTTATTTTTTGGACTTCAAATATTCACGGAGATTTTGATGACCTGACAGAGTGTATGATTTTATTGTAACTGACAAATGCGAAAGATTTAATGTAAAATGTACATGCATGAATAATAATATTATTATTATTAAGGCAGCTATCTTTAACGTAACTGCCGCTAGCGCTTGTGTGGCGACACCAGGCACTAACGGACTACGGAAGTCAAAACTTGAAGTGTTTTCTGTTAAAACAACACCAAAACCAGCTCTGTACCTTGTTTAATAAGATTTATATGAATTTTCAAAGTTGTCAAGTCCTTTTTGAATCACCCGGTATATTCTGTGGCTCTCTATCATCTAATATTACTCAAATAAACATGAATGACCAGTAGAAAAGATTGAATATGAGGAAGCACAACGGGAATAGTTTCCTGCTCTTTCTATCGACCCAGGTGGCTATTTCCTGTGTGGTCATCACAGTACCGAACTCGTCGTGATTCCGCGACTTTCTGCTACCGTCACTTGTCTCGTTCTCACTGCCCGTCGCGTACCCTTCCTCCTCTGTGCTCTCCGGGTCCTCCTTCCTATTTCTCTCTCGTTTCTTCTTCAGGTCCTCCAGCGCTATTGCCAGGTCTAGCGATTCGAAACGCTGAAATCAGATTTCATCGAATTAGAATAGGAACATCGAGAACCAACTGCATGATCACAATGGATGCGTACATGTGCTAGTATTATGCTAGTATATTTTGGCGAAATAAAGTTTCTTTCTTTCTAGTGCACGCTATAGTGAGGTCCACGTTATAATGACAGTATTTGATCAACTTTGGTTTTGCTATCCTTGTCTATCATTCGATAAAGCCGGTGGTACTATCCTTTTCTAGGTCCACAACGATGCCAATTATGTTTTTGACAGTGTAGGAATATAATTAATTGATGCAGAGGATCGGCATCGCTATTCTTCTATCTTTATCCACTGCCATTATAACGTGGACCTCACTATAGGTTATTCATGACCAAGCGAGCAGATAAGAAACAAAATCAGGAAAGAGCAATATGAACACTCACACTGAGCGCGTGTACTTGCTGGTTGCTGGAGCTGCTATACTCCGTACAAAATTACTTCCTACTTGGGATGGACATGCGCAACAGAGAAGGCACACAGCGGCAGGGATACAACGGCGGCTATGTTGCCGTTTTGAACAAGCCAGTGTTCTCTAATTTCCAGTGAGTATCAACCGCCCATGTTAAACTTAGGAAGTTTCCTCTCTGCAATCACAGACTCGACTGACTCTAATCGACAACTGCGTTTCCACCTATGACTCTATCCATCCCTGTAATTGGCTGACCTCCCTCCATTTCTCTGCGCCGCAGATTCCTCCAAGTCTGACGTAATTTTGTACGGAGTATACATGTGTGCAAGTCACTACGTGTTTCAATGGCAGTATCCAGATTTTGTTTTTCGGCTCATGCATGATTTGATATGATCTCAGATTTTATAATGCCCTTCCGTCATTGGTAAGAGACCTAGATGCCACCCAATATAAAGATAGAGTTAGAAAAGGCCTAATAAGAGGTGGACTTTACAAGGTACCTGAATTTTATAACATTTCAGAATCTATGTAAATCTGGTACTATTGTGTATGATCTAGGCTGTGTAAATTTAGTTTGTAATCTTGTTTCAGAAGTTAATTTTCGATGTAATTGTGTTTTAGATGTGTAGACTTTTGTATTGTTGATTGTATACTTGTGACAATGACTAATGTTTACTGTAAATCAAATGGTGATAAAATATATTTATATTTTCTTTGAAGTGCATTTGCACATATACACATTCAATATGATCACACCCTAACAGTAATCAATTGAAATAAGTAAAATAATGACTTTATTTGTTGAATAATATTCGAAGTCCCAACAATAATATCATTATTACACTTTATCATATCATGGCAAATACAGAGAATAACTCAATTTTAATAGAATGCATGCATCTATTCTGTTACTATTATACTCTGAATAAAACAAGAGGAGTCTTGAGCAAAATATAAAAATTTAATATTGAAACCTGCTGAATTGTGTAATATTGCGACTTTTCAAACAAGATAATATCACCAGATATACAATAACTTATCCTGAAAGTTACAGTATAATATCTAAAACTTATTGAAGGGTTTC
The DNA here is from genome assembly GCF_014356525.2 of Nilaparvata lugens. Lineage (NCBI taxonomy): Eukaryota > Metazoa > Arthropoda > Insecta > Hemiptera > Delphacidae > Nilaparvata > Nilaparvata lugens. Next base: position 5,149,654 of record NC_052511.1, on the reverse strand, counting down.
CATACGTCATATGAATCACTCTGTATATTCAATAATAATGATCATAATACATACGTCTATCAAAATTCGAAAAGGAAACAGAAGGGCTAGGCCTGTTGGTCCTTTCTGATTATGTGAATAATTTGTGTATAATTATAGAATGTAAAATAAATAATAATATATACCGTACTCAATGATACCTAATAATATATTCAATGGGACAAACCTGCATTGAAAGTGTTGACAGTGTTGTCAAATTGAATATGTCCAGCCATAAAGGGGATTACATCAAGAAAGGATTGCATAAGAGATGGGCGTCGACTCTCAGATTCTGATGTTACCTGGTTTCACAATTGTGAACTGAAATGTCGGTATTGAATTCATACTCCATCGAATGAATTCAAATGGATGAATGAATGAATTGGGTGACCAACCTCGACGCTGAGTGTGAATCAATAAATGAATGAAAGAATGAATTGTGAGTGAATGAATGCATTGCGTGACCTACCCCGACGCTGAGCGTGGTGTTCTTGTTAGCTTTGGCGAGCCGCCGATTGGCGAACTTTCGCATTTGTTCGGGCGACGCGGGACACGAGGATGTGCGTCTGCGCAGTGTGTGCGGACTCAGAGCCGTTTTCAGAATAAAACGACTCGAGGCCTTTTTCAGGGCGATTTTCTTCAATCTAACACACAAAAAATAGAGCATTTCAAATATGATTTCACCACCATTGTAAGCTAAATCGTAAATAACAATAATTGAAAAGGAATCAGAGCAGTTTTTAGAATAAAACAACTCCGAGGTCTTTTTTTCAGTGCAATTTACGTCAATCTAACACACAGAAAGCAGAAAAGATCTTCAATGTGATTTCATAATCATGTAAAATAAAAAAAATATATATATAGTTTCGGAATAAAACGACTCGAGGCTTATATTGTTATATACTTTTTTAGTGCCATAGTGCATTCTGGTGACGTCAGCACAGGTAGCACCAATAAAAATTTGTTGATTTCAGCTGATCTATATCAGCTAGTGTTTTTATTGGTGTAGGAGCCCTACCTCTGCTGACGTCACCAGAATGCACTATGGCTTTGTTTACGGAGGTAGTGCCTGAGCACCACGCCCATTTCATTTTTCATAAGCTGATCCTAAGCTTATTATAACTTTATTTATATGGAAACAGTTAAGGTGCGATTCCTTGCAGGCATGTCGAGACGCGCAGCTATAAGCAGGCGTGTCGAGACGCGCTCGGCTATAAACAGTCAGCCCGAGACGCGTCGTTACAGACGTTACGGCTAGAGCACATAACCTAAAAATTAGATTCTATGACTCATCTGATTTTTATGTTGTATGAACGTTATGGCGACAGATGAATTAGAAGTGTTGGCTACTATATTGCTTTTATGATTCATATGTAATGAATCATCGATCCAATAAAATATGTATAGGTTATGTGCTCTAGCCGCGATGGCTCTAACCACGCGTCTCATAACATAACATGGACCTCACTATAGGCTTGTTCAGATGGGGAGTCCGATCTCACTAGGCATCAAACCTGCAATCTATGTAGAAATCAATCTGAAAAAACAAACCAATTCAGGCTTGTTCAGTTATTTACAGGAGAGGTCCAAACAATTTCTAAAATAACAGAGAGATTTGAAAATGAGGGCGAGCTACTTACTCTTGCCTGTGTATACAGTTGACAAAAGCAAATTCGACCAATGAGAGGAATATGAAGGCGGTGCATCCTATGAACCACACATCGTTCGTTCTGAAGTAGAGCAGACTCAAATCACCACGAGATCCTGGCTTCGATGATAGCAGTATGAACGTCAACATAGTGCTTGTACCTAATAAATAAAAATTATTAAATATAATTTATTGAAAAGTAATTAATTAATGGGAGTAATAGTGCCTGTCTGCGATACCATACCCTATTATTTTAAGCGAGCATATATATTTTTATATTTGGTTATTTATATGGTTATTTATGTCCAACGAAGCGAGCATATATATTTTTATATTTGGTTATTTATGTCCAACGGAACTCGGAAACGGCTCTAACGATTTTGACGAAATTTGGAACATAGTAGGTTTATGATAAAAATTTGATTGCACTAGGTCTCATCCCTGGGAAAACTCGATGAAGGTTAATAGGCTAATAATTATTCATCCTTGGAAAAACAGATGATGATAATTTCGTCGTCTGTCGATAACAGGAGATGCGTGTGTCTGTGTGGGAGAGAGACAGAATTATGTTCAGCTGTGTAATAAATCAGCTTATCTCACGAGAAATATTATCTAGAAATTTTAATCTACTTGATCAAAATAATCTGATTTGTTGACATGACATGGTCTATCATTCTAAATTATAGTATATCATAATATTTTCAAAGTTAATCATTATTTTACAGTTTTAAGTGATTAGTGAGCGTTATTTTGTTATTCAATTTGGTTTGTAAACAATCTAAATGAGAACTTTTCTGTTTTCAAATGTTTGGACTGAAATTGGATCTGAATTCAAGTGTATGGAACAGGTTATGTTCCATACACTTGAATTCAGATCCAAGTAGGTTATACTTTTGGACTATTTATAGTGTATAAATCAAACTTCGGGGAAGAAACAGTTTTGGGCTGTGTCTGTTAGTCCTTCCCCAATCATATTCAAATCAAATCAAATCAAATCAAATGTTTTGAATCTCTCACACTGAAGTTGACACCACGCCATTAGTGTTGAAACATGTTTGAGATTTTCACAATAAATAAGTGATATTTTTCACAACCCAGTGTTTTCGTTATCAAATCATTTATTGAATCATGGAATACATTCGAATCCATCAAATAATAGCTAATAGCTAGAGGAATTTCAAAATGTATTATGCATTTTGTTTTTATTGAAATTGTATTAATTTTGAACTGGAATAAATTGAAATTAGCCGATTTGAGTTTCGATAAATAAAAAATATCTTTATTGTCACAGAATGTTTACACATTATAGACAACGAAATGTTTGGTAACTCTAGTAAATACAAGGCAAAATGAGCCTACAACAACAAGCACACAAAGTCAATTTTACAAAGTTCAATACATCTATTACCACTCTAAATTAGGTATCAATTATTTTTCCCAATCACTTATCAACTACTTATATATCATTTATCATATTGATTATATATACATTTTCCAATTTATAGAAAAATAGTCGGCTATTTTATATGGGATTTCTCCTATTAAAGCTTCCTTTACTTTCAACTTAAAATCGCTTTTACATAAAGATTTTATAGTGGCAGGCAAATCATTATAAAGTTTCACCGCCATATAGGGATTTAGTTTTTGAGATGCATTGTGCTGATACCTAGGAACTCTTAAGCTATTTTCATTTCTTGTTGCATAATTATGGTGGTGTCTATTCACATCAAATTTTTCAATGTTAAAGTGTACATATACAACTGTGAAATAAATATAGAGAGCTGGGAATGTCATCACTCTCATTTTTTTAAACAAAGGTTTGCAGCTTTCACGGTATTCTGCATTGCATAGGAGCCTCATTATCTTTTTTTGCAACCTGAGAATTTTGTCTCAGGATTATTCCCCCAGATCATAACACCGTAACAAAAGAGGCTCTGTACATGAGCATAATAAACCTTGAGCAATATTTCAACTCCTACACATGTTCTCAACCTTCTAATAAGATAAAGACCTTTTGAAACGTTCTTTATTACATAGTTGATATGATGATTCCATGTCAGGTGTCTGTCAATCCAGATACCAAGAAACTTGATTGCCACAGGACAGCTACTGGAATCATCATTTTTTCTAAACGTGAAATATCTAATACGTGAAAATTAGATATCACTAATTTTGTCCTCATTCAATGAAAGGTTATTCGCCGAGCACCAACCTTTTATCTCTCTTTTATTTGTCTGGAGGAATGTATGTTTTGCAATAAATTAGTAAGCATTCTACTTACCAAGAGACACCCTGGTGGGTATTGAGTTAGGCTCCAGCCAAAACGTCATCCATGACAGGATAACTAGTAGAACACTTGGCAGATAGTAGTCCATCAGGTAATAACCGAATTCTCTGGCTAACACAAATGTCAGCACTAGTGAACTGTAGCTATAATCTGCAATCAACAAACATAAATCCAGGTCGAAATTAGTAAATAAGATTGTAACATACATAGCTATTAAGTATAAAGAAAATAATTAAAAATCTCAGTACCCTTTTTTAAAAATATTTTATCACGACATGTTCGGTCAATTATGCCATAATCACAAGACTTGAAAATGGCATAATTGACCGAAACATGTCGTGATAAAATATTTTTAAAAAAGGGTACTGAGATTTTTAATTATTTTCTTTATATTTATATTACAAGTAGCCCTATACAGGAAAGAGATAAATAGCTATTAAGATTTGGTCATCAGTTAATAAGATTTAAAAACATACAAATCAAGTTAGTGTTGTATATTGGCATTGGAAAAATCAAACAAAAAAGAATGAAATGTAGGTAACAAATAGACAACATTTAGGCACTAGTTACTTGATGCCAGTGTATAAGTCTAGTTGATAGACTAGTCAACTACACCATCCTGAAACATTCCAAGAAATGTACTAAATTGGACCCATGTTGTGAAAATGTCTCAACAACCATTGAATATATGAACTTGAGATTTAATTTAACAGAATGAAGATTTTCTGATCATTTGTTCTTTAAATATGGATAGATACTAGGGTGACTTGAATCATCTACTATCTACTATAGAAGGCGGTGGAAAAAGAGAAGTAGCAACCATGCTGGCCTATCTTTTCCACTTTATTCTTTACTGATTCATACAATAAGTACATTATCAAAATGATAGGGAGAGAAAAAATAAGGTAACCTTGTGCTATTCCTCTCCCAAATTTAGATAAGGTTACACATAGTCCGTAATAGGTCAAGTCTTCACAAATTTTAGTCCTTATTTATTTTCACAAAATATATTTTTCGCCACACTGCACAGAAAGCAGCTGTTTTCCAGTCCCTACGTAGATCTGAAAGACATTGTTTGCAGACGACTCTCGTCTGACTTCAGAAAAGGGTTTCTTTTCCGGTCTAGGCCAGAAAGTGGTCTCTTTCCAGCCGGTCATGGAAGTTGTAGTTGATAAGTCATCCTCTAGATCGGGCGAGTGTCCACTTTCTTCCTCAGCTGAAGTCGCCATGATTTCAGTTCGAGTTTCAAATCAAACTAATTCAGCATTAGCTTCGCAACCAGTTTTATTCAATTATTTATTGTTGATTAGCTCATTCCAAATTTTCAAAAATGCTTGAAGATGACGACGCCCGTGATATTCCTAGTGAAATTTTAAAAGAATCTAAAATCCTGACTGCAAATCTTCTACCACTAAAATCAAGAGATAGGTACGATAACAAGTATTCTTTATTTTGTATTCTTCATTTATTTTGTTAGCAATACCTGTAGTGTGGCGAAAAATATCGTTCGCACCACGGGCAAAAATGTTTTTCCGGCTCTCAATCTTTTCTAGTCCTTGGCCTACGGCCTCGGACTTGAAAACCGATTTCGAGCCGGAAAAATAGCATTTTCTGCTCTAGGTGCCAAATATACTATTTCCTCCACCTAGTGTTTTAAGTACTTACTTTACTAAAGTAAATACTAAAGTGTCACTTTTTCGCTCTCGCTACTAAAAAACAGAAAAACTCCCTACAGAGTAAAAGTAACTCTATTTAAATAACATCTCTATTTTGAAAACTTACATTGAAATAGGTTAGAAGGTCTAAGCTCAGATGAGGAAGCATAAAGATTAGTCATTGAACCAACTAAATTCAATACCTCAACCAGAAATTTGATCAACATATGAAATATATGTTTTCCTCCACCTACTGTCTAAAGTACTTACTCCCTGAAACCTAATACTAAAGTGTCACTTTTTCGCTCTCGGTAGTAAAAAACAGAAAAACTCCCTAGGGAGTAAAAGTGACTCCATTTAAATAACATGGGGAGCATCTCTATTTTGAAACTTACATTGTAATAGGTTAGAAGGTCTAAGCTCAGATGAGAAAGCATAATAGAGGTGTCTGTCATTGAGTCAACTGAATTCAATACCACAACCAGAAATTTGATTAACTCATGAAATATATGTTTGTATGATAATTATTATATTCTTATATTAGTAGACGATAAAAATTTATACAGTTTTTAAAATATTTTATTTTATTCAAAATACCAGCCAACAAATATTTTTGATCTGCAATTCAAATCTGAACCGCGTGATCTGGAGTCAGCCATTTTTGGTAGCTGCCTCAGCTGATAATTGTTACAACTTTTTCCGATAGATAGCGCAATCGGCAGTGCCAATCAGACGACCGGTTTTTAGGTTTTAGATTTAGGTTATGTTGTTAGGAATCATTGTCACCAATACGTAAGTTATTAGAATGATTTTATTTGCAGTTTCTATGAAAAAATGTAGATGGAGGAAAAATGTTGTGTACATCACGAGCGAAAAATACTTTTTCTCCCTCAGGAAAATTGTTGCCCTCGGCTTCGCCTCAGGCTTCAAACTTTTTCCCACAGGGAGAAAAAGTCGTACTTTTCACTCTAGATATACAAATAACTATTGTATGCTAAAATTATTACATACTTCATATTAGTATACTATACAAATTTAAAAATATTTTTTAATATTCCATGTTATTCAAAATACCAGCCAACGAATATTTCCCATCAACTACTAATCAAATTACGCGAACTTCATCATAGTTGTAGTTATGAGTCGGCCATTGTTGTTACAAATTTTGCTGACAGATAGCGCATAGCGCTGTCGGCGGTGAACTGTGATTACTGCCAGCTGTTTACTTCTTAGGTTATGTTGTAAGTTGTAAAAAATTGTTACTGGTCCGTAAGTTAAATTATTTTATTTGCAGTTATTATAAAAATTTAGGTAGAGGAAAAATGTTGTGTACATCACGAGTGAAGAATACTTTTTCTCCCTCAGGGAAATTGTTGCCCTCTGCTCCACCTCAGGCATCAATCTTTCCCCTCAGGGAGAAAAAGCGGTATTTTCCATCTAGATTTACAAATAACTGATTAAATTTAGATGTTTCAAAACCAAACATAGAAGAAATATTTCACATAACACTAAAATAGGAAATATTCACATATTAAAGAAATAATTTTGAAGGACAAAAAACAAACTTTAATCTGATGACCTAATAACCTAATAAAGTGGACCTAATTATGGTTAGTTTTCAACAAAGGGTTTTATCCAGTTCACTCTAACATATTTCCACTGAGTTTATAATGTGAACCTCACTGTAATTAAGGATAGAGCTATCTGCTTTGTATAATGGCAAACAAGGATAGCAACACCAATGTTAATGAGGTGCTCACTTTATAACGTGGACCTCACAATAGGATATTGAAACAAATTTAATGCTACTTACAGGTATGTGGATTGACGGCACTATGCTGAACACAGCAGTTATCCTCACTACTCAACGTGCTCATATCTACCAGGTAATATTCGGCCAGACTCGGGTTATTATTCGGTATCAGAGCTGGAGCTGTGGCTTCCCATTCTAGTACTACGTTGCTAGTGTTGTAGCGCCCTAAAAACATAATAACACTTATTTACTTTTATTTTTAAGGCTACTGAAAATATTGAAACACAATGTATCACGTACACTTTCATTTTATCACAACATAACTAGTAGTTCTGTAAACAGTAGACCTCACGCAGTATTCTCATCCACAAGGACCTGATTGAAACTATAAGGTGCGTACAGATATACGCGCCGCGAACATGAGCAATTCACTTTTAATCAGCTGATTATATCTGTAGTTTTACAGAAACGGTAAGATACAGATATAAAAAGCTTAGCATCAGCTGATTAAAAGTGAATTGCTCATTTCGCGGCGCGTAAATCTGTCCGCACCTATAGACCTTATGGAAATACAGCAATAGACTGGCTTCTCCACACATCTGTGTAATCACTTGTCAGCTGATTTATGATGAATAATTCTATAGTCTGATTTTTACTCTAATATTGGCATATGAAGGAGGCTCCTTTTTCCTTTTATAATATATTATCCTTGAAATGAAAAATTTCCAAAAACCTTGTATATAAGTCGACGCGCAATTAAAAAAGGAACACACCTGTCAAATATCATGAAAATCTATTACCGCGTTTCGCCGTAAATGCGCAACATATAAATATTTAAACATTTAAACGTTATGAGAAATGCCAAACCGTCGACTTGAATCTTAGACCTCACTTCGCTCGGTCAACTAGTTTCAACGCTTCAAAGATCCATTCTCAAGTGTCACCTGATAAGACAGCTCTTGATAAGTTGAAACTAGTTGTGTTGAGATGAAATTAAGTGGTACGTGATATATTCTATTGTGTTTCAAATAAAACTTACTATATCTTACAGTGGAAAATTAATTTTCACAAAATATAATAAATAATTTAGGACCTGGACTCACAGGGAGCGATCTGCGGTCAGAGCGGTCTTAGGTATCTATATCTATATCCTCCTAGAACTCCGTGCGGCCAGCGATCAGAGCGGTCTTGAGAATCTATATCTACATCCTTCTAAAACTGCGGGCAGCGATCAGAGCGGTATTAGCAGACTATGACTACATCTACAAGGTGCACCAGAGAAACTTCCTTTTTTGGAAAAAAATCCCACGCGGTGAATTGGTCGTGTAGAGGGGCAGGAGGGGTCGCATCTGGAGGAGGAATTTTTCAAATTTATCCTCCCTCAAGTAAAGTAGCCATCATGCTCTGGTCTAGAGAGCAGCGGGCCTTTTTAGTAGAGAGCTTCTTTTCTAATGGTCAATCACCTACTGCGCTCGATTTGAAATTCCTTCTCACAGACTCGTTCCTGGCCATAATAGTGAAGTTGTGTTTCTTTTCTGGCTCAAAATTTTGCAAAATTACTCATAAATTCCCAATTTATAGAGATCTGAGTGAAATATTTTTGTTTTTAATCAGTTTTCAAATATCAAAATTTTTAGTTTAGTCATTAGTTTTGAAGTGGAAATTGGACTTTTTGAAGTGAAAGTGAAATCTTAACCTTACCTTCTTTTTTGAAACTTTTATTTGTAAAAATTTGGGAGAAGACAGTTTTGGGCTATGCCTGTTGTCTTCTCCCAATCATATTATAATTATGATCTGTAATTGCCAATGAAATAATAAATAAATAAATAAATAGATAAATAAATAAATAAATAAATAAATAAATAAATAATAAATAAATAAATAAATAAATAAATAATTCGATTCAGTCGTGGGTTAACTCATTTCAGGAGTGTGAAAGTGTCGCTAAACCCAGAAATGGACTTCAACGAACCATCAGAACTCTATAAAATATCGAAAGAGTGAGGCAGTCAGTTGTGCGTTCTCCCCGGCGTTCGGCTCGCAAACACGCAGCTGCTATGGCAATGTCTGACTCCACTGCTCGGACGAATTTTCCATGAAGACCTTCAACTTCATTCCTATGAATTGGCTGTTGTTCAAGAATTGACTGAACGCGATTTTGTTATCCGTCAAAATGCATGTGATATGCTGATTGACAACCTACCCGAAGACGCGGTCATTTGACAAGGCTCATTTGCACATGCGTTTCCTAAATGCGATTTTTTATGGGGTTATTTGAAATCCCTGGTTTATGTCCATCAACCACGGACCATAGCACACCTCAAGAACAACATTCGCGACGCCATTGCCAACATACCGATTGATATACTGCAACGAACTTTCAAAAATAGACTTCATCAGTGTATGCGCAATGGGGGTCGCCATTAGTCTGATGTCATTTTCAAGACTGCATGGAAAAAAATTGAGATATTGTATTCTCATTTGAAAAAGATTGAAACAATATCTAAAGTACTTTTGTCTTTATTGGCCTTTCAAATAGGTAAGTTTCTCTGTCGCATCCTTTTAAGACTGCTCTGATAACACCAAATTCTAATCGTGTGTTGATGGGGAGGATATCATTTTATATCATTTTTAGAGCACAAATTGGATTAATAGGAAATTTAGAGACAGAGATACGTGCTATTCTATTCGATACGTGTTATGAGGCATGAAAACAACAGTGCAAAGGGTAGAGTACTGATCAAGCTTACAATCTTACATGAATCCATGATCAGATGACATTTTTGCTTGTCAAACGGAAATTTTCCTTGCTTCATCTGACATAAGGTTGTGGTTTTCATTCTGAAACAGAAGAAAAAATGTGGAATACAATGAATAAGAAAATAACCAAACAAATTCAACAAAGTGTTCAAGTGCTTTAATAACAGAATATTGCAATATTATAAAAAGGAAATCGTCTTGGTCCAATCAAAGTGTGATAACGACTCATTAGCAACAAGTATGTAATTGGAAAAAAAATCTTTGGAACTTAATCTTAACCAAAATATAATCAAAAGCTTATCTCAAAAATTATGAATAAATCATTGAATATAGTACTGTTGGCTGAAGAAAGTGTTGTTTGCAAACAGGAGTAAAATTCATCCAGAACCACAACTCAACTGATATACTTATCTAAAATAAGTTTTCCTCTACCTACTGTCAAAAGTACTTACTTTACTCCCTGAAACATGATACTAAAGTGTCACTTTTTCGCTCTCGGTACTAAAAAACAGAAAAACTCCCTAGGGAGGAAAAAGTGACTCCATTTAAATAACATGGGAAGCATCTTTATTTTAAAAACGTACATTTGGAATAGGTCAGAAGGTCTAAGCTCAGATGAGTAAGCATATAGAGTAGTCATTAAACCAACTAAATTCAATACCTCAACCAGACATTTGATCGATATATAAAATTTATGTTTGTATGCTGAAATTATTATTACAAACTTCATATCACTATACTAAAAAAAATGTATATAAATATATTTTTCTTTTATTCCATGTTATTCAAAATATCAGCCAACGAATATTACTTATTAACTAATCAAATTTGAAACGGGAACTTCATCATAGCTGTAGTTTTGGCTGTCATTGTTGTTACAACTTTAGCTGACAGATAGTGCTGTCGGAGGAGAACTGTAATTACAAGCCAACTGTTTCTGTTTACTTTTAAGATTATGTTGTAACACATTGTTTGGTCACATACGTTTTTAAAAATTATTTTATATGCAGTTTTTATAAAAATGTAGGTGGAGGAAAAATGTTTTTTCTCCCTCAGGAAAATTGTTGCCCTCGGCTTCGCCTCGGGCTTCAAACTTTTCCCTCAGAGAGAAAAAAACAGCACTTTTCACTCTAGATATACAAATAACTATTGAATAATAATAGCGGAGAAGATTTCAATAGAAGAAAGGGAAGGAATGGTGTAAACTTATTCGATTTAGTTTGCAAAATTACAATATTAATTATCAGTTTTTTTATGTTTTGTTAAGGTACCGTATTTTTAACAGCTGCTAGTTCTTTATTCAATCATAAAGAAAATATAGCAAAAGGAGATATCCCATACATGTTTGTCGTTCATGTTCCAAATTTCACTGTTAACTCAAAACGATATTCATAGTTGTTCTTTTTGTGAGGCTATATGTGATGCTGATAGTCTCTCATAATGTGCCGTTCTTACACTCTCACCCGCCAAAACAGTAATAATAGACAGTAGTCGACAGTAATCGGCATGAGTTAACAAAAAGTCTGCTTGAAATTCGGAACATAGACGACTTTACCTTGGGATATCTACTTATGCTATCTTTTCTCTATGATTTAATGTAGTGATAATGTTTAAATCTTTTCTCTATAATTTAGTATTTCAAATTTCAGTGCTAACTCAAGCCGATAGTCCTAGTAGTTATTTTTCGTGAAGCTATGTGATGCTGGTAGTCTCTCATACTGTGCCGTTCTTACACTCACACCCACCAAACAGTAATAATAGACAGTTGTCGACAGTAATCGGCTTGAGTTAACAAAAAATCTGCTTGAAATTCGGAACATAGACGACTTTACCTTGGGATATCTACTTATGATGTCTTTTCTCTATGATTTAATGTAGTGATAATGTTTAAATATTTTCTCTATAATTTAGTGTTTCAAATTTCAGTGCTAACTCAAGCCGATAGTCCTAGTAGTTATTTTTCGTGAAGCTATGTGGTGCTGGTAGTCTCTCATACTGTGCCGTTCTTACACTCTCACCCGCCAAACAGTAATAATAGACAGTTGTCGACAGTAATCGCCTTGAGTTAACAAAAAATCTGCTTGAAATTTGGTACATTAAAGACCTATATACCATGGGATATCTTCTTATGCTATCTTTTCTCTATGATTTAATGTAGTGATAATGTTTAAATCTTTCCTCTATGATTTAATGTAGTTATAATGTTTGAATTTACAAATCTGAATTAATCAGTATACCTTGTAGTGAAAAGAACATCCCCTTCAGGCAGAATGGACACGAGGTGATCCTTGTTGGACATGCCTTTCATGACTAGGCTATCTCTCTCGTTGGCAAAGTAGATGTGTGGCGCCCAGATGAACTCCAGAAGTCTTTTCTCCCCTATCAGTTCGCTGTGGTTGCTCAGATGGTCGTATCTTAACCGGTGGTCTCTCCAGCGCAGCTGTAGCATCATATGCACCTTGAATTGCTGAAACAACCAGATTCCAATGAGTTACATTGTCGAAAAATAGCATAAAAAGATATCCCATGGTTTGTAGAATTCATTCAAAGTTTGGAAGTTTTGTATCGAATTATGGTGTTGTGTATCATATCAAGTAAAATATCGGGGCACCGAGCTTCGCTCGTTATTTTTATTTTATTAATAAACAGAACACAATTCTCTAAATAGATCGTGTTTATATTTTACAGCTGGCTATACGTCAGCATATGAATTTCGGGGATGCGATATTTTGATTTTTAACAGAATCACTCGCTCACTTTTTACTATCCACAGACGACGAAAGTCTCAGCTGTTTCAGCCAAGGATGAATTATCCTTTTAGGGCCTTTTGCACAGTGGCAGTTGAAACTAAATTCCATTTTAAACTGGATTAAATCCGTATCAAGTCTAGTTTGTTTCATTTTGAGTTTAAGCCACCAGCAGATTTAATCGAGTTTAAGCTTTGCCTGTGCAAACGGCTCTAAATGTCGTTCAGCGAGTTTTTCCAAGGATGAGACCTAGTGCAATCGAATTTTTATATCATAAACCTACTATGTTCCAAATTTAGTGAAAATCGTTAGAGCCGTTTTCGAGATCCGTTGAACATAAATAACCAGATATAAAAATATAAAACAGATAAGCAGAAATTGCTCGCTTAATATAATAGGATAAGCTATCAAATAGACTATCTATTCTATAGTCTACTAATAGACTATAGACTAAATAAGATAATAGACTTCAAAGTAAATGAGATCATTGAAATACATTGAAAATTAGTAATAGATTCCTAGAAGTACAGTACCTACATTGATTGAACAAAAAGATCATGAAATATTAAGCATGTAGAATGTAGAGACTTGTTACATACTATAATCATTCATGGTCACATATTAGCTGTACAACTGTTGATGTAAGGAACATAATTATTGGTTTTCAAGTAAATTGCTACTCTATTCATTTTATTTTATAGTGAAAAGCTTACCTGATTTTATTGTATTTTAAAATTGAAATTACACTGAATTTGAAACAAAATCATTTTGAATAAAACTTATCTTTGATAAACTAAATTTGATTTTTAAATCAAAATTATTTGTTTAGAAAATAAATCATTTATTTGATTAGGTAAAATCAAATAAATCAATTTTTAAATCATTTCTTAAACATAGTTTGATTTTGAATTGAACTTATTCTTGATAAGTTTTTTATGTAAATATTTTTTTTTTTTGCAAATAAATCATCATCATTTGAGATATAGCTCTACAATCATTACAATTCAACAAATCATTAAAATGATACTCTTATTAGGTAGAGTTTCTTTATTATAGGCGGTGTTCAAGGATCATTTCTTAATCTCTTTATGTAAAACCTGCGTTGAATTCCGTAGTTACATTGAATTGCAAAATAAAAATGAAAAGACAGAATTGTGAAACGGATTACAATAAAACTCAACACCGTATGAATCAACTCAAAAGATTTTGATTACCCGTTTCTAATTACAATGTCAAACTGGATACAACCTGCATTCGAATCAATATGTCAAGCAGGTATATTTTAGAAGTCGTTCATGAATAGATTTGATCAGATTCCGAGTCGGCAAAACACACATGTTTTCTACAGTGAGATCCACGTTATAATGGCAGTGGAGAAAGATAGGACTGAGTTGCCAGTTCTCTGCCTTCCCACTGTCTTCTATATAAAGAATAGCTGATAGCAGTAAAAATGTAAATAAATAAAACTTGTTTTATTTTATGGCAAATAAAGATCTTGTATTTTTGAATTCTTGTATCTGATGTAAATTCTTGTATTAACTGATGATTCTGGTTTAAAATAAATTATCTTGAATGAAAAAGACTAAGAAATTGTCAAAAACCACAGATTTATTGATACTTTAGAAAGACCGGTTTCGGTTATTACACCATTGTCAATCTCTGATAAACTTTTTTAGATAATCATTGTTTAGTTCATCAACTAAAAGTTTATCAGAGATTGACAACTAAAAAAGTTTATCAGAGATTGACAACTAAAAAAGTTTATCAGAGATTGACAACTAAAAAAGTTTATCAGAGATTGACAACTAAAAAAGTTTAGCAGAGATTAACAATGGTGTGATAACCGAAACCGGTCTTTCTAAGTATCAATAAATCTGTGGTTTTTGACAATTTCTTAGTCTTTTTCATTCAATATGAATAATTACCACAATATCAACTTCTAAAATAAATATCAACTACACAAAAAATAAATTATATTTTATTCGTCAAGGAAATATAATTCTCGATACTTGAATAATACTAAAACTTTGTGGAGCTAGAGAAGGATAACGCTATCTGCTTTGTCGAATGATAGAAAATGATAGCAACACCAATGTTAATCAAATACTGCCATTATAACGTGGACCTCACAATAAATAGATTTGTGAGCACGCGCGCGCGTGTGTGTGTGTGTGTGTCACACATGTTAAGCATGTTATGTGAACAGATTTGAGCAGCATAAGTTGGATTGGATGTGGGTGAAGGTCAACAGGCTCCAAATTCTCAGAATCGAGTGGCATTTTTTAGGTCGACCCACGCATCTAGGTGAGGTCAAGATTTCACATTTAGACTCTTCAAACAATCCTGATAACAAATCAGAGCATTGTGAGACTCACGTTGTGAAGTCAGGTCAAGATTTAACATAAGACTCTTCAAACAATCCTGATAAGAAGTCAAAAGTACCTATAATGTGACTCAAATTATAAAGTCAGGTAAATATTTAAGATAGGACTATTCAAACAGTACATACAAGAAATCAGAGCAGGCCTGTATATAGTGAAATTCAAGTTATAAAGATAGCAGCTGATATCCTGATATACATTGGTTCACTATCCTTGTCTGTAGCTCTATCTTTATTATTAAATCATGCTACGATATATTTTCACAGTGAATATTTGAGTTAATTATATTCATCAGTAGTAGTTCTGTGAAAAGTAGACCTCGCACATTTATAAACCGCAGCCTCCTCTTATACCTCCTCATCAGAGTAAATCGTGTCTGTATGTCGTGTCGGCGGGATATCGGTGTGAAAACGGCTAATAGCTGTTCGGGTTGTTGTATCAAAAATGCTAACATCAAAAGCTAATCTCCTTCAAGACATACTGGCAACAGGACAGCCCGAGTTCAAAGTAGAGAAAGTTCGAGAGACAATACTATGTTATTTAAGTTATTAATTGCATGCGTTATTGCACGCAATCAATAGTTCATTTAATAGTGCATAAAATTGCATTCAATGAGGCATTCAATTAATAGTCAACACAGCAGCTGATTTTTTACCAAGTTACATTGAGGTATTGAATTGCATGCGTCATGGCATGCAATTTATAATCAACTCGACAGCTGATTTATGATGAATCTATAGTCTGATTTTTACTCTAATATTGACGTATGAAGGAGGCTCCTTTTTCCTTTTATATTACTCTTGAAATGCAAAATTTCCAAAAACCTTGTATATAGGTCGACGCGCAATTTGAAAAGGAACATACCTGTAAAATTTCATGAAAATCTATTACCGCGTATCGCCGTAAATGCGCAACATATAAACATTTAAACATAAAGAGAAATGCCAAACCGTCGACTTGAATCTTAGACCCCACTACGCTCGGTCAATAAGAAGAAGAGTAGGCCTATATATAGTTAGTTATAAAGATAGCAGCAGATATCCTGATATACATTGGTTTACTATCCTTATTGTCCTTACACCAAGCTCTATCTTCATTATTAAATCATGCTACGATATATTTCCACAGTGAATATTTGAGTTATCAAATTTATCATCATAACCAAGAGCAAGAGATTTGGCAATTTAAGGGGGCACTGCTGATATTGATAAGGTTTAGAGATGAATTGTATGGCATTATTAATAGAAAATTAGACCCACCCTATGAGCATGTTTAACTGTCGGTCCCGGTTGATACATAATTTACCCATTGATGACAATTACGTAATTATAAAGGCGAGGTAGAACTCAGGTCAGGGATTCCTCACCAATATTTATTATTAGACTCACCTTATAAATCGCTTTTACAAGAGAAGGGACAAGATTTGAACCATATAGTGAATAATGTCATAGATAAAAGATAACATTAGAAGATATTCCATGGTATAGGGCGTTTATGTTTCAAGTTTCAAGCCGATTACTGCTGACTACAGTCTACTATTAAGCCAGTTACACACACATCGGTTTCTGGACGTACGATTTTTTGCCGTCCTTATAAATTCTATTACATTAAACAGATAATTTCAAACAGACGATGTTTGTCAAGTTTCGTTTAATCGTATAGAATTCAAGCCTAAGAGACAACCAGCGTCACATAGCTTCACCAAAAAGGACTATCGGCTTGAGTTAACAGTGGAATTCGGAATATAAACACCCTACATCATGGCATATATTCTTATACTATTTTTCATCTATTGTATCGCCATCTTTGAATGGACGGATTCAAGGATCCAAAGGTTCAAAGAACCCCCCACGTCAAACATATGGTGAACCCTGTATCAGCATAAATGATACAGTATCACCACATAATGATATTGGATCACCATAAATGATACAGAATGAACGAAATATGATACAGTATCATCTCTACTTGATACACAACACCATAATTTGATACAAAACTTCCAAACTTTGAATTTTTCAACATTTTTGAACTTTGAATGAATTCCACAAACCATGGGATACCTTCTCATCCTATTCTTTTTCGACGATGTAATATAATTGAACTTGGGTTGTTTCAGCAATTCAAGGTGTAAATTATAACTCTTTTGGCGAGACTGTAAGAACGGCACAGAATGAGAGACTGATCACCTTCACATAACTACTAGGACTATCGGCTTGAGTTAACAGTGGAGTTTGAAACACAAACACCCTACATCATGGCATATCTTCTTATGCTACAGTATCATCTCTACTTGATACACAACACCATAATCTGATATAAAACTTCCAAACTTTGAATGAATTCTACAAACCATAAGATATCTTCTTATACTACAGTATCATCTCTACTTGATACACATCATTATAATTTGATACAAGACTTCCAAACTTTGAATGAATTCTACAAACCATGAGATATCTTCTTATGCTACAGTATAATCTCTACTTGATACACAACATCATAGATACAAAACTTCCAAATTTTGAATAAATTCCACAAACTATGGGATATCTTCTTATGCTATCTTTTATCTATGATAATAATTCTGCAGAGGCAGGGTGCTTACCAGGTTCTGCGCCTTGACAGATTTGAGAAAGAAGACGAAGATGCGCGCGCGCACCACTAGGGGTCCGCCATCAGGGCTGGCCGGCCGCAGGTGGCTGTCATAACTGCACGGGTTCGTAATGGCGGACAACACCTCTGTCGGAGTCAGCCGCGC
The DNA here is from genome assembly GCF_014356525.2 of Nilaparvata lugens. Lineage (NCBI taxonomy): Eukaryota > Metazoa > Arthropoda > Insecta > Hemiptera > Delphacidae > Nilaparvata > Nilaparvata lugens. The sequence goes on along the minus strand of NC_052511.1, from coordinate 5,131,644 downwards.
ATGCGGGTTCGGCCGCAGCAGCGACACCACACACCTGTAATCGAACACATCGTACAACATACACTCCATATAGTGAGGTCCACGTTATAATAAACGTTTATACAACAATTTTATAATAAGGGTGTCTAACACACGAGTTAAATTTAGCTGATGTGTTGCTACGCTCTCTCACTAGTGTCTTGACTATGCATCTAACTCGTGCGTTGAAGACCCTTATAATAAAACTGTTGTATACATGAATTTAACTACGAACTCTGAAGCAAAATATCACATTGCTGACTTGTTGTAAGGTTAGAAATCAACCTACTATAGTGAGGTCGTCCAAGTTATAATGGCAGTGGAGAAAGATAGGAGATCAATGTTGCCTATCCTCTGTCTGAGTAAAATGGTAAACTTGCTTATCAAATTTTGTATTTTAATCAATTAAAAGGAAGGATTCAATGACTGTCGCTACTTCTGTTATATTTCGTTTTTTTCCTTCTCATTTTTCTATTTCTATCTTGTTTTTGAAGTAATCTATATTAATTTTTACTGTGCTCATCTATTATACCTACTTTTAGTTTTACATTAATACTTACCGTATAGATTATTCATGTACAGTGCTATTTTGTTTTGTACCACTATGGGTCTTGTTAGACTCAGTGGAAATTGCCATATTGTATAAATAAATAAATAATTTGGTGGTTATCGATTAGCCATCTATTCGATGAGATTTCTTAGTTATGGAAAAGGCTTCCATGTCATTACCAGGGTAGAAACTTTCAAGGTAGGCTGTATAAAATTTCTAGTCGAAAAATTTCATATCATCTTCACGGTAGAGATTCTCGATGTGTGATATTGCAATCTAGAAATCCAGTGATAAGTATAATAAAGTGGGGCTATATAAAATCAATGTTTGGATTCATAATTGACATCTTTTTGAGAGGAATGTTGGGGCCTATTTCATTCTAAGAAGTGACTGAAGCTTATACAGTAGATATAGTGAGGTTCACGTTATAATGGCAGTGGAGAAAGGTAGGAGATCAATGTTGCCTATCCTCTGTATTCTCAACGCCTTCTATAGACGGTAGCTGATACAGGTTTATTGATGTAGGCCTAATATTAACTGTTCATTCTCGTTTAAAATAATCAATTATATTCTATTAAGCAAGAAACATTTCAATAATTTATTACATAATTAAGATGAAATATTTTGTTAATTAATTATTAATTCTACATTGTTAAAAGACGATCTGGTAACAGAGCAAAGCGAGAAAGAGATAGCCGCTACCTACTTTGTTGAATGATAGACAAGGATAGCAATACCATTGCTAATCAAACACTGCCATTATAACGTGAACCGCACTATAGTGTCTTAACTCTACATCTAACTCGTGCGTTGAAGACCCTTATAATAAAACTGTTGTATACACAATTTTATCTACGACCACAGAAGCAATTGGTGTCACATTGCTGACTTGTTATAAGGTTACAAAGCAACCATCTAGCCTATAAGGTAAAATTATTAGAATAACAATAGGTAAAAAGCTACTCAGGGAGAGTGAACAGTAAACTAGAAATGAAAACTTGAGATACTGAAAAAAATATCGAGTGACCTGGCTGGCTCAGGTCTGGTGTCAGAGTTTTCAGGTCGCAACTGACCAATTTCAGGGCCTCTGACATGACCTAACGACTATTTTTTAGGCAGCCGGGACCTGCGGGATTAACGTATCCATCCGAAACAAGGGTGTGGCCTGTGAAAAATATCTCGCCCGGGCTGGGATCCGAACCCGGGTCTCTAGATTACAAAGCCAGCAAAAATCTAATCTAAGGCGTTGGGTTTCGGCAGAAAGTACAGCCATTGAGAAACATTAACGTAAGTAGATATCCCATGGTATAGGGAGTTTATGTCGTAACTTTCACTGTTATCTCAAGCTAATAGTCCACGTAGTTCTTTCCCTTGAAGCTGTATAACTCTGGTAGTCTCTCATATTGTGCCGTTAATACACTCTCAACCGGGCAAAACAGTAAAAGTCGACAATAATCGACAGTAATCGGCTTGAGATAACAGTAAAAGTTACGACATAAACTCCTATACCATGGGATATCTACTTACGCTATTGTTTCTCTATGGTACAGCACACAAGTAGAAATAAGTAAATCATGGATCACATATATTTTATAACTTGTTGGTTCCTATGAATGGTTTAGTATTTGCTTGTTTATTCTATTAGGTACAGAAAACATTTAGGTGCATAAAATGTATTCATTCTCCACTCCAAAAAATATATTATGTATAAGCACTGGAGCGGAACAAAGGGAAAAGATCTGTCTGATAATATATTCAGTTCAGAAAACATTTTTCTTGTAGTGCATTTCGAACAAATGACAACTCAATTCACGTTGTGCCTGATATCTTCACTAATTTGTTTACATTACTGATAAGAAAGCTGTTCCTGATAACAGACAGAGCTGATTGCTTATTCTGCGAATGCAAAAAGCGCAGAATGTAACAAAAGGTACCTATAACTGTAAGTTGGCACATACAAAGAATGACAAGTGCATGAATGACACCGAGTACACAAACGTACGTATTTCAATTTGTGTCGTGACCGAACATAAATTAAACCGTTCAATACTAATAGGTGTCCTGACACTTTCAAGACCGACTATAACTTGGGTTTTCCAATGCCATAAATTTTCGCATTTCTCTTAGTCTGGTTTGTGCAAATATGACGGCAAAATATTCTATAGGAAATAGTTGAAGACCTTGACTTGATATTCTATTCAGATTGGCTGAGTTGATTTGATTGATAAATTCATCAGATTAATTTTGTTATTTTTTTGTGCACGTGCTTGAAAAATTGGGCTAAACATGGCTGTTCTCAAGACTGAAGATTTCAAGAGAGTGAATTATCACATCACAAGAAAAGAATACGGAAAGACTTTTTCAAATACCTAATCATAATCATCAATGATTTGATTGTTATTATAGATGATGATATGAGTATTTAGATATTCCATGAAGAATGTAGAGCTTATTAGATCACTAATATTGCTACCCTTGGGGATCTACCTAGCACCTTCACAGCATGAATAGCAAAGCAGATTTGTTTTATTGTAATTAACTGGAAAACTTTGACAATTCCTATCTGGGAGCCCCAGTCCAAAGCAACGACTTCAAGTATAAGCATTAAATAATAATATGTTGAAGACGAACTAGACACTTTCGCCACCAATAAGGTACGGTAGAAATTTTGCTTTTATTGAATGGAATCGTCTACTTTAATTAATTCATTCTTGACTGAGTTAAAATGCTCTACTCTCTTATTTGATATTAGAATAATCAATCTCAACTAATTTATTTATTTATTTGAGATACATATGAGGGCACAAGGATAATAACCCATTGCTCTCTTAACACATAATACAAGTAAAACAATTGAAAATGCAATACTTTATACAAATTTAATATTGAAAGAAATGAAGTCTTTACAAAAAGTAGACTACTAGAATGCTTTAGATCGAATATTTTGGTATTAATAAAAAATAGAGACAGCAATTTACTCTACGAAACTAATGTATTATCGAGAAACTCAAAGGCGAAACCTTTACAAACATGATGCAATGAAATGATGACTGTATCATTACTTGAAATTCTTGAAAGTCGTAAATCTAACTCAGGTTGATAAGACGCAATTAAAATATTAGTGCGGGACTTGAATGGCTCACTTAGCTTGACATATTCGTTTTTTTGCAACATTACATTTTTTCATACAAGAAAATCAGATAGAATATGAAATTTGCAAGTTTTGAGACACGAATGATAGAATTTACAATATGATGGGCAACAAAATGGGCAGTTTTTCTAAAAATTCAAGATCACATATAGATCAATAGAAGTTTTAAAATCCGAATAGAGTTTTAGTGCACAGAATTTAATCCAATTATTCAATAGACACAGTACAATCATTAAAAAGTATTTTCTATTCAATCATGGCTTATTCAATTTTTATACTATGTTCAATTATTACAATAGTTGGCGACGAGGATTAAAATGAAATGCCAACAGTTACAATAAAATAATTAATTGTGATGAAAACAATTAGATAATTAATTGAAAAACTAAGATTAGATTAGTTTGTGTTGAAAAACTAGAGTACTGCAAGTAGTATTAAATACAGCCAATCATAATCGGTCAATAAATTGTTTATGTTATAAACTTCAAATCAACTACTTGAAGGACAATTAATTTCATGCAATTGTTGAGTATTATAGCCTACATATAACATTAATATGCACTGCTAATATAAACATGAAATAAATAGATAATGTAATACAAGGAGAGATTGAGCAAAAATTGAATTGAGTATGGTACGGTACTTGCTTGAATAGAAGATGAGAGAAATATATAGGCCTAGACAGTCAGAGCCTTTGACAATCAAACAATTATTGTTCAAGTCAGTTTGAGAACGTGATTCATGATTGCCCTACATTCAGCATAAACATACAAATCATAAACATAGATTCTAAGATGCAAGAGGATCACAATACTTTTTTACTGCAGTGTGTGATTTGTTGATACTGCATAATTGATGCTGATCTATTGTGATGCAGAGGATCACAAGAATTTTTTATTGCAATGTGTAATTTATTGATATTGCATAATTTCACATTTAAAGTGTTAACTGATTAAATGAATTTTATTGAAATGTGTAAATTAGTTGGTATTTCAATTTTTAAGTCTTATCCAATTAACTGAAGTCTTCTAGAAATGTATGCTTATTTGAAATTTTGATTTCATAGTCTTATTACAAAATACAACAGATAGACCTTCATCAAAGTTATTAAGACTTGACAAAAAAAATGTTTTTTGAATGAGAATTTTTATATAATTTGAGGATTACCAGTAGTAACTTATTTTGGGATACGGTACGAGAGTTTTAATTGACTTTTTAAGCATAATAAAAAAAACTGAGAGGCTGTGAATATATTATTTAAAATTATCAAATAGATGATGGTATTAACTCAATTAGTACAATGAAATACCTGGAGTAACATTACTAGGAATCATCAGAAAACTTCATAATTTTTATTTCAAGTTTTATAACTATAATTAAAACTGGAAAGATAGATTTGTATAATTTTAGTAAAAGATGTATAAAATATAATTGAAGATAATTATCAACCCTCTCAATAGCTCCAAGAGCTATTGCTACCAATAGCAATTTTCAAGCAGTAAATTTTATCTTGAACAATTAACCACTTACCGTACCTATTAATCTTGTTAATGCCAATTTCCGTCATAGATACAGGTAGATCTATTAAGAATGAATTGGTTATTCATTAATTTAAAAAATAAGACTAGGCTATTGAAGACAAAACTGAGTTACCATTCTACTTGTTAATTTACATCTAATCTAATAGTATCAACTTGATTATTTGTAGTGTTTTTGGAAGAATAATTATTTTCCTATGTTTTAAGTTACGGTTACGGAATATTAGCCAAAAAGCGGATGTAAACTATTAGAATTGGTTTTGTTTCTTATACTTCGATGCATTTCACCTTCAAACTTGCATAACCCCATTGTGGTAATTTATAGTTTCTAATTGGACAGAATAATAAAATATTTATAGATTTTAAACAAATAAATCCGATTTGCGAGGACAAATCCAGCAAAGTAAAGCAATCAATCACATAGTAAACAATAAGAAAATCCACCTGAAGATGAGGATAGATTGTACGACAACACAACAAAATTTGGACTTTTAAAATCGATTCTAATGAGAATATATTGTTGTTGATTACTTACGCTGCATTTAACTTTTGTGTCAGTGAACAAATCACATAAATTTGAAACAAAACACACAACCTCATGGCAATGAACAAGAACTGTGGTATACATGATAACTGAATACAAAATTTATGATAACATGTTGCTTGACAGCTGGATCCAAGCCTGTTGCTTTGCTCCAGTTGCAGTAACATAACAGAAATTAAAATTTAGTTCCATCTTGAAAACATAGGTTTCCATTCTCGTTTATTGCAATTTTTCCCAATATTATCATTATCGTACTCAAATTGGTTGTTCTCAGTGTATTCTTAATAATTTTTAGTTATTAAAACACACAATTTAAGGAGATCTATGATAATTGCTAGTAGTGTTGTTTTGGTAGCACATGGACTATGAGTTGTGGCGCTTATTTTGAAATGAAGCTTCTGAATAGTACGCTTTTATGGAATTAAGAAAATAAAACTGATCTAATCGTACGGTACGGTAGTATAGAAGTTGATTCAGTATAATAGAACCGATAATAAATAAAACTATTTTTATAATTCTTTGAATGATGTATGAGAATAATATTTTTAAACCTGAAAATAGGTCTACGCCATAAATATACGTTCCCAGCATTTTTCTGCGTTTTCTCAACTTCTTTGAGAAATGATAGACAGAAAATATTCAAATTTGGTAGAGAAGCTTAGCAAAAGTAGATAAATATTGTATCAAGTAGTGTTTGAAATCTGTGTACACACAACATATTGTAAACCCAAAGCAGCATTTACACCAACGTTATTAACAAAATGTTAATACTTGATGCTTGTAGTTATCCCACTGGAAACGCTGCTGCATCGTGGTCGCCCATCTTTAGAATGATACTCTTCTACCGAGTAGTACCTATGTTTGTCGCCCATTCCCGTGAAAAACCCGGACAAATAAGATAGTCTACAAAACTACATTGTTTCAACACTATAATATCGTCTAGCATAGCAAGTGCGTTCTACCTCTTTCATTCATCATCAAGCTTCTGTTTCACAGTTTCATGGTGGAAAAGGTCCTTTCCACACTGCACGTGGTTCGATAACTGGCATAGTAGCCAATACGTTATCCAGAGCGTTCGAGATGGTCGATCATGAACTCCTTTTGAGTAAGCTTAAATTTTATGGATTTAGAGGTCGTGCAGAGGTGTTTTTGAGATCCTATCTTGTGGATGGATACCAGGCTGTGAAAAATGATTGTGATGGCTCTCAGGTGCTTTCTGAATGGCAGATGGATAAGCGAGGGGTTCCTCAGGGCTCCATACTTGGGCCTACATTGTTTAATATATTTATCAACGACTTGTCCTACAATGTTGATGGTAAATTGGTGTTGTATGCTGACGACACAACAATCTTACTTGAAGGAAACAACTATCAAGATGTCATGGAGAAGGTTAAGATTGCCATGCAGCAGCTCAATGGATGGTTTTATGATAATTCCTTGAAGCTTAATCCAAGCAAGACAAATTTTATTAAGTTCTTTATGAGAGGTAATGAGAATGATCCAGCTATTGTGGGATGGGAGTGTCCTGCTACTGATAAGACAAATTTTGTGAGGATTGAATTGCAGGCAAACTTGAAGTGGGATGGTCACATAGAGAAACTCCAGAAAAGGCTTTACCATGCTCTCTTTGCTCTGAGGACTGTTAAGTCGAATTCAAATCTCAAGACAGCTCTAAAGGTTTACCATGGGAATTTTCTTTCACTCATTAGATATAGTATTTTGTTTTGGGGGGCTGGAAGAATTCATTTGAACACAAACTTAAAAATGCAGAAAAAATCACTTCGGATTTTGGGGGGAGTGGGTCCATCTTTCTCCTGTAAGACCATATTCAAGGCACACCGACTACTTACAGTTCCAGCGATATACTTCCTTGAAGTTGTTTCGTTTGTGTTCAAAGACAAAAATATTTTTATTGCTAACCGAATTTGTCATACTTATGAAACACGAGGTAAAAATACAGGATTATTCCAGTTCCCTATCCATAGACTGACTCTTCTCGAAAAGGGACCGTATTATTCAGGACTCAAGTGTTTTAATTGCATTCCCTAGGATATAAGGCTGTGTAGCAGCTATAAAGTTATTTGTTTCAAAGATAATTAGGACACTGGTAGAGGCTTGTCCTTATACCATTGAGGAGTGTTTTAGAGCATTCATGTGACTCCATTCTAAAAATGACATGTTGTATGCCACTTGAGCACCGCTCAGAATTTGTGGCTTCACACAACAAAAATATAATAATAATAATACACTATATACATATAAGTACCGGCAGGTGATTAATTGACCTAAAGTAGGTTTTGTCAAAATTATCCTGTCCTCCTGGCCAGACCTTGGTAGGCTGTACTAATAAATTTAACCATATACCATTACAGTAATGAAAATATTAAAAATAACATTGACAAAATGTTGATAGAAACATTGAAAGATATTTTCAATCTGACAAATTTAGTTTCTGGAAAAAGTCCCTGGAGGACCCCCCTGGCTACGTGCCCGCGTTCATTGGATCATAAACAGCAAGATGGATGAATCTTTATTTATTTTATTTATCATTGAATTTATACAATATAGATATAGTGTCAAGATAACAATAGAATAATAATTTACAATAATCAGTTGAGAAAGTGTTGTATTGAATTATGGGCTGATTGGAATTAAGGTATATTTTCAATTATTTCTTTTAATACTGTGCACAATACCAAATAAAGTTATTCAACGATTGGACCATGAATCAATTCTAGTTAGTATTGATTTTGAAGATCAAATGAGATGCAGCAAACATGAGAGTGTTGTGCACTCTGCTATTGAAGAAGCTACTGGCTGAACTATTATTTGTATTGTTCTGAGATTTTCCTGGGAATTGCTTGAAAATGTCATGTGTCTGAGTCAATCTTTCAGCTCGGGGAGCGCTTGAAGATGACATTGCTTTTGCAGACTCTGCTGAGAATTCCTCCAGCTGATCTGGAGTCATTTCCTGTGAAAAGTTCAAGGATTATTTCAACAGAATTACATTTTCAAAGATTTATTTATGATAAAAATGACACTGACGTATCATATACTGCGGGAGCAATACTTCCTTTATGCAGTTTCATTTGACGAAAAAGTAGATAAAGTAAAGTGAAGTGAAGATAACATTGGGGATAACAAAGTGAAGTACCGTACGGTAATAACATTGGTAGATAAAATATTATAAGATAGTCCTTCTGCTAATTCTCTTCCAAATTTAGATGATGCCACAGTCCAAGAAAAAGTTGATCTTTCACATGTACCGTACAATTTTAGATTGATCTAAAACAATTTAATAATTTATCTCAATAAAGTATTCCCAATAGTCAGATCCATGTATTATTATTTATTGAACAAATCGACGAAGATTACAAGAATTCAACAGAATTATAATTTAGGTAGAATTATAATATTATAAGGTAGTCCATGTGCTATTTCTCTTCCAAATTTAGATGATGCCACAGTCCAAGATAAAGTTAGTCTTTCACGCGTACACTTTTAGATTGATCTAAAACAATTCAACACATTTATCTCAATAAAGTATTCCCAGAAGTCAGATTCATGTATTATTATTTACGTATTGAACAAATTGACGAAGATTAACAGAATTATAATTTAGGTAGAATTATAATATTATAAGCTATCGTAGTCCTTGTGCTATTTCTCTTCCAAATTCAGGTGAAGACACAGTCCACGATAAAGTTAGTCTTTCACGCGTACACTTTTAGATTGATTTAAAATAATTTAATATTTCATCTCGAAGTCCCTTTGAAAGTCAGATCCATAGTCTATTATTTATTGAACTATTCGACGAACATTTCACAAGAATTCAACAGATTTATAATTATTTCAAGAATGCGTTATTGAACTATTCGACGAACATTTCACAAGAATTCAACAGATTTATAATTATTTCAAGAATGCGTTATTTTCAATAATGTATCTTATTTAAACGTCGAATCAAGTATCATTTATATTGATCAAATTTACAAACATATTACAATAATTGGAAACAAAAGTTTTGAACAACAATCTGCTTTTATTTCTGCCAATTACAAAATCAAATAAAATAAAATTCATTTATTGCCAAAAAGAAAACAAGCAATAATTTACTCATACATATACAATTACACATACATGCATATACATGAGAGAAGAAAAAAATTATAAAATTTCTAGGCATCACCAGCAAAAAGATAACTATTTGCCCGCTGGTGAAAGTTGCTTAAAAAAATCCTTGAAATAACTAGAAATTGAAACGAAAAAGCTTTATAACAAAAGTGGAGACAAAAAATATACTCTAAATCAATATTCTTCAAAAATGTGGTCCAAAGTAGAATAATTCACACTTGTAGCCTATTAATAATTTATAAAAGGTCAGAATTCAGAGAAATACTAAACTGAAAACTAAAACAGAAAAAAACTCACAGTGCTATGTTCAAAGTGAAGAAATATTCACCTTTAATCCATTCCGTTATGCTCTTCTTTGATATTCTATAATTTAAATCAAAAGGTATTGCATTTATTAATTTGCTGCTTGTGTAAATCAATTGTCTTCTAATGAAAGTTAACTTTGTAGGATAAATTTGGAATTTTTCTATTACATTTGGTCTGAAGTTGTGGACATGTTTATTTATTTTAGGAGAATAATCTATTCCTATCTTATCGTGAAGCTCTAGGTGGGTACCTAATTTGATAGTTTGAAGCATAGAATAAAATAGATCTTGATAAAATATAAGTATCTTCTGGCTGAAGTAAAAAAAATGCATTCACCTGAGTAGTTTTCTGTGGTAAACAATAAACAATATCCGGCGTGATACCTTGCATTGCTTCTGCGGGTATCATTTTTACATCTGGTAAACCAGCAATCACACACCCCACTGCTGACACCTTCGACAAAAATTGAGATAAAAAATTATTTCATTAAATGAAAAAAATGGGAAAAAAAGGGGACTAAGAAATTGTCAAAAACCCACAGATTTATTAATACTTAGAAAGACCGGATTCGGTTATTACACTATTGTCAATCTCTGATAAACAATCGAGATCCAATTTCTTTTTCAACTTTTAATATCTCATCTGTTTTCTGAGATTACTTAACTATTTTTTAGGAGAAAGTAGATTTTTCAATACGGTACACTTTCTCATGCATTTATGGTTTTTTTTAAATTCCTGCTAGTTTTTGATAAACAAATTACACTAGCAATTGCTATGTCCTGGGGATATCTTTGGGATGTTCCTAGAATTTTAACGAGTAACATGAAATTAATGTTGCTATGATTATAATTAATTATAATTTCAGTTTGATTTATTATATTATTACATTTTTCATTAATCCACATTCACAAAAGTAAGCTATCATCATCATGAGAAAATTTTTTTTCTCAACGGGGAAGTCCTACTAAGAATATTCTGTGAATATCCCCGAAAAATAAAAATATATTCTTCCTACGGGTAATTCATGGGAATATCACGCGGATATCCTTATATCCCCTGGGATATACGGATCATTTGAGGACTAGTTTGGGATATCCTTAGGACATCCTGTGCTGTGTGGGATGTTTATCAGTTTATCAGAGATTGACAATGGTGTAATAACCAAAACTAGTCTTTCTAAGTATCAATAAATCTGTGTTTTTTGACAATTTCTTAGTCTTTTTTCATGTAATATGGATAATTACCACAATATCAACTTCTCAACTACACAAAAAATTATTTTATTGAAAGATTGATACAATGGGTCAATATAAAGACCTATACACTCAATTCTAATATCTTGAGTAGGTACCGTAATCTAACTTACAGAACCTTCGACCATTTATATGGTTGAATACAGTATATTATATATGGACGAAGTACAGAATCATAAATAGTTTCATGTTAAAACTACATCATCTTAAGCTTAGTCATCAGTTTATCATAGAAGCATGGTTCTTCAAGTACCTTCAATTAAATGGAATTGACTAGAGAACTGGATAATTAATTCCTTCAATTATCTTTTGCAACATGAATAATTATTATGAGTTCTACTCAGAAGTGTTCAACATGAAAGCATGGTTCTTAAAGTAGGTAGGCCTACCTTTAATGAAATGGAATTGATTAGAAGACTATATAATCCTTTTTTGAATTAATTTCTGTAACATCAATATAAGTTTTACTCAGAAGTGTTCTATGTCAAAAAAAATATTTTCGCTCACTTTATTGCTGTTCCATGTCATCGGATTACCAAAAGCAGCTTCATTAACGGCCAGATTAGCGAGAGCTGTAATTATATCCTGCGGACAATTTCTCACAGTGGCTAATTCATGCGCTGCATCTCTGTAAATAAAAATGATATCCAGTACGGTACCAATAAAATGATGAAAATTTGATATTTTTGGATATATGGAATAAGTTGACCTATCTGAATAATTTAGTCACAAAAAGATGTACTGTAATCTTAAATATTTTGTCAAAACCTACTAAATAGTTTAGTCACAAAAAGCTGTAATCTCAATTTTTTTGTCAAAACCTACTTACAGAACTTAGCTAGGTATATTTTTTATCATAAACAATTAAATACCTGATCACTAACAATAAATTAATGAATATTTAACCAATATGTATCTATCTCCATTCATTTATCATATACAGAGTGGCACAGTAGAAAATGGGAACTTTAAAAAACGCCATAAAACATTAGTGGGAAGGTCAAAAATGATTTTATTTACACTAATGTAAAGTTCAAAACTTGCCATTTGAGAATTATTGATAACATCTATCACTTTTTAACAATTACTTCTTCAAGATTTTCTCCTCCTGCACGAATACACTCTTGAAATCTGTGTTGAGATTCCTGCAACATTTCAGCTAGGATATTGTCAATTTCATTTTGAATTGTCTGTTATGATTCAACCACAGTTATTAGTCAAGTTGTGAAAACGTTTGATTTGAGATAGCTCCACAAACAGAAAATCGCAGGTGGACAGATCATGGGACCAGGAAACGCAGATGTTGCAGCGATCAATGAGGAATCGTCAACACAGATTTCAAGAGTGTATTCGTTCAGGAGGAAGCCATCTTAAAGAAGTAATTGTCAAAAGGTGATTGATGTTATTAATAATTCTTAAATGGCAAGTCTTGAACTTTACATTTGTTTGATTAAAATCATTTTTGCCCTTCCCACTAATGTTTTATGACGTTTTTAAAAGTTCCCGTTATTCTGTGTCACTCTGTATATAGATAATAGAATAAACTCTTATTTAATTTATTCATACAGTAAATTAAATTTGATTCAATTAATGTAACTTGGCGATTAACTTGTTTATATAGAACAAACTAAAGAGTTGCGGGTAAACGCTCTGTTATAATTGATCAATATGATGACGATCATATCAAATTTGATGAATGAATGAATAGAATACTGAATGAGATAGTAAAATTAATATAGTTCTCACCGATATGATTGAGGATGTATGTTGCTTATGGCTGAAGCATTCAGTGCACAGACAACTTGGCGCAAATTCATCAAATCGAAGCTGGTCAAATCTTCTTCACTCTTCGTGCTCCAGAAGCTGAATATGTTGTCACGAAGTGCAGCCAACTGTTGAAAATTGAAACAAATTTATTGAGATCTGGAAGATTTTGAAAATAAAATTTATAACAATTATTTATTGTCTACCTACTTCACAAATGGCGATATTTAAAAACTTTTGATGCAAGCTTTGATGGAGTTCACAGACTATAAGCAAAAAATTACTTCGTTTTGTTCAGGGAAATTTACTATGTTCTCATTATCAACATCAAAAATTCATAATTCCCGTATTCAATTTTTTATTAGAGATGATATAATAATATCAACTGGTAGATAATAAAATTGATTTCAACTTCAAAATGACTTGAGTTAGGGTCGAAAGTAGTTGTTGAACTATTTTAAAGTTTTAAAAAAAATAAAGGGTACTATACATGATCTTTATTTGTTCCTTTTAATTTGTTAAAAAGTAGCTCATGTGAGTGAATGCTTTTATAATATAATAATTATCATGATATTGTTGGACTACCGTACTTTATTATCAAGGAGAGTTTTTCAACTTCATTCAAGTTCTAACGTCGTTCTCTCATATTTTAAAACTATTTCTCACTACCGTACATCAGTGGATTAGGCCTACTTGAGGTTGAGGTCACTAAGTTTGAGCGATTTTCATATTTCACAAAAAATTGATTGGTAGCATGGACTAACCATCGTGAACCACACTGAGACAAGAAGTATCTCAGATTTGGCTGAAATTTGGTCATATCTCCTGAGCGGTAAGGAATTTTGCAAATATGATTCCAGATTCATGTTTCTCGCATGAGAGACCATAAGATCACGAAGTTTGAGCGATTTTCATATATCACAAAAAATTGATTGGAAGCATGGCCAATTTTCAAGCAGTTTTGTTTTGTTTTGTTTGAGTTTTGTTTGAATTTCGGTAGGCATACATAAGTTTATCCGTTAATTTTATTTGCTCAATCTATTACTTATTTCCTCAACCTGTCATACCGTAATCAAGGTGGAACGCATTTTAAGTATTGAAAAAACTATAGAAACTTAACTAGAAAGAACAGGCATACTGTGGTAGAAAATGTGGTGGAACATGAGGTTCTTTTATTCTTTGTTGTTGTTTTATATTGGAAAGAAAATGAGTACATAGGATTATTACTTTGTAAAGTGCATTTTGTTTTTGAAATAAATATATTTTGTCTGTCTTTCTGTAGTGGAGTATGTGGGTATTTGAAATAATGTGATTCATTGAAAAAATGATATACTTCCGTTATAATTCATCCACATCGGGTGGGTACTTCCTTGAACGTTCCATCCAATGTCCCCATTGAGAAAGTCTTACCCTCTACATCTACGGTACATTCACACTTATATATTGTGTAAAAATCACTAAAAAGTCCAGTCTATGAAAATTTTATACATGGAGGAAAATTTTAAATATTCTACTTTTTAAAAATTATATGAAAAGCCAATAGAACTTAAGTAGTTGTTGGGCTGATAATAAGTCTTACCCTCCACACTCATATATAATCGTGCAAAAATCACTAAACAGTCCAGTCTATGGAACGTTTATACACGGAGGAAAGTTTTAACTACTGTATTTTAATTTTGAAAAATGATATGAAACTCCAATAGAACTTACGTACTTGTTGGGCTGATAAATTCCTGAACTGCCCAAACGCTGCAATGGTATCAACATCAGTCAGCGATATATTTTGGAAGTCGACAGGTGGTATTCCAGATATCACCCATCCTAATAGCCTCAGCTTTTCTTCTGGTATGTCACTAGCAGAACCATATACCTGCAAAAAATCGAATATTGATGTCCCAGTAAATATAGAAGGTTTCATATTTATTCTGACATTTTTGTATTAAACTCATCTTCTTCTTGTATTCTTTTAACATGCGTTGAAAATATATTTATGAAAAACGAAATTCAACTGATTAGGCCCTATTCAAAATCTTGATGAAGCTTATAATGTATGTTAAATTGTTGAAAGAACATGTCATATCCATTACAACTTGAGCTCTTCATATGTTTGTCAATGTAAGAGTTCTTCAACGTATATCTGATTGAACCCTTATTAATTCTTTAGGTATATTAGTTTCAGATAGGTTGCATAAAGATCCACAAGATAGGAAAATGTGAAGTTATACGTTTAATGAAAAACCAGAGTTTCAGATTTTTAGTGACATTTTTGTGTCACACTGGGGTTACATTCAGGACAATGCTGTCTGTGAATGCGGCTTAGAACAATACTACACTCATTTATTGCAGTGCGAGTTGCTTGACACAAACTGCTCCCATGACCACCTCCTCAAAGTCCTTGAGTGTAACCAAATTTGGGGAGGGAAATATATGATGGAATAATAGCATAATAGTAATCTTTTATAATGGTCTTCTATATATGATCGTAATGGCAACGGAAAATAAGTACCTCTATTACACTTATTTGTGTATAAGTTATTTTTGTTACAACTAGCCATTGGAATAAATGAGGAACATAATTATTTCCAAAAATGCAAACATCATGAAACGATGACTCACTTTTGTAAGAGCTCTCCATGCCGATGATGCTTGATTATAATCTAGAATTTCTATGCCAAGAAGAACCAGACATGGTTCTATCTCTGAAGGTGAAAGACGCGAAAGTGTCTGCAAGTCGTCTGGTGAGAATTTCGCGCCTTTTCCTGCATCATTTATCTCCACACATGTTAAACTGCAAACTTGTTGAGCTGATGGCAAGCAAAATACAATTTTATCAACTCAATACTTCATTTATCACATTTTTTACAAAACATAATTAGGTATTCCATTGTATATGATAACACAGACCAACTGAACGGTTAGATCTGTGAAGATACTTATAGTGGAATTGTATTGAGTAAAAATTGAATATACGGTATTATCTTAATCCAAATAAGGATTATTTCTGATGTTGAAATATGAGATTGAAATACCGGCGCGGATAATCTAGTAGAGGGATTTTAAGTACCGTAGGTAAAATTTTCTGTCACCTTTGAGACTCCGATTTTGAATAAAAGTTGATTTTTGATGAAAATAGGATGCACTTATCGAATACGGTAGTATTTTAGTACTTAAAAATTCCTTCAACATAATTATTCAAATCAGTCAATCTTACTGGAAAAAGGTAGGCCAATATACAATGATTCAAATAATTTTGTCTGTAAAATGATTGTAAGCAAACTCTGCTAAAAAATTTGTTCTCATCTTGGAATAGAATATTTTCTTAATAAAGATATCATAGAAACTATGGATGAGCAAATATTCTATAGTGTGGTCCACGTTATAATGGCAGTAGATAAAGATAGAAGAATAGCGATGCCGATTCTCTGCATTAATTAATTATATTTCTACACTGTCAAAAACATAATTGTCATCGTTGTGGACCTAGAAAAGGATAGTGTACCACTGGATTTGTCGAATAATAGACAAGGATAGCAAAACTAAAGCTGATCCAATACTGTCATTATAACGTGGACCTCACTTTAATTGAATATGGAATAACAATATTTCTTATCAATTTATAAATGAACAATCTCCGATGATTGTAATAGCTTGAGTGAGTTGAATAATATTTTCAGGAGTAAATAAATACAAAGCATTTCTAAAGTCTGAAAAGTTGAGTTTAATGAAAGCAGCATTATTAAATTGTATATTATTATACAAATTTCGACTATGAAATTATTTGTTTTTTGAAAAAAATGCACTCACTATAATAAAGGAATGTGCTGATTGCAATCACAAGTCTCAACTCATTCTGAAAGTACATTTTGATCCCATAAAAACAGAGTGTAGGGAAAAAATGATATTCTAAGAAGAATATTATTGAGACTACAAAAAAATTCCCAGAGAGAACGAATACGGTAATTATATTTTTTCAAGATGATAACACAAAAATTTGACTGCTAGTCGTTCTATTTGAGAACAAAAAAGTGAGAACACTAAAGTTGAGTGTGAAAGTGCAGTGAATAAGGATGGACAAACTATCCCACTAATGCGGGCTATCCATGACTGGAAGTTCTACAATAAATTCGGGATTTATATAAGAAAGTAGGTAGATATAGGCTACTCTAAACGAATATACTGAGAGTAGGTATACTGAATTCATATGAGGACTAGAACTAATTTGTATCTACCACATTCTCTCATTAATAGAATATTTAATACTATCCATCCTCCAGCTTGAATAGGAAAGTTTGCCCATTTTCAAATAGACCAAATTGAATTTGAATAATTCATTTTGACCTTTTTCTTCTAAATGGATTAATTTAGATGCTGTCAAGAACTCAAGGTAAGCATATAGATGAATAATTGTAGGCTTACTATTTGGATAAAACCTCAATTGCATGTGAGTAATTTGAACAGTGCATGACTTAAAGGTATTTCCTGAGACAGGAAAATGAATTCTACGCTTTTGGGGGAGAATCCTCAATAATTCACCAAGATAATTGGATCTACTGACAAGACATGAACCTGGATAAGCTGATTATTTACACGAAGGCTCTAAAGGGCAGATGAATGGGCGAGGTACCATTTTATACAATAAATTATTAATGAGGATGTAAGTTTTTTCAAATCTATATCAGAGCTGAATTCCTTGGTACCGTACTGTATTTTTTATTTTCCTTAGTATGAATATGAGGATCATTGCTCAAATTAATTCAAGCTATTCCAAAATGATACATCAAATAAGCAGTGGATGACATTAATGTGAGAAAATTATGATAGAATAAACCCTATAAATAAAATTAAATTGACTTTTATATTCCACCACCTCTGACTCTCTATTCCAAGTTGTCTCACCTACATACGCATGAAAGTAACTATTGATCAAATTGAAAATCTTCATAATATATTCAGCCTTTCACTGCTCATTGGTTTGAAGTTTTTATAAATTTTATAACTATGAGAAAATATATTTTCGTTTCAAATTTTGTAGATTGGCCATGTGCGATTCAACAATTCATTTATACCGTAAGCGTTTTTCCGATCTGCCGTGATTTTACAATGAAGTTGGCGATGCATAATTCAATAAGACCATAATATGAAATGACAGCCAAGGTAGATCAAATAAATCAAATCAAATCAAATTCTTTTATTCCTCATCCAAAAAACAATACAACAAATATAAATAAATTCTGTCACCCACACTATCAGAAAAATGTTTACAATACAATAATGTTACTTACAAAGCATAATCATAATAATAAATATAATAATAATAAAGCATAATAACATAAAGACTTTCTATTCTACCATTAATGTTTATTATTCCTCTAATAGTGCAAGCTGACTGGCCGTACTTAAAGGAATTTATCCCTGCATGGACCTAAGGTCTGTGAGCAAGGATGAGCCCCCATCAGTCAGCCTGACGAGAATGAAATTTTATTATTAAATTACATATAAATTCATTAATTTATATTGGAAAAGGATGTTGACGTATCCTAAGATATTGAGAGGAGGACAGGGAAAACTCGAAATGAGAAACAAAGCACAAACCCCGACGATGTTGGATTTCAATTAGAAAAAAAATAACTGTAGAGCTATTATAGGAGTGATACCTTAATTGAAATTCTAATAAATAATTATGAATTGAATGAGGAGCAAAAATTACCTTAAGTCTGATGCAAGACACTAAACTCATAAAAAGATTATGAAAAAAAAAACTATCTGTAGGATGAGATTATAAGTTCCTCTGATTCATCCAGACCGAGGACTGATAATAACCAGTGTGTGTTCTTTTTGAATGTGTCAATAGACAAAGATTCAAATAAGTTCAAGTTGGCAAATCTACTGGAAATGTTCCTATAAAGAATTTGTGAAATATATGAAGGGTTGGTAGTTGAGTAAGTTCTGTGCAAATAAGTGGATGAGACAGTTGTATTCTGTGAGTAACGGGTGTTATAAGAGTGTGAGACTACTGAAAAGATTGAGTTTTGATGTTTGTACATGTGAATAAGAAGAACTTTTATAAAAATTTGTCTTACTGTAAGAATAGATGTTTCATTAAATAATAAATCTGACGGATGAAATCTTGATTTCTTGAAGGCTACCTTTATGACTTCTCTCTGTACCACAGCAACGGGTTCGAGAACCGTTTTATAAGCTCCCCCCAAGCAATGATGCCAAAAGCCAGTATTGATTGTATATAAGCATAATAGGCCATCTTAATCTCATTTGGATTGAGAATGTCACTCAACATCCGAAAAGCATAAATTAGCCGACGAATTCTGCATTTTAAGTAGGTGATGTGTTCTGACCATCTCATACGACTGTCGAAAACAATACCTAGATATTTGTATGAGTGTACTCTTTCTATACGCTCACAGTTACATACAATGCTTCGCGGATCATCACAGTTATGTATTTTGATGTCTTCAAGGTTGTAGTCAGTAATGGGGCGCAGAGATATTGGCATAAACTTTGTTTTTGTTACATTTAGAGAAAGGGTGTTCTGGTCAAGCCACTTTTTCACCTGTGCAAGATCATGTGTTGCTTTATCTTTTACTTCCTCCCAAGAATCACCTCTCAGAAAAATCAGGGTATCATCGGCAAATAGCAAAATCTTTCCATTCAGGGCAAGTCTCGAAATATTGTTAATGTAGACGAGGAAAAGCAGGGGACCCAGAGTACTGCCCTGGATCACCCCGTAATCCACGTCAGCTTCATCACCAGCTATACCCGCTATGGAAACAGATTGCCTCCTGTTTGAAAGAAAACTATTGAACCAAGACAAGGATGTGCCTTGGATGCCTATGTATTCTAACTTTTTTAAGAGCTTTCTCCTATCTATAGAATCAAAAGCTTTTTTCAAGTCTAAGAAGATCATCATGGATTTTTGGCTAGAAGATATAGAATTGTTAATCTCTACATTGATATCAAATAGGGCATCATTTATTGATTTATCTTGCCTATACCGGTAATTAAATATTTTTTTTGACTTCTCTGTACATATTCTAATATTGGAACAAAATAATTGAGCGCAGGTGTTAGTATCCTGACAGGCAAAGAAGGGTTGCCAGTCGATACTTGCTAAATTATTACTGAGAAGAGATTTTGAAATGTAGGTATTATTAGTGGTATTAGCTTCATGTCCTGACTGAATATTTGGCTGCATAGGGGAAGTGATAGTTACGGTGATACTATAATGATCGGTTACACTGGTATGGAGAACAGCTGAATTTACAGCCGACATATCACAATGCCACAGGAACGCATGGTCCAGACATGCTCCTCCAGTTCCTGACACTCTCGTTGGCTTATCGATACATTGGACAAGACCGGCTCCTGACAAACTGTTAAGATATCGATCAGTGACAACATCATTTTTGATAGATTAATAGATTCATTATCTATCTACCTCTTGATCTACCTCGTTCTAAGATAATATAAAAGTGTGATTTTCATATTACAATGAGTAGGTACCGGTGATAAGAAATATGTTGTGATTAAACTTACACTCATATTAATTACTTATTACATATTATAACGAATGTTTTAAAATTCTTCAATGTTGTTTTCCATCACGAACTGCTTATTATATTAAATCACTTTTGCTATTAGAAAAACGACTAGTAGTCAGATATGGTAGATAGATATCTGACTGCTAGTCGTTTTTTCTAATAGCAAAAAGTGTTTTAAAATTATTTGTAGGTACATGTTTCAAAAAAGAATATTATGATCACCCTAACACATATAATTATAGTG
Organism: Nilaparvata lugens; assembly: GCF_014356525.2. Lineage (NCBI taxonomy): Eukaryota > Metazoa > Arthropoda > Insecta > Hemiptera > Delphacidae > Nilaparvata > Nilaparvata lugens. The sequence continues at coordinate 5,110,586 of NC_052511.1, read as the reverse complement.
GGGTATCATAATTAGGACTATGTTTATTATTAGCAACTTATTTTGTATGAATATTATAATAATTATGTAGGCCTATATGATATGTTAATAAACTTATCTGGTTGCAATTTCAATTTTTCAATTTTTCAATTTTCAATCTATTATTCACAACACACAAAAATACAATGAGTAAAAGCAATATACTACAAAACAATAACGACAATAGTAAGAATGATATTAACACATCAAAAGACAATATTGCTAAAATGATGTGTGCTGGAAGAAAGAGGGGGGAAATACCATGCCAACTATGGTTTCCCATGTATTAGGCAGGTAAGGTATAACTGGAAGGGAAGGGTGTGTGATAGGGAAGTGGGAATTCATTGACAATATGAGAAATTATTATTATTTGGTATCGTATTTTATAAGTACCTATAGCATTAAAGATTTATACATAAAATATCTTTATTGATTGAATAAATATGAACAAATGAACAATTATACATTGAATAGATAAGAATACTAAACAATCACTAAACAAAATAAAAACAAGATGCAGTTGAGGCTGACAACATCTGTTGCTAAATCACTCATTATTGTTCTATTACGATCATCTCATTTCGTAGAAAACTTTTCCTTTCCCAATATCACTTTCTCTATTCATTGCTGTCTAATCTCTTCTTTTCTCATGACTAGATGCCAGATTTTAATAATGCGAACTAGCGAGAGTGAGATCCACACTTCATTTCTTATATGAATATAGCCTCAAAGTTGCCAATTCAACTGATACTGACAATTTCAAGTGAATCACACTACAGTATAGGTGAGGTGAGGTGGGGTCTATAACGTTGATTGGCATTGAGCCAGTGAGTATTTCGGCTGTCAGTATAGCGAGAAAAACACGACCTGGCTTCAGTATTTTTCGACTGTTCTGTTTCTCAAATTGAAAGTTTACTGGTCTGATAGTGTGATAAAGTGTATTTTCATTGAACTAGGCCGATATTGTCGCGGTGACTTGATCAGTCATGTGTGTAGGAAACATATAATATTCAAACAATAAAATTTTCTCATTTGTTCTTTTGTTGTAATCATATTCAACCACAAATAATTCGAAATGACATTCACTAGGTACTTACTACTTTAATCTCGTCATAGACACATCATTTTTCTGACACTAGTTGGATAAAGATCTAACTAGTTAAATAGATTTGCTCTAATCGAATTTCCATCAAGCTGTATTAACCCTGGTTGTCAATATTTTCAGTAGCAGAAGTATCCGGGGAGGTTTACAGCATTTACCTTGGGATTTTCGTTAAATAATAATTATAAATAAAAATGTTCACCCTATAAAAGATTTAGTTACAGTACCCTGGATTATTTCCTTCCAATCATCCACTTGAATAAATTTATTCCCTGTTCAATAGGTTAGTATAGAATAATCTACACAGCCTCTCATTTCATATCTACACAGTTCTTTTTGATAAATTTCCATTAAAAAACTGTTATTATTTTAACAGTTTCTAGAGCTATATCGGTATTCCAGTGTTCATTTCTTTACATCTATAATAATATATACAGCAAATTGATAATAGATAATTATACCGTATTTGTAGCTCTAAAATATTCGCTTCAGTTTATTCGATAAATTTAAAGATAAGTAAAACAAGAGAAAAAATATCACTCAGAATATGTAGACTATCACGGTAAGTACACTAATAAATATTCTCTTTTATAATTTAATAACAATTTTAATTATAACGATGTGTTACTTATAAGCAAAGAGAAATTATCATAGCCAGGGGCAGAACCTCCTCTTAAGCCGGACACGTGTCGCAAGATAACTTGCTCTGTGACAGGCTTCAAAACAAAGTTAGTATGACTTCTGTATAAATAGTCATCTATTAAAGGTTCATCACCTGAAACAATAGCATTAGCCAACCTCCTGCCTACACTAGAGAAGAAATTGTTGAATTCATTGGATACATCCTTATAGGAGTTCAAGGAGAGGTTCTGTGTACTCGTATTTAGAAATTTTTGTAGGGGGAACTGTTCTTTATTCTTTGTACGGCCTGCTATCTCATTGACGGTATTCCAAAAAAGTTTTGGATTGCCATAGTTTGCATCAAATTGTGATCGGTAATAATCTCTTTTTGTCTGTTTTAATAGGTTACTCAATAGGTTTCTGTGAGTGCGGTATTGATTTTTTAGAACATCATTGAAAGGCTGTCTTTTGATTAGTTTGCTCAAATTATCCCTAGTTCGAATAGCTGCAACAAGACCAGACGTGATCCACGGCTTGAGTTTTTTAGATTTGGATGTATACCGGTAATTAAATATTTTTTTTGACTTCTCTGTACATATTCTAATATTGGAACAAAATAATTGAGCGCAGGTGTTAGTATCCTGACAGGCAAAGAAGGGTTGCCAGTCGATACTTGCTAAATTATTACTGAGAAGAGATTTTGAAATGTAGGTATTATTAGTGGTATTAGCTTCATGTCCTGACTGAATATTTGGCTGCATAGGGAAGTGATAGTTACGGTGATACTATAATGATCGGTTACACTGGTATGGAGAACAGCTGAATTTACAGCCGACATATCACAATGCCACAGGAACGCATGGTCCAGACATGCTCCTCCAGTTCCTGACACTCTCGTTGGCTTATCGATACATTGGACAAGACCGGCTCCTGACAAACTGTTAAGATATCGATCAGTGACAACATCATTTTTGATAGATTAATAGATTCATTATCTATCTACCTCTTGATCTACCTCGTTCTAAGATAATATAAAAGTGTGATTTTCATATTACAATGAGTAGGTACCGGTGATAAGAAATATGTTGTGATTAAACTTACACTCATATTAATTACTTATTACATATTATAACGAATGTTTTAAAATTCTTCAATGTTGTTTTCCATCACGAACTGCTTATTATATTAAATCACTTTTGCTATTAGAAAAACGACTAGTAGTCAGATATGGTAGATAGATATCTGACTGCTAGTCGTTTTTTCTAATAGCAAAAAGTGTTTTAAAATTATTTGTAGGTACATGTTTCAAAAAAGAATATTATGATCACCCTAACACATATAATTATAGTGGGGTATCATAATTAGGACTATGTTTATTATTAGCAACTTATTTTGTATGAATATTATAATAATTATGTAGGCCTATATGATATGTTAATAAACTTATCTGGTTGCAATTTCAATTTTTTTCAATTTTTCAATTTTCAATCTATTATTCACAACACACAAAAATACAATGAGTAAAAGCAATATACTACAAAACAATAACGACAATAGTAAGAATGATATTAACACATCAAAAGACAATATTGCTAAAATGATGTGTGCTGGAAGAAAGAGGGGGGAAATACCATGCCAACTATGGTTTCCCATGTATTAGGCAGGTAAGGTATAACTGGAAGGGAAGGGTGTGTGATAGGGAAGTGGGAATTCATTGACAATATGAGAAATTATTATTATTTGGTATCGTATTTTATAAGTACCTATAGCATTAAAGATTTATACATAAAATATCTTTATTGATTGAATAAATATGAACAAATGAACAATTATACATTGAATAGATAAGAATACTAAACAATCACTAAACAAAATAAAAACAAGATGCAGTTGAGGCTGACAACATCTGTTGCTAAATCACTCATTATTGTTCTATTACGATCATCTCATTTCGTAGAAAACTTTTCCTTTCCCAATATCACTTTCTCTATTCATTGCTGTCTAATCTCTTCTTTTCTCATGACTAGATGCCAGATTTTAATAATGCGAACTAGCGAGAGTGAGATCCACACTTCATTTCTTATATGAATATAGCCTCAAAGTTGCCAATTCAACTGATACTGACAATTTCAAGTGAATCACACTACAGTATAGGTGAGGTGAGGTGGGGTCTATAACGTTGATTGGCATTGAGCCAGTGAGTATTTCGGCTGTCAGTATAGCGAGAAAAACACGACCTGGCTTCAGTATTTTTCGACTGTTCTGTTTCTCAAATTGAAAGTTTACTGGTCTGATAGTGTGATAAAGTGTATTTTCATTGAACTAGGCCGATATTGTCGCGGTGACTTGATCAGTCATGTGTGTAGGAAACATATAATATTCAAACAATAAAATTTTCTCATTTGTTCTTTTGTTGTAATCATATTCAACCACAAATAATTCGAAATGACATTCACTAGGTACTTACTACTTTAATCTCGTCATAGACACATCATTTTTCTGACACTAGTTGGATAAAGATCTAACTAGTTAAATAGATTTGCTCTAATCGAATTTCCATCAAGCTGTATTAACCCTGGTTGTCAATATTTTCAGTAGCAGAAGTATCCGGGGAGGTTTACAGCATTTACCTTGGGATTTTCGTTAAATAATAATTATAAATAAAAATGTTCACTCTATAAAATATTTAGTTACAGTACCCTGGATTATTTCCTTCCAATCATCCACTTGAATAAATTTATCCCTGTTCAATAGGTTAGTATAGAATAATCTACACAGCCTCTCATTTCATATCTACACAGTTCTTTTTGATAAATTTCCATTAAAAAAACTGTTATTATTTTAACAGTTTCTAGAGCTATATCGGTATTCCAGTGTTCATTTCTTTACATCTATAATAATATATACAGCAAATTGATAATAGATAATTATACCGTATTTGTAGCTCTAAAATATTCGCTTCAGTTTATTCGATAAATTTAAAGATAAGTAAAACAAGAGAAAAAATATCACTCAGAATATGTAGACTATCACGGTAAGTACACTAATAAATATTCTCTTTTATAATTTAATAACAATTTTAATTATAACGATGTGTTACTTATAAGCAAAGACAAATTAGAATAGATATAAGACTATCGTCTTACATATCTACTATTTATTTCCACTACCATTTATTGTATTTGCTGATAAAGTTTAATAAAATATTGTTTCAAACAATAAAAACATCATCACTGAATTGATAAAAATAATCTCTCACATTGACATGAATATTTACAGTCAGAATTTGTCCCACTTCTACTTTATCCTTGGGATGCCACATTGGATTCTTCATTGATTAAAAAAACGCAATGATGACAAGATTGGGAAAATAATATATGAATACCTCTAGAAATATGAAAACACCACTTGAATGGGCTACTTTCACAAATTAATAAAAACAATATGGAAACTTGAAGTACCCTCTATTATTACAAATATTAATAAATAGTATCAACTTGTTCATTTATTTTCCACATTTCAACTTTAAAATGACCCAAGTTATGGTCGGAACTAGTCGTTGTAGTATTTTAAATAATAAAGGGTACTTCAAGTTTTCATATTGTTTTTATTAATATCTAGAAATATTTTTATTGTGGGAGAAAATAATGAGTTTGAGACAGTATTTTACTTGAAGAAGAAACATACTGAATTTTGGTAGGTAGCTTTTATACCATTTCCAAGTAATTTTTTAGTACAGTGACTTATGTTTATGAATTATTCCATTGCCAAAGAGTAGCCTTATATAGTTTGAATTAATTTTTGAGTGGACTGGTTGTTACACAGTAATTTATAGTGATGAAATGAAAGAGAAATTCCACTAGAACATCTCTGTTTCTAGTGTAAATGATACACAACTTTTCAGTGATATATCTCAACTATTTTAAGAAATCTGAAATGTCTTTTGAATTATTTTCTGCAGATGCATCATTATTGGTTAGAAGAAAGATGCATCTTCAATGAGAAAAGTGTCTCAACCTGTTGCTCTAGACTCCTTTTGCTGGCTTGGGAAGCATGCATCTGTACATATGTAGGTTGAATACCTAGCAATATTATATTCCCTCTCTCAAATTATATTTTAAGGAATATCATCAACTTTCTTGTTCAAAGACTATAATTTATCTTATTTTCTGCTCATTTCAAACCAACTACCGTATCTATTTTATTTCATTTATTCCCTGCTGAATTGAAGTTGTACCTTATTAATATATACAGACTACAAGAAAAAATAAACTACGTATGCTATTTCATCTGATTCTATTATTATATAGTGGTGGGAGAAACATTTTCAAGCCTGTTTTTTATCAAATTAATTTATATTAATAAGTATTATTGAAGAAATTGATGAATTCAAAAATAATAAGGCCCAATAATGATGAAGAAAAAATAAACTATTTATGTAGGCTATTTCATCTGATTCTATTATTATTATTATTTAGTGGTAGGAGAAACAGTTTTGAACCTGTTTTTTTATCAACATGATAATTTATATTAAGTATTATTGAAGGAATTGACAAATCCAAAAATAATGTCACAAATTCTACTTCCAAGACAAAGTAGCAAAACACGAAAAACTCACTAATAATGTATTCTGGAAGAGTATCGTTTAATAATATGATGTTATAGAATAACACAATAAATTTATAAACGAAAAAAATATTGAAATATAATAACATTTTTACTGTTTCATATTATGAAATTTTGGTTCCTACCTTCCTCCAAATTCTTGTGGCAGTAAACCTGAAAATGGTTTTATTCCATTGCGTACGTTTCTCAGTAGTGAACTAATAAAATAAAATTTATGATAATCGAATATTGTTTTGCAGGTGATACAAATGTTTGGGAATCCGCAAAGGTACAAAGTGAGCCTTCAACGACTCGAAAACAGACATGCAACTGCAGGTAAACATCAATCTATTTTTTGAAACATCAGTTGATTTGTTAAAACATCAGTTAATTTGTTGAAACACCAGTTGATTTGTTGAAACACCAGTTGATTTGTTGAAACATCAGTTGATTTGTTGAAACATCAGTTGATTTGTTAAAACATTAGTTGATTTGTTGAAACATCAGTTGATTTGTTAAAACATTAGTTGATTTGTTGAAACATCAGTTGATTTGTTGAAACACCAGTTGATTTGTTAAAACATCAGTTGATTCGTTGACACATCAGTTGATTTGTTGAAACATCTATTTTTATTCTTGCTACTACCCTCGGACCTCTCCATAGTGTATGGATTAAATTTATATGGTATAGATAAGTATGTGGTAGGTATATGTGTGTAGATCTATGCTGTAGATTTATCACCAGCGAAATTGATTGTTTACCACAAGGAGAATTATCATTATCATTTTGATAATATACTTATTGTATAAATGAATAAAGAATAAATAACTTGTTTCTTACAGGATTCCTGCAAGCCATAGATTTATGTGGATGGATATGGATAGATTTATATGGATTTATGTGGGTTTATATGGATTTATATGATTCTATATGGATTTATGTGGATTTGTATGGATAGATACCGGTATGTGTGAAGATTTATTCTATAGATTTATCACTAGCGGAAGTTTTTGTTTAGCAGCGGGAAAATGAATAAGTCTATTGTTTTGCAGGATGTCTTCTTGCGCTATTGTTTAGTGTACCCCTCCTGGCTCGTGCCCATAGCATGCTCATCATAGGACCATTAGTGATGGCTTACGTCACAGTAGCTGTGCCTCTAGCTGCCGGCTACTTCACCCTCGGTGATCTTTTCTCGTCAATTAAAAAGTAAGCCCCAATTATATACTGAAAGTATGTAATAATTATTATTGAAGTTTTTTCCAGTCATCACATATTATAGTATAGTTTGTAATCTCGTGAGACCGGATTCCCCTGTTTATAATCCAATCTCTGTTTATAGATTCATTTCCATAATCCAATACTGTATATCTCATGTAACTATAAACCCAGGCTGAAGTATTCAAATAGTTGGTCTTAACTTATTATGATATGGTAATTATTATTCTATTCATTTAAATTTTTATAATTGATGAGTAGCTGCGAATGTATACCAGCATCTTATACTATTAAGTGCAATATTTGACTATAATTTGGTATTTTAATTATTCTAAATTCAAAATTTCTAGCTCATATATTTTTGGACAGAACTTTGAACTTTAACTTTCCTCAGTAAGGACATAGGTAAACTATTTTTTCGGATATTTTATTATTTATCAAAATTTGGGAACAGAATAGTTTTGGGCTATGCCTGTTGTTCTCTCCTGATAATATCCATATGATTTGTAATTGTATAAAAAAATAAAATAAATAAATATTTTAGGTATGTATTGTTATGTTTTTATACGGTAGTTGCCAATCAATAATTTATTATTAAGTTAAATAAATGGGATAATCCTTTACTTGGAAGAGTAATGCATCACTTTTAGAAGATAAACTTATCACAATACATTATTCACATTACTCAATTCCATTTGTATCTGTGTCCCTGTGATATTCAAACCCTCTTGATGATTTGATCATAAATTTAATTTCGATTGCTAATTGTATTGAAATATAAAGGTGCGTACAGATATACGCGCCGCGAACATGAGCAATTCACTTTTAATCAGCTGACTATATCTGTATTTTTACAGAAACGATATAAGATATAGATATAAGAAGCTTGGCATCAGCTGATTAAAAGTGAATCGCTCATGTTCGCGGCGCGTAAATCTGTACGCACCTTAAGGAGTGATAGAATTTTGAAATTGAAATTGAAATTTATTCATAACATTGACAATTTACAAACAAAAGTGGATGAACTCAACAAATCAATACAATAATGTTTCACATTTTTATGAAAATGGGAGGTAAAATAGGAGGAGAGAATTTCAAAATTTGCCAATATTATTTTATTTTTCCATTTAATAATACACAAATAATACATGAATGATTGGGAAAGTCAACAGGGTCTATGATGATTATTTTTCTTCCATTTTGACTTCATCTATTGTACTGGTAATCTATTCTAGTTTTCTTGAATATAAGGATATATGCCTCTACCACAAAATCACTCTCTAAACTTCAGAATGTTATGATTTTTCAAATACTTTTTTTCGACTTCTTGCTGAAAACGAACCATAAACCAAACACTCAGTCCCATCTCCTATTTGGCAGTAGACTTTTTTCGACTTTCAGAGCTGGAGGTTGGCTTCAAATTCGACTAATAAACTTAACTCTTCTCCTCCAGTGGCTGCATAATGTTTATTTACATCTTGAAAATATCCATACCACTACAAATCAGGTCAGTGATTTCCGATTTTTAATAATGCTTTTTGTCAATGACTTGCCTCAAGAAGAGACTTGCCTATCGTAGGCTATATAGGCTATCCAAGAATACCAAAAGAGTTCAAAAATCACAATCATAATAAAATATTTCCCAAGAAGAACCGTTTTTATATTATCAATAGTAATATTATAATAGTAGGTAGTGAAGATAAAATTCTCGTTTTTTGATTGAATATAGAATAGCCTTTTTGTTTGTAGACTACTATATGTATTAAACTTTATTGTACTTATAAGATTCACTCTTTTGTGTTTATTATTGTATGGTATGAGATCCCCTGTTGCAATAGTCTTTGCTCAAATCACTATCTACTTTTTCCAAAAGAGAAAAAGGACTGTGGTAATTAAATCCATAACTGAATATGGAGTTCAATTCTCTAGAAGATTCTGACTTTTAGACTTACAACTTACAATAATCTTTAGATTTTTGAATATTTATATTTTCAAAGTAGAATGTTCAAATAGAATGAGATGTATGTTACTGTATACTGAAATAATAATGTTTTAATCTTTGTATTTAATAGATACTTTTTCAATTTAGGTTTTCTTCAATATGCTTGTCGAGAAAGTGATATGTCCAGATCAACGCTTCTCCTGTCTGTATGTTCTGCTTTTCTACACAGTGCTAGCTTACTTACATCAGTCTCTAAAGGTAATGTAAAAATATCAATTTATTAATTTTTTTTAAATCTTGAAATCGAATCTTATTTTAGTTTATATTGTAAAATATCATACTGAGTAGCCAACGTTTAAACTTGAGCAGTATATTATATTATTAGTCTCTCACAGCGAGGAGTACTTTCTTACTTGACACTGTAAATACAGTAGGCTATATTCATACTCAACATTGTAATAACACTAAACTGTAATACCACTAGCCTGTAATTATAGAGGCCTAGACTATCATTCATTTGCGGCACGAAAAAAATAAAGAGGAAACTATAGGTTTCATTTTTATTGTTCTAGGGATGTGAATACTGTATGTTATCGTTCACTTGGTCATGAAAAACGAGATTGAAGAGGAAATTATAGGGTTCCATTTTTTATTGTTCTAGGGTTGTGAATACAGTATATTATCGTTCATTTGGTCATGAAAAACAAAATTGAAGAGGAAATTATAGGGATCCATTTTTTATGACTCTAGGGTTGTGAATTCCGGTAGAGTATATTATCGTTTATTTGGTCATGTGAAACAAAAATAATTAAAGAGGATATCGTGGAGTTCCATTTCCATATTATATTAATTCATCTTGTACTTATTGACCGAACGTAGTGAGGTCTATGTTTTAACTCGGATTTTATTTTGTCTGTCTGTATGTAACGCGATTACGGCCAAACGCGTTGATAGAATTCGATGAGATTTGGCAGGAATATTCTTTTTCAACTGCCCGTCGATACACAAGGTTTTTTGAAATTCTGCATTTCACGGATAGTATGAGAAGAAAAGGAATTCCTCCATACTCTGATATCATTATAATTATATTATCATCTACTTTGAAGATAGGATCAATCAGACTATAGAACTATTCATAATCAATCATCTTACAAGTGGATTATTTATTGCATGCATTACACAGATGTCAGGTCATGTCTTATCACTATAAGGTAGGGTTTTAATATTTTTTATGATGCGTGCCCATCAGTATCAATATTCTCACATTTGAAAAACAAATTCAATAGATGATTGAAAATAAAATAAAAAATAATTAAATGAACTGAATAATGCTCACTGCGTGAGGTCTACTGTTCACAGAGCTACTAGTAATTTAAATCTGATTATTCTTGAATTTGTTGTGACTTTGCAGAAACGACAGTGGAGTCAAGTTCTGAATGAAACGTCGACGACTGACTTCATTCGGTTGACGACAGCGTTTGTGGTGGCCAGACTGGGAAAGGCCGTGGTCATGGGACTTGTGTTACTAACGTTCTCATTACAATTCAACCATCTTGAGCCACCCTTCCTCTATGTACTCATAACACTGCTGTATTTCCTCTTGTCTCAATATCCAGGTAAATTGAACTCCAATATTCTCTTTTCCATTCCATAAATAGAACAAGTTGGTAGCTTCCTAAAAAAACATGTTTTTGGACTCAGGGGACTTTGAAACGTATAGAAAACTTGAAACTAGGATACCTGATTTTTTTTGGAAAGCAATACTTTCCTTACCTTTGGTAATAGGGCAAGGAAAGTAAAAAAAAGCTGGAGTGGACAACGGCTTGAAATTGAATTCAATTTTTCTTTGTTCACATGAAGTGATAACAAATAAGTACAAACGGTATGAAGAAGACACTCATCTCATGGGGCTTTTATCAATTTAATTTTTCAATTTCTGATTGCATGAATTCAGATTCAAGCACTTGGGAAGTGAAGTGAATAAGTACCGTATTTGATTTCAATACTGCAATATTACTACTCCAATTCTACATTAACCCTTCATGTTATAATATAGATTGGCTATGTTTTCTAAACTATATTTCTGACGTTGTCCATAACTATTTGTAATGCTGAGCGGCAATAAAATTATATTATATTATTTATTTATTATTTAATAAAAAAGATACTGTACATATTTTTCTTGGTTCAATAAAATCCAAGAATATGAAAATCCAATTCTCTACCTATTACAACGATAAGCACTGATGTAGGTCTATTAACTTATATGATTGAAAACAATAATAAGAGCTACCACACGGAAACACAAATGGTGAATAAATGTAGGAAACAAATTTATTGATTCAAAATAATTTGTAGCTAGTCTGAGATTTAAGGTAAGCGCACACAAATCGTCATCGGACGGACGGCATGCATCGGACGGATCGGAGGATTAGATTTGATGCATTGTTTTCAATTGGAGTGCGCATACCTATCCGCATCCGTATAGGATAAAACAATGCATCAAATCTAATCATCCGATCCGTCCGATGCATGCCGTCCGTCCGATGACGATCTGTGTGCGCCTACCTTAATAAGGAATAGAATTTACCTCTAATACTGTACTGTTTTTGGTGAGATATAGTGATATTTATTTTATTTATACATTGATAGATACAATAGTATCATCTTATATCACTCCATCTACTATCATTGATAGTTATTATCTTAATAGTATCACTATCCTTAATGATACAGTAGAATATTGTCCAATCATATCAAGAATTAATTGAAAATTCACATAAATGTTTGAACACATAATATATGGTGTCATCTTCATATTGAAAAAAAGTACCTAGGAGAGGATAATGATCTATCCCTCCAGTGTGAAGATACAGCACCATGGGTGTTGAAAAATGTAGGCTATTTAAATTCTCAATAAATTCATGACATTATTCGACAATATTCTAGTGTTAAAGAATAGAAATGAATGAAATTAAAGATTTATCACTATATCTCAGGTACTCCTTGTAAATTCTCAATAAATTCATGACATTATTAGACAATATTCTAGTGTTCTGAATAGAACACTAATAAATGAAATACATAATTCATCACTGTACGGTATTTCAGGTACTCCTGGCGACGAATCGAAAGCTGTGTTATTTGTGCGACAATTCGAAGTACATGAACTGGAGGGTTTAGAAGAGTGGTACATACCTCTCTCATCAAGGCTCATTTGTGTGATTACGTCTCTACTTTTCATACCGCTGGGTGTAATAAGTAACAGTCATTGGATACTTGCCACAGTAGTAAGGTAATTTGCATTCAATCAAGTTTAATAATCTCAGATCCTTCTTCAGTTGCTCGGTGTAGGCCTACTCCAGTCTTGGCTTTCCTCACGCATTCCCTCCATTATCATTTTTGAAGCACCTCATGTCGAAGAATATGACCAACTAGGTGTGCTCTTCTCTTTTCTATTTCTTTCAGTACCTAGACAACCTCTCTCTCCAACTCTTTGGTAGAGAGTTAGTGGGAAGGATATTTTTAATATTCTTTCCGAAGAATGGACATTGACATGTCCAAAGCTCCGCCAATTTATGTAGATGCATAACAATATAATTATCTATAGTTATTACAAATTGATTTTTTCATATCATATACAGTTCAATAATTATTTTCTTAGTCTATATTATGTAAATTCATCTATAATTTTGCTGTATTGTAAGCTATTGTATATAAGTGTATAAGCCAGTATATATTGTAATCTACATAAATAAAGTACTCAATCAATCAACTCTTTGAAACACCTCTTCACTCGTTACCTTCTCTCTCCAACTGATTCTCAGCATTCTTCTGCAGCACCATGTCTCAAAAGCAGAAATTCTTCACTCTTCTTTACACCCATCGTCTAAGCTACACTTCAAAACGTTGCAATTCTCCCTAAATGCGTTTTGAGCAACCGTTTTCTCACCTCTAGACTAAATTAATGTTTTTGCAGTCAGTGACATCTTTCTTTTATTTGAAATCCTTATTTTCCTTAATAAATCCTGCTAGCTATTCCCTCCAGGTCAATAACCGCAGCCTATCTATCTATCTAGCCATCTATCAGGCTATCTATCTATCTATCTATCTATCTATCTATCTATCTATCTATCTATCTATCCATCTTACTTCTTTCTCCATTAGTGATCCTGCTTCCGAGATAGTTGAAGTCCTTAACTTCTTTTATGACTTCTTTCCTCATCCTTACTTCAATACTATCAGTACTATTCTTTATTGATTCATACGATAAGTACATGATAGGAAGAGAAAAAAATAAGTTAACCTTATAGTTGTGCTATTTCAGTAATACTTTCTGTTACAGACCAGTATTTCTGTTTTGAAAGCGTTTATTCTCATGCTGTATTATTTTCCATGATTTCTATCGATTTATTGATGCGTTAATTAAATATAGAAAAATACCAAAATCTAATTATTGGAGTATGATAACGTTAAAGAGACTTTGAAAGCGTTTATTCTCATGCTGTATTATTTTCCATGATTTCTATCGATCTATTGAAGCGTTAATTATAATATAGAAAAATACCAAAATCTAATTATTATGGAATATGATAACGTTAAAGAGACTTCATCCTCATCGTTCTCATGGATTCTAGATCTAGTACAGTGATAGGCTTATGTATAATTCAATGAAGCCTGGAATTAAGTGAAAATAGAAAAGGCGGAGAGTTAAACGTTTTCCACTGAAACATAAACTCTTTACTCCACTTACAAATCTCCCATATTTGGTTGACATTCGGGCTATGGATAGAGGTTGAACTAACAAGTGTTGTGCTGTAATATGAGACGTCCCGCTACAATACAGAGTGAGTTATTCACTGAAACATAAAATCTTTACTCCTCTCACAGATCAGAGAAATCACTCATCTTCAAATGCTTATAACTCAAGAATGGGAGTGAATTGTGCCAATGTGATGACATATTATGGTTCCTCTCGTCAAGTACTATCATTCCTGAGGGTTTGAGCGATTTAAATTATTTACCATTTTAGCAAAAATCAATGATGATTGCCAAGAACCATCATGGAATGATGGAATCATCATTCATGGATTTCATGAAAAATACAAATCTCCTAGATTTGGTTGATATTTGGGCTATGGATAGAGGTTGACCTTACAAGTGTTGTGCTATAATATGAGAAGTTTCGCTACAATACAGGGTGAGCTGGTTTCCCAGCCATAAGTATCAGTGAACGTGTCCGGTACAGTGAACAATTATAACTCACATGAGCTCTAATATGACTATTCATACTCGCTCGGCCGGGCTGGGTGTGAATAGTCCCATTAGAGCTTAAGGGAATAATAGTCTCACTGTACCATAAGTATCAGTGAACGTGTCCGATACAGTGAACAATTATAACTCACATGAGCTCTAATATGACTATTCATATTCGCTCGACTGAGAGCATATCACGACCATTAGAATTTATGGGAATAATAGTCTCATAAATAGTTTTCAGTGATAATGATACAACACGGAATTGGAATAACATGCACTTTTGAGTTCCGGACATTTCAAATCCGCCACAGTTAGGCTACATATAGTAGAAGCTACTATTGTCTGTGTGCAGGATGCTTTAATATCTAGGCATTTTTCCAGACGAGTCAGAACAGCATGAAAGGACATGAAGCCCTCTGATTGGCTGATTCTCGATACACCAATTCAATCAGCCAATCGGAGAGCTTCCCGGCCTCTCCTTACCGTGCCGATTCCTATGATAAAACGCGCCTTCTGTGTCTCGGCTCTCAAAATGTGTGCCATACACATTACGATGATGTTCTATGATCATGATTCGAATTCATTTATCCTATTTATTGGATAGAGTAAACAATACAATAGTCGGATTTGAACTTTGAATTTGAAATAATCGATCTTAATATTTTTTCAGCTACACTAACGTGTTGATACCGTGGATGAGACTAGTGGAAGAGTGCTGGCGACCCCTGAGCGTGCACCGTCTTAGTCCGTCCGTCTATCCGGTCGCAACGGTGTCGGATCTGAACCGGATCGGAGAGCAAGTGTGCGCCATCTGCCTTGACGGCATGCGTCCGTTGTCGTCACGTGTCACGCCCTGCAATCACGTGTTTCACGCGCACTGCCTTAGGAAGTGCATCAAACAGTTCAGACATTGTCCTCTCTGCAAACATGTTTTGTGAATAAAAATAATTCCACGTGTAATTACTGGTCCAACTTGTTTTTCAATGATATCAGAGACAAACGGATATCCAAGAGAGACCCAAACGATTCAAGAGAGACTGGTTGCAAAAGGTGGAACTATGCATTGCTTCTCGAAGTGCCGGTTGCACAAAAGCCGGTTAAATTTTAACCATGATTAATTCCACGAGAACCAATCAGAGAAGTCGTTTTTGAAAAGTCGACTTCTTTGATTGGTTCTCGTGGAATTAATCACAGTTAAAATTCAACCGGCTTTTGTGCAACCGGGCCTCAGTATTCTGTTCTCTAAATATTCTTCCTGATCTACCGCTACCAGTACTGTAAATACGCTATCACATTCATAAGTCTCCATATTCCTCATATTCCCCTCTCCATACTTCATAATAGATTTATCTTTCCAGAACACAGGATATACAGATTGATGATGAAACATTATTTTAATTTCTACGATGAGAAAGAATCCAACTTTTAAAGAATCTGACTTTGATAGGTCACAAACATGATTCCTCTAGGTACCTACATTTGATTCGAATAGCAAATTGTTGAATGAATAAGTCAAAACTTCAATTCAAAATTTATTTATTGTTTGCGACTTTCTGAAAATAATTTCAAATTTTATAAAAAATATAATTATTATAATATATAATACATATTAATATTCACAAACTTCCCTTTTGATTTCAAATGAGAGTTTATAAATACCTCATCGAATAATTAATTACACAATTTTACACTTACAGCTAATCTTATGCATAAGACTAAATTAATCATCATGGAGCAAAAACTTAAACTATGAAAGTTATTTTAAATATTATGGTAGACTCAAAAAATGAGAAAATAATGAAATAATTGGCAATGATCGAAGTGACTAAAATTAGTCTGCGAATAGAACACAAAATTCACACCAAGATTCGTTGGAACATGGATATTTTTGAAATGAATGACAAGCTAAAACTAACATTTTCAATGGCACAGAGAGAATTTTTGATTCGTACAGCGTTCTAATTCTGAATGAAAATTAATGCTAATAATTGGAAGAGAAATAAATGCAATAGAAGATTTACCCTGATACCCTTTGCTTGAGAGATAAGTGATAAGATTCAACTCTATATCTGTGAACCTGAGACAGGAACACCGAGTGTAGAAATTCCAAGATCTATGGTAACTTTGATTCGATTTATAATTAAGATTATAAAAATTGAGCATAATTTAAGTAGGCCTACCTATCATATTTAAATGGAAGCATCGGTATAAATCTCTATCACTTAATCTACTATTTAAAAGTGGTTATTGCAAATACTTATATATAAATCAAAGTTAAATCCCTAAATCAACATGCCAATGAAAATCGAGAAACTTCATGGCATGTTCCAGTATTACTTTATTCCAAACAATTGGAACATCAGAAATACTTGGCATTAGAATTCCCCTTTGCGTTCTACATCTATTTGGAGACTGCAAGAACTTTAATCTTGATATAGTCTACAAGTTCTATAAAAAAATAATAAACAAAAATTATCAATGTACCGTGATAATCATTTAACAGATACAGTATTGCTTATAAATGAGTTTTGATGTTGGTGAAGTTTTTTAGAATATGGTGCCAGTTTTGAAGTCACTTAGACAAGCAGATTGTCATCGGAGCAAGCTGGTCCCTTAGAAGGCCAGTTACAAGCACCCAGCTGCTGGTCATAGGCCAGATGCACGGGACAGTTGAAAACGTGGAGTGTGAAGCGCTTCTTCCACGAGTCCCAGTTGCAGGCATAGAACTTGTTGCAGTATTTCGGATGACGGAACAGACCGGCTCGCTTGCAGTCAACTGATCCCTGCAGGGTTTCATCTGCACCTCTCAGACCACCGGGTCCATACCGGTCGAACGACTTGCCTGGGATCACCTTGGCCTCACCATCCAGATCAGCAATGGTTTGAGCAGGGATTGTAGGTACCAGGATTTCCTGGTATGTTGGTTGGTAAGATTTTCCATAGACTGGTTTGCTACGAACACCTGAAACCACTTTCTTAGTTTTCAGCAATGGTACAACGCTTGGCACAACCTCTTCATAACCGATTGTAGATGACACTGGTTCTTCAATGTATGACACTGATGACGAGTAGATTGGTGCTGGAGATGAAGATGGGATGAAACTAGGTCCAGGAGAAATGGTTGTTCTGATGGTGTTGTGGATCTGTGGTTTGATCTCCACAAACGATGATACCTCCTCATGCTTGTTGGAGCTGTAGCCATATTCACCGTTGGAGAGTGTGTCTGGAACAATGATTGGAGCCAAAGGAGTGGACAGTGTTGTTGATGAGTAGGATGGATCGTAGGCTAGTGATTGGCCATCATTGGGAACAAACAGCTCATACTGTTTTGTCACCTGGTTGAATTTGGCCTTTCCTCTCCTCCTCAGTGACAGTGGGTCAGACTTGCAGCTGCACTCAGCTCCCAGTTTACCAACAAGTATCGGGTTGAAGTCGCTGAGTCGTGACACAACTACAACCTTAGCCTTGTCCTGTCTGCCAGTGTACACATTCTTCTCCTTCTTTATCACACCAACAATGGCTTCTCCATCTCTCAAACTTGACACAGTGGTCGAGCTGAGTCCAACAACACCTTGAGCTGTGGTCACTCCTTGACACCGACACTCTGACTTATCACTCCACCAAACTGTCCAGACTGCTGGTATCCAGCTAGAATATTGGCACCCTCCTCTTCCTCTTCATTGGCAACATCCAATGCCTCCTCAACATGCTCTTCGAAGTGAAGGGCTGGTGTTGTGACAGTTGTTGGCAGTCTGCTGTGGATCAACGGGGTGGAAGGAATCAAAGGTGTGCTGACAACCAGTGGGACAGGAGTTGTGGTGGTGTAGGAAACAGGCACAATCGGCTGCTTCACCTTCAAGCTTTGACTCTTGCTAATACCACAATCAATGCATCCACCGACTGGGCCCTTCAATACTGGCAAGTGGACTCTTGCAGTTGTTACAGGAGGTAGAATGGTAGTGGTACTTGGAGTGCCATAGAAATGCAAGTCTCCATGTCCGTAATCAGCTGTTGATATGGTTGGTTTTGAGTACACTACTTCCTTCAAGAACTGCTGCACAGTTGGCTTGAATACAGGTGTTGATGGAGTGGATGAGTAGAACGCTTGTCCACTTTCATGTTCATACTTTTCTCCAGCAAACGAGTTGTAATCATTGTAATCAACATATGCTGGTGGGGCGAATGTTGAGGGTGTGAATACTTTCTTGGGAACAAATGTTGGTGGATGAGGAGTGGTGCTGTAAGCTATACCTCCGACTTGTTTGACATTGTAGACATTGCTTTCAAACTTGACAGCTGGTTTGGGGTAGTCATATCCTCCTTCATAAGTGGACAGTTTTGATCCATACTCATTCTTCAAACTTTCATACAAGTTTTCACCCTCATACTTGTATCCTCCTTGGATCTCACCGAACTGGAACTGGTGAGGAACAACTGGTTTGATGGTAGATACAGCTACAGGTGGTGGCAGTGGTGTGGAGCTCGTGTAGTGGTTCACATAGACTGGCTGAGCAGCCGGTGTTGAAGTCTTGAGGACATTGAGAACCTTCTCATAGGCAGTGACAACTGGTGCCTTGAATGCATCGAACACCTTCTGGTAGACTGGCACAATTGGTGTGGGCGTTGGCAGTGGGGCAGCAGGGACAACGGTTTGTGTCTTAATGTAGACTGGTGGAGCTGGAGTGGACGACTGGAAGTGAGTCACCACTGGAGCATTCACATGGACTGGAGCCGGTGATGGATAGTAATCAGGCTTGTTGTAAGCATATCCAAAACCAACAGGCTTAACTGGTGCTACTGGTAGAGGTAGTGGTGTAGAGCTATCCACTAGCTTATACTTGGGTCCCAGGGAAGTGAATCCAACTGGCTTGAATGGAGCAGGAGTTGCATATTTGTGAACTGAAGGCAGGTAGGTTTGTGGGGGTTGAGGGATGAAGTCAACTGGGAATGCGGGTGCCTTGGATACAACAGGCACTATCGGGGATGGAGGAGGTGGAGCAACAGTGGTGCTGTATGAGATGACTGGTGGTGGAGCAGGGGTGGAGGAGACAAACTTGGGGTAGGTGGGAGTCTGGTAGGAGACAGGAACCACTGGGGGAGGTGCTGGGGTGGTGGAGACAAATTTAGGGTAGGTAGGAGCAGTGTGGTATGAGACAGGCACCACAGGTTTGTTGTAAGTGTACTGGACTGGGTTGAGAGGTGGTAGAGGGGTGCTGGTGACATGAATTGGCGGCAGTACACTAGGCACTGGTTTGGGGTGGGAGTATGAGTAGTCAACCACAATGGGTTTCACTGAAGGTGCAGGTGTTGAGTAGTGGACAACTGGTGCAGGTGGTGGGTAGTGGACAACTGGTGCAGGTGTTGAGTAGTGGACAACTGGTGCAGGTGTTGAGTAGTGGACAACTGGTGCAGGTGGTGGGGCAGGTGTACTAGACACAACAGGGACACCAACTGGCTGTTGGTATGCCACTCCAAATTTCACTGCACTGACCGGCGCAACATCAAAGTAGTTCTTAGGAGGCAGTGAAACTGGAACTGCTGTCTTGATCACAGCTGGAGCAAGTGATGGTGGGTGATAGGCATAGCCAACGTTGTTGTAGCTGAAAGCCTTCTCTCTATAGGTGTGCTCAATGGGTTGAGGTACAGCTGGGATCAGTTTCTTCTCATATGTTACATCAACAGGTGCGGGAGTGGTTGATACAAACTTGTAGTTGATTGGTTGTGGGGCAGGGGGCTGGTAGTAGTGTTCTTCATGGGCAAATGCAGGTGGGTGAAGAGCAACTGCTGGTTTAGAGTATTGATAACCACCCTCCTTGGCAAAGGAGTAATCAACATTGTGTACAATTGGAGTTGGTGCTGGTGCCGGAAGTGAGACCACTGGTTTTGGGTAGTGGTAGCCTTCTTGTTTGGCAAAGGTGTAGCCAACCTCGACATTCTGGTGCTCAATTGGTATGATGGGTGTTGGAGCTGGTGTTGGATAGTGCACAACTGATGGAGGAGGCACTGGAGTACTGCTCACTGCCACAGTGGAGCTCTTGAATGCAAATGGTCTATGTTCATAGCCAAACTTCACAGAGTTGTAAGCTGGGGTGGAGGACACAATCAGAGGAGGAGGAGGAGATGGTGTCACAGGAGCTACAGGTACTTTCACAATGGACTTGAATAGATCAACTTGTGGCTTAGGGTAAGAGAATGCAATAGCTGGCTTGGCATACTGATATCCATGATCTTGATAGGAGTACTCCTGATGGTATGTTTCTGGTGTGGACACCAAGGGTAGCACAGAGGGTGCAGGTGTTGTGCTGACTGTTACTGTAGGTCTTGAATAGACATAACTCTCCGATTCTGGTTTGTGGTTGATGGGGATGACTGGTTGTGGTTTCGGGTAGTAAGCATAGTTGACTGGTGCAACTGTGGGAGCAGGGGTGGAGAGAGAGACGAGAGGTGCAGGTGTAGAGACAGAGATAGGAGAGGGAACTGGCCTGGAGTAGATGTAGCTCTCTCCTTCTGGCTTATGGTTGAGAGGGATAACTGGCTGAGGTCTTGGATAGTAAGCCAATTTTTGAGGAGGTGCAAAAGTTGAGACTGGAACGGCAGGAGGTGCGATTGAGCTGACCTGGAATCCTGGTTTTACATATTCATAGCTTCCATACTCTTCTTTGGTGCGAATTTCTGGGAGAGCTGGCTGTGGATAGTTGAACTTCAAAGGAGGGGCAGGTGTGGATACTGAGAAAAGTGCTGGTTTTGGTGTTGAGGAGACTAATGGGATCACAGGCTTGGGATGATCAACCAGGACTGGAGGGGCTGGAGTTGAGAGAGAGAGGTACTCTGGTGAGTGAGCTGGGATGAGAGGGGGCGCTGGTGATGAGACAGAGTACACTGACAAAGGTGGGGCTGGTGAGCTAACATGAACAACTGGTTTGGCATACTGATAGCCTTCATGATGCTCCTTGTAAGCCACTGAAGAAACTGGTTGTACTTGAGGATAGTAGTTGAGCTTGACTGGTCCTGGACTGGGAACAGGCAGTAGAGGAGGTGCTACAGTGCTCTGCAAAGGTATGACTGGCTTCCTGTAGGATACTCCCGAAAGGAAGCTCACTGGTTTAAGTGGAGGTAGAGTCACCGCATGATATTCTCCCTCCTCATGTGCATGAATTGAGGGAGCATATCCATGTGCAATGGTGGCAGGAGCGGGGGTTGTTGACACAAAGGTCACTGGTGCCTTGTGAGCAACTCCTGAGGAAATGTGTGAGCCAAAGTATTGGACTGGCTGCACAGGAGGTGCCGGTGTAGACACAGTAATTGGAGAAATAGGCACATGTGATTCGGTGACAATCGATGTGGGAGGCAGAGTTGAAGAGAAGTGGCCGGCTCCAAGTTCATGGTGCTCCAATAATGCTCCTTCATGTTCATATGATGAGCTACCATCATGGGTGACCACAGGTGACACAACTGGAACAACTGGAGTAGAAGATACTATTCCACCAACAAAAGCTTTCTTGGAGTCAAAGGATCCATGTGAGAGTCCCGACCCAAAGCCAGCGGCTCCAAAGTGGGAACCATCCTTCTGGGAGTAGGAACCGGCTCCAGCTGAGTAACCGGTTTTGTATTCACCTGCACCAGCTCCATAATATGCACCGTCACCACTCTGTGAATGAGATGAACTGGTTAAGACATTCACTCCTTCAACATTAGCTTCTGATCCAATTGCTCCAAATTGAGCACCACTTCCATATGCTATTCCATGTCCCGAACTTGCTCCTGAACCAATTGCTGCAGCTCCAAATTGACTGCCACTTCCATATGCTAATCCATGTTCTGATCCTGATCCGATTCCTGCAGCTCCAAATTGACTACCACTTCCATAGGCTATTCCATGTACAGCATTTGCTCCTGATCCAATAGCTCCAAATTGACTGCCACTTCCATATGCTACTCCATGTCCTGATCCTGATCCAATTCCTGCGGCTCCAAATTGACCTCCACTTCCATAGGCTATTCCATGTCCTGAACCTGATCCAATTCCTGCAGCTCCAAACTGACCACCACTTCCATATGCTATTCCATGTCCAGCACTGGCTCCAGATCCAAACTGACTACCACTGCCATGAGCAAACCCAGACACACCATTTGCTCCCTCAAATGCACTGCCTTCTGAATACTTTCCATCCCCATGTTGGGCACCTCCATAGAATCCATAGCCTCCAGAGTATTTTCCTTGCTCCTGTAGTCCAGAGTAGACACCCTTGGCTGCTGCTCCGGCTTCATAAGCAGATCCACCATGAACTCCTCCTAATTTTGCATACTCAGCAGATCCTAGGCTGCTTCCGGCAGCACCGTAGCCGAAGTAGGCTCCACCATGATGATCACCAGCTCCAAACACATGCTTTAAACCACCATCAGATGAGAAGGCACCAGCGCCATGGTAAGCACCGCCTTGCACAACTCCTGGAATGATTGATGATCCTGGAAAACGAATGAAAGGTTATCAAACAATGGGAAATAATATGATATAATTTTGATAGGATAAAATGATTGTACCATGAAGACACACACAATTAAATTGTGTAACTTAAACTTGAAGAAAAACATTTAATAAGTAAGTCCCATTAAATTTCTTTGTTTTTTAGTACCAACAATCCCAATAGTGGTACACAATTGATTGAGATCAGTTCCAGTTGTTACAATATCATCAATCTCAACACAAAAATGAGAGTCTCATTCTCAATTACACTGAGTGAAGAAATAGACTTGAAAGAATTGATGAAAAAATTTGTTTATTATTGATAACAAAGCAACTACTCATATTATTTCACTGAACCAATATATATACTGTTATTGATGTGTATATGGGAATCCGCCTCGATAGTATATAACTCATGCTTATGATTAGGAACTTTGTGGGTATTGTATATTTCTTTTAAATTCTTCTTATCTCTGGGAAATTGTTTCTTTCCCATAATAAGATCATGCTTACGTTTGCATAATTATGTTGGTCTGAACACCTTTCTGTGTTTTTGTGAAGGTGATATTGTGGTAAATATTTGGTTGTTACCAAAAGTTCACTGGAGATTGATAATGGTAACAACCGAAACTGGTTTTTCAATTTGTATCTCAAAATAATTTTCAATGCATCCCTGCACAAGCCAGTAGCTCATGTGGGCATCATCCTCAGAAAAAAATCTATAATAAAGAAAGGAATTGGTTTATACACATACGGGATAGGAAGTTCACGAATGACGCATCATCACGTCCGAACTACTTGACTGATTAACTTGAAATTCTATGGATTTTTGATTTACCGAGGATGGTTAGGCTATTCTAAATTATTCAAGATCTCATTACGTCAAGTCTTCAGTTTGTCAGGTTACCTGCTAGTAATGGATAAGAAAATAAAATAAGAAAATTGATAAACTACTGACCAAGCACAACACCGCCAGCATTCTCGATTCGGCCACCCGACACATGATAGTCCGGCAACGTCGCATAGGAGGCACGTCCACGACCTTCCAGCAGATCACCGACTGTGAACCGGGCGCGGAACGAACCGGCACCACCGCAGCTGGGTACATTCCAAGGCCAGTCACACAGCAACAGCTGTTCGTTGAAGACCAGGCCGAACGGACAGCGGAACTCATAGGCGGTCAACGGACTGACGCCGTCACGTGTATGGTCCATACACGCGAAGAACCAGCGGCAGTTCTCTGGGTCGGCATAGTAGCCTTCCACTCGCGGACAAACGTAGCGTTCGCGCGGCACTGGAGCTATTTCACTGGAACCTGTCAACGTCACAAATTTGAACATTAAATTATTATTATTCTCAAGATATAATCATGATTGACAATATATAGGAATGTCAAGGAATATAAGAGGATGAAGACAGGTGAAGAAGATGATGATAAAGATGAACAAGATGAAGAAGAAGAAGAAGAAGAAGAAGAAGAAGAAGAAGAAGAAGAGAAGAAGAAGAAGAATGATGAGGATGAGGATGAGGAGGAGTAGGAGGAAGAGGATGATTTGACCATTTTGTGTTTGTTAACTCCGCAACTGCTAATTGAATAATTGAAGGTGCTAGAGGAAAATAACTGATCAGTGAGAGAGAGAGAGGTGAAATAGGGAAGAGGAAGGGAAGAATATTGTGGAGTGCAACGAGAATAGAGATCGAATCATAACATGAGAAAAAGGATGAAGAAAGGAAGCATCAGAAGAATCAAGGATGACAGAGAACAATGATTAGAACAAGAGGAATGATGGAGAACTATGAAGCATGTGAAAAAGAGAAAGAGAGATAACAAAATCGGAATTTCAACAGTATACTGTAGGAAGTGATGATATAGAATTATATAATGATTATATTATGATTAGATAATATAATTTCAAAAGAATGTAAACCAACTAAAATTAAGCCACTCTTATTACCTTGGCAAGCACCTCCATCTTCCAAAGATCCAGGCCAGACGCAAACCTCGTACTTCTCATCGAAAGCCAATCCGGCCGGACAGTCGTACTCGAAAACTGTGTAGTCGGGAGAGTATTGGTTGAACTTCACACAACGATAGAATCTGGAACAGACATTTGTTCATTAATTCAGTGCTTAATATGGTTAAAACATAGTGGAGTGCCGTAGGTAGAATTGGAGAAAACTTATACGATTGTTTAAATTGAATAGATTGTCTATATAGGCTACTGATTTGAATCTAATCTAAATCTTGCAACATTTTCCATGATGTAAATTCAGAAGCGAGTTTCCTGATCAACTAAAGGAATAATCCTATACTATTAAATGAGCAGCTTCTGTTTTTATGTTTAGATATTTGGATGTTTATATGTTTGTATTTAACCGGATCTCGAAAACGGCTCTAACGATTCTCACGAAATTCAGAACATAGTAGGTTTATAATATTAAGATTTGATTGCACTAGGTCTCATCCCAAGGGCATTAAAAGGATAATTATTATTTATACTTGGAAAAACATCAAAAAATTATGACTCAGCTGTTGAACTTTTGTAATCATTCAATCAGGTACTTAGTGCCGGTTACAAAAAAGCCGGGTAATTTTCAATCCTAATTAATTCCAGTAGATCCATCTTTTCGAAATGGTCTTCTCTGATTTGGTTTACGTGAAGTTAATCAGGATTAATATTTAACCGGCTTTTGTGCAACTGGGACTTTGTGAGGGAAATTTTTGCATTCCTCTGGGAATTAATCTCAATTTACTGTTATTAGATGGAACATTTCTGTATGAATGTTATTATCATTTCTTCTTTCGTAATAAATTTCTTATGCTTTTGTTCTCCAGAGCGAAGCTCGGTCCCCGATATTGCAATAGTAATAAGAGTAATGTATAGTAATGTATTTCAAATTGAATGTCCAATCTATCAATGGAAGATAATAATTCACAGTTGAAAGTGATAGTGATATAAGGTACCAGAGATATCACTGACTAGTTTATTCAATTTTATATGATTAAATATCAAATTAAATTATAGTTTAAATAATTTATTGAATAGTAGCCCGGAGAGCTGAATAATTCGCTCAAAATGCCGTTGATATTCTACTAGACGTTTTCTTGAAACTTGAAAGAAGTAGAGAGTCAAGAGTTCAATAGTTCACGTCGCATGTAGTCATTAATAATATTGCATGCATGATTTCTGGCAATCAATGATCCAGGTGATTTGTGATTTGTGGTGATACATTACTACAGATGATTTCTTATGCGCTTCCAAACTTATCCTGTTATATCCTCAAAAAAGGACGAAGGAGTGAGTCAATATCGTTGGCCAACGAACTCGATCTGTTGATTCAAAGAGTATGGCCCAGTTACACTAAAGTCTGTTAAGTTTTAATCATGATTGAATGCCACGATAACCAATCAGAGTAGCTTATTTTTCAAAAATGTCTTCTCTGATTGGTTCTCGTGGTTTTCAATTATGATTAACCTTCCGGTAGTCGCGCCCTACTCAATCACAAGAGCAGTCGCATGTTGTATTTTGTACAACATCCAATTTTCCAAGTGTTATGTGTAATCTGTTTACTGTCGAAACATATTGATTAATTGTATAATTACTTTCTAGTCCATCTTCTTGAATTATTTCACGCCTATGAACATTTGGATGATTACCATTTTATAGCCCAATAAGGTACATCAAGCAAAGCCATCAATTCTGTGTTCTCGGTTCGTTTTAAGTCCCCAAATTGCCGTCTTTCCCCATCTTATGCACTGTCGCGACTAAATGGCACCTGAAGACTGAACCATTGCTCGGTTGATACTGTACCCATAGAGAAACAATAGCGTAAGTAGATATCCCATGGTATAGGGAATTTATGTCGCAACTTTTACTGTTATCTCAAGCCGATCACTGTCGATTATTGTCAATTTTTACTGTTTTGTTGGGATGAGAGTGTAGGAACGGCACAATTTGAGAGACTACCAGCGTTACACAGCTGCATGGGAAAGAACTACGTGAACTATCGGCTTGGGATAACAGTAAAAGTTGCAACATAAACGCCCTATACCATGGGATATCTACTTACGCTATCGTTTCTCTATGCTGTAACTCAGTGGAGTGATGGAGGGAAAGTTTTGTAATGCATAGGTGACTCATTCGCTGACACCACCCTATTCAATAGTTTTGTACAGCAAAAACACTGACACTGTTGTACTTTCTACAACAGCGCGACTGCCGGAAGGTTAAAACTTGAAATACTTTTGTGAAAGCGGGGATAAGTTTTGAAAATTTGAAGTTGGAGCAAACAAAAGAAGAGTTTTTAAAACAAAGTCGACAGTAGGAACTAGCTACGTTCGTTCAATAATGGTTTATTATCATTGAGATTCATTATCATTCGATACCGATCCAAAGTTCATTTTTCTTTCAAATTTCATACATCTTACCTGTTACAACCAGAAGGATGCCTGAAGTAACCTTGACGAGAGCACTCAAATTCAGTCTTGGCTTCCTTCCTAACAACATGGATGTCACCAGCTCTGTCGATAACTCGCACGATCCTGTATGGTGACAGTTGAACATCAGCTGAAAAGCAACAACAAAACATTGCAATGAACCAATTTTAATTGTAGTGCATAGTGAGTTTCACGTTATAATGGCAGTGTTTGATGGTATTCCTATCCTTGTCTATCATTCAACAAAGCGGATAGCGTTATCTATTTCTCGCTTCGCTCTGTTGCCAGATCATCTTTTAACAATGTAGAATAAGTAATTAACTAACAATAATAATTAATTTGGTGTTTTAATTTCTCTAAATTCAAAATGTTTAGCTTATATATATTTTTGGACGAAAATTGAACATGAACGTTTTACAGTAGAAACATAACCTTTTTTTTGACATTTTATTAATTTATCAAAATTTGGGAATGGAATAGATTTGGGCCAAGCCTGTTGTACCTTCCTAATCATATTTATATGATTTGTGATTCTGTCCACGAATAAATAAGTAAACAAAATATTACATCTTAATCATGAAAATTAATTATTAAATTATTGAAAAATACAATTTCTTGCTTAATAAAAAATAATTGATTATATTAAACGAGAATTAACAGTTAATATTACATCAATAAACCTGTATCAGCTATACATCAGCTATATATCAGCTAACGTCTATAGAAGGCATTGACAAGATTGAGGATCGGCCACGTTGTTCTCCTATCTTTCTTCACTGTCATTATAACGTGGACCTCACTATAGTGTAAAATACTATCCAACAATGGAATTATTATAATGAGGTCCACGTTATAATGGCAATGGAGAAAGATAGGAGAACAACGTTGCCGATTCTCTGCTTTGCCACTGCATTCTACAGAGGAAAGTTGATACTAGTATATCTGATGTAATACAGTATTTACAGACCATTCTAGTTAAAAATAATCAATTACATTTGTTTGTCTTTAAAGCTTCCCAGAGACTCTAATAATTGGAGGATAGGAATTGTCAAAAATTATAACACGTAACACGGTAACACGAACAAAGAAAAAAATCACACAAAGGAACCCTCTCACACAAGCTCTTCTGTGGTATAGAATACTCCAACCATCAAAAAGCTTTTAACTCCTAAAAAATATTGATATCTTCACAATTTTTCAAATGAGTAGGAAGCCCTTCTAATAAATTTAAAATCCATTTTATTATGTTGGCTTTTTCTCAAAAAGAGCTGTTCTGTGATACAGAGAAGCATAGTCTCCTCTATTTCATGTATTGTGTCCATGCGGATCAGCATTTTTCTGGTCAAAGTCTTTCTTTCAACATGCATCACCTCATTATATTGGTAAAAAAATAAAATAGATTATGTTCTCCCACCTAAGACATAGTAGGGCAAAAACGGTTGCAACTCATCTTCCCTCTGTAGCTTCTCTATGGTATTATCAGTGTTGCCAACTGATTTACTCTGTGATTCTGTATAAAAAATTATATTTGTCATGATGTAATTGTTGAGTTGGGTTCCCGCACCTGAGACTGAGAAGGGCAAAAACTGATGCAACTCATCTTCCCTCTTATGCTATAGTTTCTCTATAATATTATTATTATATTATTATTATTATTATTATTATTATTATATTATATATTATTATTAGTATTATTCATGTTGCTACTTGATCTACTGTAAAAACACTTCACTCATATGAGCTACTTTTTAACAAATTATCAAAAACAATATAAAAATCTTGTAGGGATCGAAACTTAGAAAGTTAGGGTCGAAACTAGTTGTTGAACTATTTTAAAGTTTTTAAAAAATAAAGGGTACTACAAGATTTTTGTATTGTTCTTATTGATTTGATTTACTGTGTAATTGAATTAGCTTAATCACGATGTTATAGTTGAATTTTGTTCTCCCACACCTGAGAATGAGTAAGGCGAAAACTGGTGCAGCTCCTCTTGCAGACTGATGAGCTGCGCAGCTCTGGACTTGCGCGCTGTGTTTGTGAACGAGTCGAACAACGCGGGCAGAATGGCCATAGCCGAAGTGATGGTGTCGTTGGAGCTCTTTCCTTGATGACTGTCCTCAGACTGCTGGATGCGTTTGCCACATTTTCCCGACCAGTCGATGTAGTCCAGGTTCACAATCGCTGCACCTCCGAGGTCTCTCAGCAGTATGTATTTTCCCTGCAAAGTTCATTGGATAACCATCAATAATTCACAGTTTTAAAAGTAGCCCTACTATATTGCACTTGGGAATTCAGTCCAAGGTGAATTGCCATACATATCCAAAACAAATAAGAAGATTACGAGGGCCATTTCTTTTCAACCTCCCATAACATATTTTCGCCACACAGCACAGAAAGCAGCTGTTTTCCAGTCCCTACGTAGATCTGAAAGACATTGTTTGCAGACGACTCTCGTCTGACGTCAGAACAGGTTTCTTTCCGGCCTAGGCCGGAAAGAGTACCCTTTCCAGGCGCTAACATGGAACTAAGAAAGGTGATCAAAAAACAGCTGATCAAAAAACTTTTCATTATTCAATAATTAAAACATTTATAATAATATCATCTTATTGTCATTTGAAAGAATAAAAAAGTATAAACTCAACCTCCCACATAATTGAACATCATCTTTTAGTTTATTTAGACGAATCAGAATAAAAAATAAAAAATACTTGGACAATTTCCTGATATTCAGATTACCTCAGATTTGCTAGAGCTATCACCTTCCACTTCTACTTTCGGAAGTGCTTACTAAACAACTATTCTCATATATATATTGTTTATTTTTGTGTGTGGCGAAAAATAGCGTTCGCACCACGGGCAAAAATGTTTTTCCGGCTCTCAATCTTTTCTTTTCTTTGAAAACCGATTTCGAGCCGGAAAAATCTCATTTTCTGCTGTAGGTGCGAAATATACTATATAAGACACAGACAAGCGTTAGAGGAGCGATTTAAACAGAGCTGAAC
Source organism: Nilaparvata lugens (assembly GCF_014356525.2). Lineage (NCBI taxonomy): Eukaryota > Metazoa > Arthropoda > Insecta > Hemiptera > Delphacidae > Nilaparvata > Nilaparvata lugens. The sequence goes on along the minus strand of NC_052511.1, from coordinate 5,079,919 downwards.
AGCTTGTCAACACCACCAAACGCCCTGTGATCGGTGCGGCCAGATTTAGTCAATTGTTGTCGAGTTGATAGACTCAGAAACATGACTGCCTCACTCGAGTCTCCCGCAAAATGCTAGTTGTGTAGAGTTGTTGCAAGCAAAAGGTAATAGTTTAGCATAAATCTAACGGAGAATGATTCATTCAAGCAGGAAACATTGTGATTGATTATTTTGTGCGAGAATGGTGTCGGAAAATTGAAGACGTCGGTTGAAATGACTTTCAGGATCGATATGATTCATGACAACTCGGCTTAAAGTGCTGGTGCAACCAAACGGCTTCTCCAGCAAATCAAATGAGATAATTTCGATCACCCACCATACAGACTTTACTTGGTCACTAGTAGCTTATATCTTCTCCCCAAACTCAAGACATGACTTTGAGAGCAGAGCTTACAAACTAACTAGGAGCTCCAAAAGAACGTCTAGCACTTGAACTCATCTGGCGGCAGAATTTTGTGAAGTTTGTTTCGGATTTGAGGGCAGAGTTTCCAAACTAGCGAGTTCCAAAACAATCATAGCCCACTCAAATTCATTTGGCGGAAGCATTTCATGAAGAGGGTTTTGGTAGGCTGGTTTACTATTATGAAAAATACCTCAATCTCCACGGCAATTATTATGTTGGGGAATAATCGTAAGTGTAAGTTGAATGAAAAAGACTAAGAAATTGTCAAAAACCACAGATTTATTGATATTTAGAAAGACTGAGTTTGATAAACTCTATCAGAGATTGACAATGGTGTAATAACAGAAACCGGTCTTTCGAAGTATCAATAAATCTGTGGTTTTTGACAATTTCTTAGTCTTTTATTTAATATGAATAATTACCACAATATCAACTACTCAACTACACAAAAAGTAAGTGTAAGTCTGTCTTAGGCTCAACCCACACTTACGCGACTCAGGTCGAGAAGACACTCGACTCTAGTCGAGAGCATCTGTTTTCAAATGGTGTCAGTCGCGGAGACTAGAGTCGACTGGTCTGAGTGTCACCATTTGGTCTCCACATGCTCTCGACTAGAGTCGAGTCTCTTCTCGACATGAGTCGCGTGAGTATGAGTGGATTATTTTTTATATTCGTCTTCTAATTATCACCAATCAAAGATTGACAAAATAAGATCAGCTTCATATGTGTTTCCTGCTCTTATAAATATATTATCAATGAAATCCTACAAAATGGAAGCTCTGTTTTCCAGGAGCTCTTTAATTTCAACAAGAAATCGAAGAGTTGGACAAGAATACTTTGGACAAGATACGTCGTACAAGATTCCCTTTATTTATAAATTTCACAAAGTAGCACTGATTGGGAGAGAAAAACTAAGGATACTCCTTGTACTATTTCTTTTCCAAATTTAGATAACATAATCCGACTATTCCTTAATTAAAAACATTGTTTGTTATTTGTTATTTTGTTTCAGGCATGAAGAACAGATATGTCGGAGGATCAGCGTAAAATGGTGTTGGAAAAGGCTAAAGAAAATCATTGAAGCTATCATAAAATCGATGAGTTTGACAAGAATACTTTGGGCAAGAATTGATATTAATTGTGCACTGGATATTTTTATCTCACCTTGATGGAAGCACTGATTTTATCGTCGAAAGCCAACCAAGTGTCGTTGCTGTAAGCGTATGGAGCCGTCAAATCTTCGTCTCTTTCCAATGTCCATTTTCCTTCAGACATCAGAGCACAAACCTGAACAAAGAAATAATATTGACTCAATTTACTCAGCAAATAAAAAGTTCCTCAAAAATAGATCAATGTAATATAGTCCATAAGTTGGTTTGGTAGATCAGAATACTTCAATGAAAGGATAAACGGCTCTCATGGCCATATTCGGAATACTAACTTCAGTGTGTCTAGTCTCGACCAATGACAGTAGAGCTCAAGCTCCATTGGTCAACAGCTTATAGACAATCGTAGGGCTTCAACAATACTCTATATTTTGCTGCTCAATATTTAAAATTTCGGTTCACTGGAGATTGATAATGGTGTAACAACCGAAACGAGTACTCAAATTGTTTTAAAATTGAATGTTCCACATGCGAAATATACTAAAAAACACTGTATTCCAAGAATACTTCGGCGTGTCCAGTCTCGGCCAATGACAGTCGAGCTCAAGCTTCATTGGTCAACAGCTGATAGCCAATCGTAGGGCTTCTTCTACACTATATTTTTTGCTGCTCGATTTTGATCTTTCAGTTCACTATAGATTAATAGTTAGAATCATTGACCATGATTGATAGTTGTTAGAGAGTGATAGTTATATTACCGAGACTAGTATACCACTATGTCAAATTTGTTTAATAAATATTGGTTTTGATAAAAATATGAAGTCCTTCTCATTCGATATGAGTAGCCCATCTATCACATTATCATCATAAAAAAAATAGAAATTAGATTAGAATAGACACTTGATGATAAGTTTTTGAACATTAGTTGTCTTAACATTCGTAGTATAGAAAATCATGATATACTGAGATTAACATCCTGATACATTGGTAGTATAGAAATATCATGATATATTCTATCATTATAGAATTATGTTATGGTATTTGTTCATTTTGATTATATCAATTGATTTGATAGTTACAAACTATTTCAACTGACCTCAGCCTGTGAAATACGCCTTGGTTTGTTGGTAACAGGTGAAAGAGGCATATTTTTGTTGGGATCACTCAGTGTAAATCTGAGCGCGAACCCTGGTAGAGAGAGAACCAGTTTGGGATGAGGTGCTCCAAGTCCTGTGATCAGATCGACTAGAGAATCCTGAAAAAACAAAGTGAATTGATGTTTATTAAAGCTCAAATATGATGAATTCTTGAACAAGAATTGAGAATAATGAATAGAATATAATCCTTCTCAGTTTCCCCAAATCACAACTGCAATCTCATACTATTAACATCAAACTTGAAGTTTAATAAAATTTAGCTAAAACTCCTTACAGTTGATAGAGCACTCACATAACGTTCGCTAAATCATTTCATCTTTATTTATTTATTTTTCACTCTCCAAGTTGTACGACAAGATTATGTACATTGTAATGACGTTAGTGGAGTAGGCCTACTTTTCATTTGCAATGCGTTCGTTTTCCTTGGCGGACTCTATATTTCAAGCTATTTGAGAGAGGAATATTAAAGGCTAAAGGGTTTGCCCGTTTTTCCCCTTCCAATATCATCTTGATGATTATTATTTAACGAAAATCAAAATTATAATTATTAATTATTAGCATTTGAATATTTCAGTAACTTCCATCATCTTGAAGATTTGGAAAAAATATAGATAAATAAACAAATGAAAAATAATGTAAGGAATCTATAAAATCAATCAACTTCAGTTCATTTATTGTCAGTAATATTGATCACAAAATTTGGGAGGAACCAACTTGCTTAGTTGTAGGTTTACTGAGAAAACATAAAATAAATACTGCAAAGAATAATATAGGGTTGTTCTATAAAAGTTATTGCTTTAGAAAAATATAGTCATTCAAATCGATTGACAATATCACTTACGGAGTTCAATATGTCTTCAATTCCCATCAGTCTGCTAGGGTGGTAGGTCATTCCAGTTTCTGACGCGTCAGTCACGTTCTCGCTGGATATTGTGAAGAAATTGACGTACCTGAAAAAATCATTCTAATTTACTTTTGGTTCTGGAAAATTCAAGTAGATCTCGTCTTTGAAGAATATATTTTTTAATAAATTATCTAATAATGGGAACTACAGATCAAAGTCACCTTCAAGTGACATAATCATAAGAGAGATCTTAATCAAATGGACAGGATTTTGTGGAGGAGACGTTTGAAAGAGGGAAATGTCGACTCATATGATTGGGATAAGGCGTAGCCAAAGAAGAAGAAACAGATGGGAATATATCATTAAATGGTAGAAAAAAATTTCTATGTGAATATAATATATTTGCGATATAGATTATACTAAACAACAACCAACAATTGGAGTCAAATTGATTGATTAATGTCAAACTGAATTGAAGCAATACCGGTAACAATAGTCAAAATAAAGCAATATTGAAATCTATTAAGTGTTGATTATCTAGTTTTGCTTATAGAATTTCCAGAATTTTGAAGTCTTCATAGAACTGTACGATAATTATTGACCTATCGTCAAATATTTTATGAATTATCTCTGTTTCACTCATTTCAGTTAATAATCAACTCCTAACTTGAGTTGTTGTTGGTCTTTGACCAATACAAAGAGCTAGAGGCTGTCCTACTTGCAAAATGCCTTCTGATTGGTCGCCCCTTCCACGACACAGTCTTCCTATTGGCCCACAGATTCTCAGTGGTCAGTGTAAATAACACTTAACGTCTATTGCTGTAGATGGCAGCACTTTATGGGTCAGTTCCTAGTCCTATCACTAGCATTAATGAACCATTAAGCCTGGTTTTCACTAGTAGAGTTAGTGGTCGAGTAACTGGCATACTCTACTCTACTTACTTGGTCGAGTAGTTTTTTTCACTACAATTGAGAATAGTAGATAAAGTGTGTTGTCTAGTGAACAGAACTAACCTTGGAATGTCAATACTTTGAAATAAATTAACACTTTTTGATGAATTTTTTATAAATTTATACTTTTTAATAAATAATACTTCTTAAACTTGATAGCCTACAGCACGACTCTACTAGCTTGAGACTGTTTTGATTAGCATATTAGTGGTAGAGTAGAGTGAGAAGCTGTGGTGGGGGAAGGCAAGTGGTAGAGTACTATCATAGAGAAGCAATAGCAAAAGTAGATATCCCATGGGCGTGTATGTCGCAACTTTTACTGTTATCTCAAGCTGATAGTCCACGTAGCTCTTTCCCGTGAAGCTGTGTGACGCTGTTAGTCTCTCATATTGTGCCGTTCATACACTCTTACCCGGTCAAAACAGTAAAAATTGTCAATAATCGGCTTGAGATAACAGTAAAAGTTGCGACATAAACGCCCTATACCATGGGATATCTACTTACGCTATTGTTTCTCTATGGTACTATCCCACAGTGGTTTTCACTAGTAGAGTTAGTGGTCGAGCAACTGGCATACTAACTCTACCGAGCTAACTCTACTCTACTTACTTGGTCGAGTAGTTTTTTTCACTACAATTGAGAATAGTAGATAAAGTGTGTAGTCTAGTGAACAGAATCACTATAGCAGTCTACTCTACTCTAAAAACTAGTACTCTACCATGAACGCTTTCATTTGGAGAGTTCACAAGATAGTAGAGGGAACTCTACCATCAACTCTACTAATAAAAACCAGGCTTCAGCTCTAACCTTTGACATTGCAACAATATTATTGAGAATCTCTGTGATTCACAGCTATCTCTAATAAAGAAGGCGGTGGATAACTTGCAACTATAGCCTTCTATTTTTTGTGTAGTTGAGAAGTTGATATTGTGGTAATTATTGATATTGAATGAAAAAGACTAAGAAATTGTCAAAAACCACTGATTTATTGATAATTAGAAAGACCGGTTTCGGTTATTACACCATTGTCAATCTCTGATAAACTAAAACTAAATACAAGAGCAGCATAATTTATACCAGTAGCGAGTACTGGTATTTGAGTACTGAGATACTCATATACTGAGTATTCGCCTACTGGTATTTAAATTATGCTGCTCTTGTATTTAGTTTTAGTTTATCAGAGATTGACAATGGTGTAATAACCGAAACCGGTCTTCCTAATTATCAATAAATCAGTGGTTTTTGAAAAATTTATAGTCTTTTTCATTCAATAGCCTTCTATAATATCCACTGAATTTATAACGTGAATTTGATTATTTTTGATATAGATTTACTTACTTTGACAGTCTCTTCAGATCGAAGTTCTTAGCGAGATACTGTGGCTCGTTCGGCAGACGAACAGAGATGACATAGTTGCCAATCTCCTCACTTACATCGTCATTCTCCTCAGCGGCATTCTCTCCTTTTTCTTCTTCGTTATTTTCGGAGTTCACTTGTGGCTCTTTCAACACCTTTTCAGTCACGTATTCCTCCTCGTCACTCCCTGTCATCTCTAGATCTTCCTCCTCAGTTTCGGATGATCTGAAAAATCAAACAAAAAAAGGTAATTTCAGAGAGTTAGTGAAGACTTGAATTTTATTCAACAAATTATAAAACAATAGCTCTCACAATAAACAAAGGGATTCCAGATACAGTGATTGGTGAAATGTAGTGATATTATTCATTCCTAAATCCTTATGAGTCATTTAATAAATTCGTGCATCTTAAAGAGAATACAAATACGCAGTCAACTATCAACATTTTACATTGTAGACCACCAACATTAGACAGACTCTGTCTAGTAATTTTGTTTTCCTACAGTTACGTTGAAAAGTGGCCATTGCTGCACTGATTACAGAACGCAAAGAATCACTTTTCCGCTCTAGTGCGGGAAACATTTTTCTGCACTCCAGATTTGCAACATGGCAACGCAAAATACTTAGTAGGTTATATGGAGCAACAGTGCAGCAAAATCAAAATGAAGTTGGTAACAGTGACTGTGCTGCTATAGTGAGCAGAGGAGCAACCAAGCACAACGCGCTAATTATTACTATTATATATTATAACCAAGGACAGCGACAGCCGACAGCCACCACATTCAGCCACCACTGATCAATAATAAAATTACACAGAAAAACATTTGATGCATTTCAGGCAATTTTAACAATAATTACCCACTTTTCATATTCAATGGTAACTGTAGGAAAAACTTAATGTGAAATACGTGCGCAAAGTTCCTCTGCTGCACTCAAGAAACCATTCCGCCCTCGCCTACGGCTCGGGCGTAAACGTTTCTTTCGGTGCAGCAAACTGTCACTTAGCGCACTAGTTGCACAAATAACTATAGACAGCAACTTTGTGTTCTCAAAGGGATTTCACATTATGTTTGGTGATATTTTCAATAGAACATCAAGTTTGAATAGATTCCTGATCTCTCTACCTAGTTGTAAAATAATGATAATGAAGAAGTCTTGTGCGTGGTCAACAGCAGGAAGGATGAAAGATGAGCGGTGTTTAAATGATGTTTTGTGGAATCGCTCCCGTGCCAGTGTTTACCTGAGAGAATCCATTCTCTGAGAGAGAACTCCTTGGTTAATTCTCTCTTTGAAAAAAATCTCTGGTGGATTTTGTGGAATCGCTCCCGTACCAAAGTGGTGAACAGAGCGATCCTCTCTCTGAGAGAGAACGCCTTGGTTGATTCTCTCATAGAGAAAATTCTCTAGTGGATTATATGGAATCGCTTCCGTACCAAAGTGTTCACCTGAGAGAATCCTCAGTTAATTCTCTCTTTGTGAAAATTTGGTGGTTAATTTTCTTTTTGAGAGAATTTTATCTGTCGCTCACTCGTCCATAGCAGGCGCATTCTTCTCAACTTATCATTGCGATTAAATACCAATTACAGAATAAATTATATCTGTCAAAATCGCATCTTGAAAAAGTGATTCTTTCTTGATTCATTGATATTGAAAGTAATTACAGATTACCGAAAGGATATTACTTACTGGGTTAATTTTACTGATATTTTACTGATATTGTATATATTCGAAGGTTTTAATCTATAATAAACACTATGATATCGTATCATATCACTAAGATAATATAATGATTGTGGTTCACAAAGACTCACAAATGATTGTGGTTTTGAGGACTCATTAAATTTTATACTCGTGGGTCTGGATGCTGTTCCCTTGAGTTTTTGAATCGATAAAAATTCGAAATAGTACTTTTTCGATTGAAATTGAAGTACAATAGGCCTACAGTATATTAATATTGCACGTTAATACACGAATATAATTCCTATCTAGTAATTATGACAGTTCTTTATTACTTCACCTGTATCTGGAGGCGCGGTTCTGTTCGCTATCACGTTTCTTTCTGTTGTTGTTGTTGTTTCCGTTGCTGTTTGATTGATCGTGCAGGTGTTTCATTTCTTTGTACAATGACTGAAACAAAAAGTGGTCGAATAATAATAAATGAAACATACATGAAAATTAGTAATTTGAAAACCTATAATATCAATCAAAATTCTTTAAACAGCTGTCATTCACTGCCCAATCTCTCAACCAACATTTGATCCGACATCAGATCGTGGAAGTTGGAAGTCTAGTCGGACGACTTGAATCATCTGGAGGTCCGACATCCGACTATCCTTTGCATTAACATGTTTCAGTCCAATTCTCTATCCTCTATTTCAGCCTATTCTCTATTTCAAATACGGTAAATTGATGGGAAGTTAACAGCTTGATATTGCCGAATGTCTGAATTGAAGCCTTACGCCTTTATGACTCGTATTCAATTTAATCAGTCACATAAAGTTTCTAAAGGTGCGTACAGATTTACGCGCCGTGAACACGAGCAATTCACTTTTAATCAGCTGATGCCGAGCTTTTTATATCTGTATCTTACAGTTTCTGTAAAAATACAGATATAATCAGCTGACTAAAAGTGAATTGCTCATGTTCGCGGCGCGTATATCTGTACGCACCTTAAAGAACACAAGAGGAACACTAATTAATGAAGAATAAGAACATGAGAAATCAGTAATTACTCAGCATATAACTTCATTAAATGAGAGCTCAACAAACCCAAGCAAAAATAAATAATGAATTTTTAAATCATTTTTTTTTCACTAAGGGTAAAAAAGCAGCTTCACTTCATATCATTAAGAAAGATGCCCACATGAGCCTTAGGCTTGTGTGTGGGTAGTGAGGCGGATGATAATGAGAGATGGAACTACAGTTTAAGGTGGATTCCGAACCACCAAACATCGCCTAGATGAATATCATTTGTCTAGGCCCAATTTCACAAAACGAGAACTTGGTTTGAACAACAGTTGATTCTAAAACAAAAATAAGGTTCAATTCTAAACAATAATAAACCAGGGTCTTGATGGTATTTTGGTTAGTGGTAGCCTATCATCATTGTATGATTGACCGAGCGAAGTGAGGTCTAAGATTCAAGTCGAAGGTTTGACATTTCTCTTAATGTTTAAATGTTTGAATGTTTAAATGTTTATATGTTGCGCATTTACGGCGAAACGCGGTAATAGATTTTCATGAAATTTGACAGGTATGTTCCTTTTTTAATTGCACGTCGACGTATATATCAGGTTTTTGGAAATTTTGCATTTCAAGGATAATATAGAAGGAAAAAGGAGCCTCCTTCACACGCCAATATTAGAGTAAGAATCAGTCTATAGAATTATTCATCATAAATCAGCTGACAAGTGATTACACAGATGTGTGGAGAAGCCAGTCTATTGCTGTATTTTTCTTGTTCTGAGAGGCTTCTTAAAATGATACTCCCAGTGCAACTCAGCCCACAATCATGTATAGGTATCATGAAGCATATATATCATAAAGCATGTACAGGTATAGAATGAAGGAACAGGTATCGATATCTTCTGGCGAAAAACAATTTTCCACCAAATACGTGGAGAGAAAGATCGATAAGAGACTTCTTTAATGTCACTAGCTTCTTCGCAAAACCAACCAAATAGCTTGTACATTATTATGCATCTTTCAAAAGGTTTCAGAATTTGATATAATCTTATCCAAGTCATAACTTAGGGGATTACTCGAACGAGAACCATCATGTCAGTATTACAAACATAGTATAGATACGTCCGGTCAAATAAGATTCCAGAGAAATTATATGTTGGTATTTCTATTCTATCTTATCTTTTTGCATGAAAAAGCAAGAGATTCAAGTGTCCAAGGCTTCGCAATTTTTTTAGTATTATGTGTTTTGTCGTTTGGTAGAATTTAAAATCAAAACTTTACAAGACAGGTATTTGACGTGTTCGCTAGGAGCCGTGAAAACAATCTAAGCCTACTTGTTATAAAATCGAATTTTGGATACACTCGCATTACAAACACAGGTCTGTTTTTAGCGATTTGGCACACCCAGGGCCAATTTTATTTCATCTTATTTGTCTAAAAAGGCAAATTTCTCCAGGAAAAGTATTCCAAGCCTAAATAATGATGCTGAGGGATGAATGATAATACATGATTTCATGACTGGAGAGAAGAGATGAAGGCTATGTGTAGGCTACTATGTGTCACATTTTGTTTCCAAACGCCACTCTAGTTAGAGTTACTCTCATTAAACGTATTCATAGTTAACTGCAAGAGATAGATAGGACTGTGGAACAGAATAGTGGTGAAACTATGATAGCGCCAGAAGTATCTCAAACACAATAGTAGGCCTAGGTTACATGTTATAATGTAACAATACAGCTGATAGTTGCAGTGATAGTAGTTTTAATATTTTTCTGCTCAAAACTTTCAAGTTTATTTCAATATTATTGAAACTTTCGGATTGTTTAGTGTTATTTCCGGCTCTTATCAACCCTTCGAAATTCAAAATTCATCAGTCATATCTCGAATACGTATTCTCTGAGTGTTAATCTTTGTGAAAACAGAAATTTTAAACTTAACCTCACTTTGGACTAGTTATGTGCCAAAATCAAGGAATTGAAGAAGTTTTGGGCAATTGCCTGTTTCTCTTACCAAATATCGTGTTTGTGACTGTTCTAATAAATAAATAAATAAATTCATAAAATCTATAGCTGCCCTATCATGCTATCATTGCTTGAACACCATTCCACGATGCAACTCCATTATAATATCATTGTATTCTTACAAAGATTATACTGGTATGTTCATTTTGAGAATTTTAGAGAAAATAAGTAGAGAAAACCACAACTAACTCAAAAAACTAAAACGAGTGGCTTTGCTGATGCTAATGTAAGGTACGGCCCAAATCCAACAAGCACGCTCATTGGACAGTTGCTTGCACGTGACATTTTCAAGCTGCTCGCTTCCTATTGGCCGAGAGCTGTGAAGGTGAAATGACGACTAATCAAAGCATTGACCAATCAGCTCCTTGGTTTTTTGAGTCGTGGACTACTAATTCAGCAACTGCAAACAGCAATTTCATGTTGTTGCCCTGTATTCAATGATGGGAACACAATGAAATGGTTATTTGAATACGGTACTCCAAGAACGGCTGATTCAGCTTGTCAGCTTGAAAGCGGCTATTTTCCAAAGTTTGATCCAAATTCCATAGTTACTAACATTGACCATCATTGATCCAAAAGTTGTTAAACTTTATTAATAATAATTATCAACATGTTCATTTATTGATTTACATTAACCAATGCACAAATCAAATATATGATTAGAAAAGGACCAACATGCCTAGCCCAAAACTGTTTCCTTTCCGAATTTTGATAAAAATATGTTGAAAAATAGTTTTCCAAAAATATTTGATCCAATCAACTTTGAAATCAGGGGATTTTATTGGCAAGACATTCTTGTCAAAGCAAAAATATACTAAAATACACTAAAGCAAAAATTTTAGTTGTCAATGGCGGAGTGACTTTACCTTGACGAGTTCATAGAACTTGTCCTTGCGGCTGATCTTGGTAAACCAGGAGAGGTCTAGTTCGACACCATCCAGCCCCGTCTTGCGTACGACGCTCATCAGCGCCTTGACGTAGGCGTCGCGACGCTTCAGCACCGTTTCGGCCGCATCGGACGCCAGACCCATCACTTGCAGAGAGGGGTTGCGTTTGCGCATTAAGCTCAGCGTTGTCAGCACTTCTGCAAACAGAAAATCACATAAAATTCATTTATCGCTTCAGAAAGTTATACAAAAACAATACATGAAATAGAATAAATCACTTGTTGGAAACACAACAATATCCTATTATATAAAGCGAGCAATTTCTGTATATATCATGTTATTTATGTTCAATGGATCTCGAAAACGGCTCTAACGATTTTCACTAAATTTGGAACATAGTAGGTTTATGATATAAAGATTCGATTGCAATAGGTCCCATCCTTGGGAAAACTCGCTGAACGACATTGAAAGGATAATATATTCATCCTTTGCTGAAACAGCTAAGACTTTCGTCGTCTGTGGATAGTAAAAAGTGAGCGAGTGATTCTGTGGAAAATCAAAACATCGCATCCCCGAAATTCATAAGCTGACGTATAGCCAGCTGTAAAATATAAACTCGATTATTTTAGAGAATTATGTTCTGTTTATCAATGAATCCTATTGTATTAAGCGAGAAATTGTATTAAACAGATTGCTCATTTTTCCATGTACTTGGAAAACCTGATAATTTTGAAACAGCTGGTAATAAGAGGGCAGAAAAAGAAAAGGCTAGCTGAAAAAAATACCCGAGAAATAGGGTTGTAAGTCGAGGATGTTCATGATAAAGGAAGAATCAATCACATTATTCAAACTCATAGATAGATTTTGATCATGAATGCATTTGAAATCAGAACGTTCAGAACAGAAGACATTAGCAATCAGAAATTAATGTTGTATTAAGCGGCTAAATTCGGCTAATCAAAGAGCCGGGCAATCTCAAAACAAAGAAACTTCACTCATAATTGATTGAAGTGTTTCAATGTTCCAAAATTGGACAAAATAATGGAGTGTAAACATAACCTATTTTTGACCAATTTCTATCTAAATTTGGGAAAGAAACAGTTTTGGGCTCTAAGTATGTTCTTTCTCAATCATTCATAGTTGAGAATTATATTGTATCTATCAATGTATTAATTAAAAATCTGGTGTGGCGCACTCACACAACTTTCCTTGCCGTTATGAAAATTGATCTCCTGACGCTAGTGTACTCGCGCATCTCAAGTCTACTATTCAAAGATATGAGACAGCTGGTGATAGGTCAATAACGCTGGAGACACACGAGGTCTGCTATCTCTTCGTAGTGAATGATTTAATAGAACCAACAGTTTGAAATTAAATAATCACATTTTCAAGGATTTCAAGCTTATTTTCAATTTTAGGTGGAAATGTTATTTGACATTAATTGCAGAGATTTTCATGTTCAATCTTTTCCACTTGAAATTTTTTGTTTAAATTGTATATGAAGGCTGATAATTGAGAATCTAAAATCAAACTTTGCATAGATGGGGCAAAGCTCCTGAAATTTTTACAGATATAGGACTTGTTGCAGTTGATAGAGCTTATCAATGAATATTTCAGGTATGGATTTGATCAAAATCATTGGAGCCGATTCTACAAGAATAACAGCTTCAAAGAAAACATAAATAATGTAACGGTTCAAACAATTAATTGCAGGAAAACACACAGTAGGCCTAACTGCTTTGCCATCTCAACTAATTAAAGATTCTCTCTACGTTTGTCCCAGAACAAACTAACTATGATAGTACCGCTCACCGCTTATAATTCCACAGATAACAGTAAACAGTAGTGATAAAGAAACCTAATGAAGCAAAACCAGCTTGAAAACATCAAGTATATTGGTGTAATTATTGCTCTAGAACTGTCGGTTACTTTCAGTCTGATGGTTTTCTCAATGAATTGGAGTTTGGTTTGAATGCAGTGCACCTATTAATGTTTTTTCATGTCATTTAGAGACACTTCAACACGGAAATACAAATCTAAATGATGATGTTTTGCTTGGAAAATTGACGGGTGCAAGAAACTTCTCAAAGAGTTTGTTCTAAAAAGTGAGAGTACACATCAATTATTAATTGCGCTCCAGAAATATCCTGTACATTCATTCAAGCCTCTGCATTACGTCATTTTAATCAATCACAAATTCTGTGTTGTTGTAAAGATATCAATGATGGATGAAAATGGCCTGAATTGGTCAAAATAGATTATTAATTAGAACAATAGAGATACCAGTTTCAGTTGATATAACATTATAAATCTCTAGTAAATTGAAAGTTCATTGAGCAGCAGAATATGCGGGTGAAGCCCTACGATTGGCCATTAGCTGTTGACCAATGAAGGTTGAGCTCTTCTGTGATTGGCCGAGCGACTAGACACACCCAAGTTTTCTAAATATGGTCATGAGAACCGTAGTCTACAGCTCATCTTTCAGCTTTACTAGAGATTCATAATGGTGAAACAACCAAACAAGTACCTCAAATTGTTCCAATTAATTCAATAATTATTGTTTCAACAATTCATGTCTCGTTTTCATTTAATATTATTATCATGTTTACAATTTGAATCAAGGAACTTCCCACCAACTAAACTCCATACAAAAGTCTCAGTGAAGTGATACAAAACTGGGATATTTATCGAATCTATTGTAAAAAATGAGTTTAATTTTATGCAAATTAGAGTTACAATTGTTTTGAATTGCTTTTTGAAGTAATTAATGAATTTGAACTGGAGAAAAAAGTGAATGGATGTAATGGAACGTTCAAATTATCCTTTTCAAATGAAACATTGATTACTGTATGTTTGAAGTTTGAAGTTGAGACTTACGAAGCATCATTGCAGTTTCAATTTATGACTTCTTTTATGTGCAGTAATGCTCCAATGACCTGCTTTGTTTGTTCAAGTCAAAAGTCAAGTAAAGATTTACGAGGTTGTAAAGGTTCCATTGTAATATTTTTATTCGTTTCATGGGTAACATACAGCTATAATTATACTAATTGTAGGTCATATTGTAGCCTACCCGTATTACAGATTATCTGAGGATTGGTTGTTGAGTTTGGTATGGGACTTGAACGACATGTAGAGTGTATGTTCTTTTTCAATCTTATATGGATGATTTTATGATCATAATTTGTAAGTGGACAGGAATATAGTGTGATAAACAAGGACAATTTTTAAAATTGCTGTATTTAATTTTTCAATTCCCAATGTAGTTCTCATTACAAAAACTCTTGTATAAGAGTAAGTTGAGTTAGTAGTATTTAGTGATGTTTTTGTACTACTTGCTTTAATAGTATACTTCTCTTAAAATCTCCTTTAACACTCACCTTCAACATTTTGATCCTTTTCTCCATTCATTCACAATATTCTTCTTTTCATCCTCTCCTCTCTTATTTTCTCCATTCTTCTCTTGTTTCACCTTCATTCTGTTTTTCCTCCTATTCCGTTTGTCATACGGTATCGATCTTGTTCCAAGAAAATTTTACAATCATTAAAAGACAACATGTATTTCTCACAACACTCACAGTTCAATGTCAGCTATTTAATTCGCACAAGATCAATAATAGACTACAATAGTGAGGTCCACGTTATAATGGCAGTTGAGAAAAATATGAGAACAACGCTGCTCATCCTCTGCCTTCTATAGAGGATAGCTGATACCAGTAAAACTGATTCAATATTAACTGTTTATTCTTGTTTCAAATAATCAACTATATTCTATTTGTCAAGAGAATATATTCCCCAATGATGACTGAACGTAGTGAGGTTTATGTTCTAACTCGGATTTTCTTTTGTCTGTCTGTATGTAACGCAATTACGGCCAAACGCGTTGATAGAATTCGATGAGATTTGGAAGGAATATTCCTTTTTTATGTATACACAACGTTCCTTGAAATTCTCCATTTTAAGGATAATATGAAAAGAAAAAGAATTCCTCCATACTCTGATATCACTATATCATCTACTTTGAAGATAGGACTAATCAGACTACAGAATTATTCATAATCAATCAGCTGACAAGTGGATTATCCATTGCATGCATTACACAGATGTCTGGAGAAGCCGGTAAACAGGTGAAACCAGATACTTGTGGATGAGAAAATTGCGTGAGGTCTACTGTTCACAGAACTACTAGTAACCGTTTATTCTTGTTTCAAATAATCAACTATATATTATATTCTATATGTCGAGGAAATGTATTTCCCAATGAAATACGGTGGAGAAGCCGGTAAACAGGTGACACCAGATACTTGTGAATGAGAAAATGGCGTGAGGTCTACTGTTCACAGAACTACTAGTAACTGTTTATTCTTGTTTCAAATAATCAACTATATATATTCTATATGTCGAGGATATGTATTTCCCAATGATAAATCAATGAATCTATGTCATTGAGATGAAATATTTTAATATTAATAATAGAAATAATTGATCATATTTCTACATTGTCAAAAAACTATCTGACAACGTTGCGGAGGTTAGCGCTATCTGCTTTGTCGAATGATAGACAAGGATAGCAACATCAATGTTAATAAAAAATACTGCCATTATTTTAATGTGAATAAATACAATAAATTATAACGTGGACCTCCCTATATACTCCAAGTCCAGGTCACCCCCGTCTGATTCATGAATCAGGTGAAACATAGCCAGGTCACCTTTTTGCTGATTCATGGATCAGGTGAACCATTGCTGGCATTGTCGTCTCACAACAATGGCCGCCGACATGTCAAAGGTGAACAGGGCACCAACGAGCAATAACAATCACTCTGGAATGTATAAAGGATAGTCGACATTGTTGCAAACTTAGATCCTCTGCGACCTTGACATAGATGTCACAAAGTGAATCAGTCCTAAGGCCAGACCGCGCATGCGTTGTTGCCATTATGTTTGTTTTGGGTTTACCACCGGTGTGGGATGGAAGCCCCGTGAATCTGGATGAATAATGTATGATGGCTGAATGAATCTGGATGAATAATTCATGCTTAATTGTATTGGATACGCAAAAACACACTCTTAATACGTTTCTCCTCCCATAGCCACTAATTTTAATTGGGGCGGTTCTGTCTGTGATTAGGAACGGTTGCTAGATTAACGGTTTATTAAATTACTAAGCTAGATTGAAGGTTTTTTAAATGTGTGATAACTGAAATTACTGAGCTAGAATATAACTGAAATTATTGAGCTTCAATATGTGTTGACTAAAATCACTGAGCTAGATTAGAGGCTTTTCCAATGTGTGATGACTGAAATTACAAAGTCCCTTAATGGACTTTTAATTAAAAGATTGTTGGTTGCGTGTGAGGATGATAATTATCGGTGACTAGGCTGGAATGTCGTCTAGGACTGCGTAGCTTTGTTTTGAAATGCGGTTCAGGTAGGCTGTAATAATGTGCGCTATGGAAGGTTGACGTGTGTCTGGGTGTATATTTTCGGTGACATTGGAAGGTGGCTTAGTCATGTGAATGGATAATTTTGTTTTGATAGTCTATTAATAATGTGAGTGAGGTGTTATCAAGACGTTTCATAGTGGATTGTGACTGATCATGAACATTTAAGACAGTTTTAGAACGTTTCATGAACAATCAAAAAGGATGATTAAGAACGTACTAGGGCTACTAGCTAAACGATTTCCAGCATGGCCTACCTCAAATTCCAAGGACAATCAAAAAATTAGGTCCAGTACACTTTAGAAATCGCTATCGGCTTATTTTAAAGTTAAAACTTGAATTGGCATGGACAATGTGAAGAATCTTACAAGATGATAATGCAAGATACAAATTCTTTATTAAAAAAAAAATAACAATCAAATACATTCCAAAATGTATATTGCCATGTATCATTCCAAAATGATACAACCGTATTATGTTGAGCTGAGTTGATATCTAATTCACACACTAGTTAGTCAAGACAAGACAAGCCATGATCAGACACAATACTTCACATAGTTAGTTGCTTATGACGCAACAAACACAGATTAGTCATTGCAATTAGACATGTCTTCATAGGCAACTATATGAAGTATTGTATCTGATCATGGCTTGTCTTGTCTTGACTAACTAGTGTGTGCCAAGCCTTATTTTTATTTTTTTATGAACCCTGATGTGACAGATTGTAATAAACGTGTCAATACAAATCGTCTTAAAGGTTCAACGCTCGTATAGCCTACATTCGATTGTTATGGATAATTTGAACATCTGATGCATCTTCACCGACTTGAATAGTATTTGATAAATCATAATTTATGAGATGGATTTGCTATATGATCAAAATCATCACCGATTTATAGAAATTGGCCTATTAGGACCCTCTTATAATGGAAATCCAGCTTTGCATATTATTCTCAAGCATTACTATTGTCTCATTGCACATACAATAAACTTTTCTTATTGTCAAGGGTGATCTAAAGTATATAATTAGTTTAAAGTTGAATAGCATCATACGAGATTAATCATATTAATCACATAATATATTAATTAATCAAATGAGAAGTATCAATGATTTACTACAATGATCTTTAATATAGGTCAAAATTAACATGATATCATTGACACCACTCATCATGTCATGATGACCCAATTCAAATCTTTTACCAGGCTATTTCGGCATTGACTATCCTCAAACATTGGGCCACCAACGTCTCATTATACAGAAAACTTGGGATTGTTACGGATAATATGAAGCTTATCACGACTAGAATAGTATTTCGTTACATATATCACGTCTATAATACTTGTAAGACTAATTTTGATAGATCATAAATTATTATGAGATGGTATTGTTGTAATGATCCCTGACGTGTCAAAATTGACCCATTGAGAGTTCTGTTAGGACCCACCTTGATCGCGCCAGAGTTCTTATCTCGTGAAAATTCGGCAGGCGTGTTTTAATGTAGAGGCGATTGGCCTCAGCATTTATTAGAATATTTTCTAGCACCGAGTTTTGCAACGTCATAAAGCGTACTGCTAACGTGCTAACGACGAACAATTGAGTTCATTAGCAAGTGGTAGAAGAAGAAGAAGAAGAGGGAGAAGAAGAAGAAGACGAAGAAGAAGAAGAAGAAAAAGAAAAAGAAAAAGAAGAAGAAGAAGAAAAGAGGAAGAAGAAGAAGAAGAAGAAGTAAGAGAAGAAGAAGTGGAAGAAAGATTGCAGAAAAATGTTCAAGTAACTTGAACGCAGAGTGCGTTACGCAACTGGAATGGAGACAGACACAAAGAGTAGGTGATTGATGACTTTGTAGCAGCATTAAGGTGAACCCATAGGAGGTGTGGGCTGTCGGCGTTCTTAATTTATTCCGGAGGAAACGGATCGTAAATATTAGGCCTTGTCGATTATTTACGAGCGCTGTAAATGAACTGGCTGTGACAATCGATCTGCTGAGTGAGTGAGTGAGTGAGTGCCATTTCGCTTTTATATATATAGATTATCATACAGAGTTATCAAAAAGAATGGTGGTGCGGTTTCGAACATGGTTTAAAGAAAAACCAAATTACTTACAGTTGATGTTGTTTATTCATCTAATTTGTCGTCTCAGGCAGTTTTTTTACATAATTGATAAATTTAAAAATGTGCGCCTTTAGTCGTTCGACAAAATATTCAAACGATAATCAATTTCTCTCCAACATTCGCTAGCATTTCATTGGTTATGGTTGTCATTGCTTCATTAATCCGTTTTTAAGTGGTTCAGGTTGATTTTTTCTTGTAAATTTACATCAAAAACATTGTTTATTCACAAGAAATCGCGAGCTGAACCACTTTAAAACAGGATTAAAGAACCAATGACAACCATAATCGAAGAAATGTTATCGAATGTTAAGAGAGAAATTGATTATCGTTGGATATTTGTCGAACGACTAAAGGCGCACATTTTTAAATTTATCAATTATGTAAAAAAACTGCCTGAGACGACAAATTAGATGAATAAACAACTCAACTGTAAGTAATTTGGTTTTCTTAAACAATGTTCGAAAACGCACCATTCTTTTATGATAACCCTGTATTAATCAATGAGAAGTATCAATGATTTACTACAATGATCTTTATATAGGTCAAAATTAAAGATATAATTGACACCACTCATCATGTCATGATGACCCAATTCAAATCTTTTACCAGGCTATTTCGGCATTGACTACCCTCAAACTTTGGGCCACCAACGTCTCATTATACAGAAAACTTGGATTGTTACGGATAATATGAAGCTTATCACGACAAGAATAGTATTTCGTTACATATATCACGTCTATAATACTTGTAAGACTAATTTTAATAGATCATAAATTATGAGATGGTATTGTTGTAATGATCCCTGACGTGTCAAAATTGACCCATTGAGAGTTCTGTTAGGACCCACCTTGATCGCGCCAGAGTTCTTATCACCGAAATAAAATTCGGCAGGCGTGCTTTAATATAGAGGCGATTGGCCTCAGCATTTATTAGAATATTTTCTAGCACCGAGTTTTGCAACGTCATAAAGCGTACTGCTAACGTGCTAACGACGAACAATTGAGTTCATTAGCAAGTGTAGAAGAAGAAGAAGAGGAGAAGAAGAAGGAGAAGAAAAAGAAGAAATAAAAGAAGAAAAGAAGAAGAAGAAGAGTAAAAGAAGAAGAAGTGGAAGAAAGATTGCAAGAAAATGTTCAAGTAACTGCACGCGAAGTGCGTTACGCAACTGGAATGGAGACAGACACAAAGAGTAGGTGATTGATGACTTTGTAGCAGCATTAAGGTGAACCCATAGGAGGTGTGGGCTGTCGGCGTTCTTAATTTATTCCGGAGGAAACGGATCGTAAATATTAGGCCTTGTCGATTATTTACGAGCGCTGTAAATGAACTGGCTGTGACAATCGATCTGCTGAATTAGTGCGCGTGATCTATGGATCCGAATTAGTGATCTATGACTGCTGTCCAATGAGAGAGATCAAAGGTAAAAGTGAAACTGGTTCAGTGGGTTTACGGGTGGAGTTCAACGACATTCCTTACGAGGTTCACAGAAACTGTGTTTTGATGCAGGTTCTTATATATATGCGTAAATTTATATATATGTCAATTTTTTATAGCCATTGATGGCATTTTTCAACAACAACTGATCAGATGCACAGTAGCCTATGATAGTAACAAATAGCCTCAGCTGATGTTATGAATGGAAAAAACTGTAGTGATTGGATGCAAAGATTTCTTCAGCTGACTACATGATCAATTATTACAATTTTTTCTTATTCTTTTTCAATGGTATTTTTATATCCTTGAAAAGAACAAAGGAGTGAGCCAATCTTTTAGTCCAAACTTGACCTGTAAAAAGGTTCGAAGAATACATGTTCAAAATTTGAAGCTGATCAATTCTTTCTAAAGTTATTGTAGAACATACAATAACAGACGGACAACGACTTTGGCCTCCAGTAATTCAAAAGTGAGAACAGTACCTACAACGAACATAGTAGTCTTCTAAATAAAGAGGATCGTGTACTTTTCAGGCTGGCTGACAATATTGTTAGCCATTAATCTATTATCTTATGGATTTGATATTGCCAAAGCCCCTGATTTATTAATCCACTATTGTCAACTGGGACCTTAAACATTGAACAGAAGATTACATATGAGTTGGTGAAGCCCTACGATTGGTCATTAGCTGTTGACCAATGAAGGTTGAGCTCTACTGTCATTGGCCGAGGTTAGACACGACCAAACTCCTTGGCTTCTCCCATTACATCGATTCTCCACCTTTGTTTTTTGATGTAGGTAGTCTTTGTGTTTTCGTACTTACTGGTATTAAAAATTGTATATTCATTCATTCTCATTCATCTAAATCATTTAGTTTCGTTAGCTACTGAATTCATTTCAATATATATGTTGTTGTTTAACATTCCTATGGAAATATATTATTTGGAATACTAGTGCGTGACTTGTCCCGGCCAATAATAAAGCTGAAAATTCATTGGTCAACAGCTGATGGCCAATCGTAGGACTTCACTAACTCATATTTGGTTGCACAATCTTTGAGACCTCAGTTCACTGGAGATAGATAATTGTGTAACAGCTTCAAGTTCTAAATTAGGTCTACAGTATAAACAGAGATGTAGAAAATGAAGGAGATGAGTGAGAATTCAATAATGAAATATCAAAATCAAATATATAATCAAAAAAGAAGAGACCAGGAAGCGGAAGAAGACTCAATCCAATTATTTTCAAAGGAAACAAAACACCAAATCTCAAATCACACCAATTGACAATGAATAAGTTTAACGGCAATTGATAACATCCAATTGAATTCCTGGCATGTTAAGTGTCAACAATTAAAGCTGAACTCTAATGTCTTCTCGAAATACAGGACCAGGAAAATGTCAGACGATGTGTCATGTGTGAAAAAAAAAACAACTGAAAATGCCACTCCACCTTGGAGTCACTCTAATGGCAAACAAACTCTCAAAATAATTGGCAATGAGAAGACGTTGATTGATCAAGTTTGTTGTCGAATTAGATGACAAAAGCAGTAGAATTCATGATACTTTAGGATAAAAAAAGCGGAAAATAAGTGGGGGACATAATGTATAAAACAAAAAGAGGATCGTTGATAAGCAGTACAAGACATGATACTATAGATTTACAAAAAAAGCTGGAATTAGGTAGCAGACATAATGTTGAAGACAGAAAGAGGATCGTAATAAGACAGGATCAATTGGTATGTTGCCTTGAAAAACTGATCCCTGTTAGGCAAATGCATGGGAACCAAAACCGGTGTACTGATTGCATTAACGCTATCAAGTTGCACTGGTCCAGATATGCAACCCTGTATTTACTCTCGGTCTAAATAATATGGTATGTTATTTTCTGTTGAGGCCTAAACATTTCTTTGGTTGATAAGAACAAGTGAAGTTGATTCAAGACCAGATATGCAACCCTGTATTTACTCTCGGTTCAAATAATATGTTGTTTTTTTTTGTTGAGGCCTAAACATTTCTTTAGTCTGATAAGAACAGGTGAAGTTGATTCAATCTAGTGCATACTACCTCTAATACTCATGTAACAATTGCTGGAAGATACTTATCTAGAGCAAAATCAATATCAGATGAAAATCTACCTAATCATTTCTTTGCAATTTTTTTTTAATCAGATATTGTGTTATCCGATTTACCTTGAACTAAATAGAAGTTGCCTAGAATTGGGTCAGCATTCAGCATCTTATGAATTATGATGTGGTGTATGAATTATATCCAATACTTATTTAATCCTTTTAAACCCTTCCTAACTATTTATTTGTGAATATAATAATAAATCATATAAATATGATCGGGGAAGAACATATACTGTATTATGACTTCCAAGATCATTTGTCAAATGTAGAAAAAATTACAAACATTGTTTTTTTTTTAGAAAAGCTTGAGATTGGAAGGGTTTGAAGCTGAGACTAGAATGTAATTGTTCATGCAAAATATGGTTCTAATAAGTTGATTTAAACCGTGTTAGACACGTTACGTATTTTATGTGTTTTTGTGAAGATGATGTTGTGGTAGAGATATTCATATTGATTGAAAAACGATTTGGTATTGTCAGAACCACTAGTTGATAAGATAAATTTGAGATACTAGTTCCAATTATTGTTACATCATTATCAATCTCTAGTAAATTAATTGAACAGCTAAATATATAGTGTAGTTGAAGCCCTGCGATTGGCTATCAGCTACCAATGAAGGCTGAGCTCTATGTCATTGGCCGAGACTGGATATTCTCAAGTATTCTTGAAATTGTCATCTATAAATTAGGAAGAAAAATAACACAAGGACTACCTTATTATTTTATCTGCCAATGTTATTACATTAGTGTTTTTTGCATTGTAAATAAATAAATACCGTGTATTTTATTAGTAAAATCAAGCTTATAAAATAAATATTGTTTATTGTAATTTTTGAATTTTGAACTTGATTACGAGAGTGGATGGAGAAATATAATCTTTCCTAATGAATTTGAGTTTTTAATGATCATAATAGATGATAAAGCAATGGAGAAATTTGACGAAGCTCTGATAATTTTTACTCAGAGAACCGAACATGGCTAGAATAAGAGCAAATAAAACTAGGATGGCTATTAGGCTGGGATTAGACCAAACAAACATAGAGCTAGAGGATGTATTTTGGAGCATTACCCGTAAAACATATAGCAACAACCCGATATATGAAAAATTATGTCTCCAAAAGTGTATGAATCCATCGCTAGTTCCCATGGCACTAGAGCTTTTAAACCGACTTTATCCATATCTATATTAAACTATCTTTTATAACATCTTTGTTCAAAACAAACATTCGCTTGTTTAGAGCATGAACTTTGGAGCATACCCGTAAAACACATAGCAACAACCCGATATATGAAAAATCATGTCTCCAAAAGTCTATGAATCCAACGCTAGTTCCCATGGCTCTAGAGCTTTTAAACTGGCTTTATCCATATCTATATTAAACTATCTTTTATAACATCTTTGTTCAAAACAAACATTCGCTTCTTTAGAGCATGAACTTTGGAGCATACCCTTAAAACACATAGCAACAACCAGGCAGATGAAAATGATGTCTCCAAAAGTCTATGAATCCAACGCTAGTTCCCATGGCTCTAGAGCTTTTAAACCGATTTATCCATATCTTTATTGAACTATCTTTTATAACATCTTTGTTCAAAACAAACACTTGTTTAGTCCAAACCCAGTCTTACAAGAATACTGGAATCAAAATGTAGCCTAAAAATAACGAATTTGAATTGAACCTTTCCACGTTCAGTAGTCCTAAATACGCACGTTATCCTTATAAATATTATTAAATTTCGTAACCAGCATGACATGTATGTGAAAGTTGTTGAAAATGATATATGTTAAATACTCAATTATTATGTGTGATATTTAAGCTGCAATGACCAGAACTGGAATGGCCTGAGAGGTTAAATCGTGTTAATATTCAGGCTACACCATGCAGTACTTCTGCAGTTGGTATGAAAACTTGAAAATGAATTAGTAGTTACTTTAAGTATTCGCACAGATCTAACTGTTCGGCAGTTTAGTTAGTCTATGGTATTATTATCTATTTTCGCTTCAATACTTTCAGTTGAGCGGCTACAGGCACGAGTGGCTACAGGCACAACCAAAAATTTCTTGAAACGTGGTATTCATGCGCTTCCAAAGAGGTGGAACACTTGCATAATAAGTCAAGGAGACTATCTCGAAGAATGATATATGTAAGTTTTACCTGCTTGTCAAAATAAATAATTTATAACACTTTAGGGTTCTCATTTGATTCACCCTCGTATTTTAAAATACTGGGTTACAATGACACAGAGATCAGCCATATTGTATGAGCAGATATTATTAAAATAATTATTATGTTAAACATCATCATGTGATTTCTATTCTCGGGTTTAGATAGTTTCCTCTTGATATGCTACAACCTGGCATGAAAGAATACAATAATCGAAACAAACAATAATCGAAACTTGTCTACAAGTATTGATACATTTCATATTATATCTTATAACTGTAGTCCTCAGGATCTTCTCGGAGGGCATAATTTTTTTCTCCATCTTGTCTTGACTATATTCTCTAGATTTATAAATCTATATCATATGCCTTGATGCAGGGCTACAACCAATCAAATCCATACACATTCAACACTTTGTTTTCACTTTCTAAGTTGGAATATTAGCTGAACTTACCTGAGTCGGAGCCGAGCTTAGCCAGAGGTGTAGTGAGTATGAGGTGGGTACAGTAGCAGGGGTCCATGGGAGGAATCACGGATCCCCGCACCTCCAGGTAGCAGACGATCCTCTTCACCGGTCGGAGCCCAGGGCATCCTGACAAATTGGTTTCGCTGTTACCGTCTGCAACAAAAATAATTGTTGGAAATTACAATTTGACAAGTCAAAGTTATTGTGATCACTAACAGATTTTTCAACCTCAGGAGTTCAATTTTATTTTTCTTTTAGTGAGTTCTTGTATTTTCGAGCTTACTGGTTTTCAAATTTTTCATTCTTTGCATCACAAATATTGTTGAAAATTACCATGTGACATGTCAATATCATCGTGAACACTAACAGGCTGTTTTAATCTCAGGAATTCTAACTTAGTTCTCTTTTAGCGAGTAGCTTACTTGACTGTATTATCTTGCTTACTGATTTTAAAATTTTATATTTTTCATTCCTTCTCAAACTCAATTTATCAACTTGGTAAAATATTTTGAATAAGAGTGGATATATTGGAATTTCTCCATAGTTGGAAGGACACAGTTTCTTTCCTGTCACATCCAATTTTATAGTATCATATTTCAAGTATTGTATGTATTTATAAATTGTGGATGCGTGACAAAAATGAATCTGTGTTTTTTAAATCATCAATACGGTTTTGTTAGTTACCAAGAATCTCTTCATTGGCTGTTGTTTAACGGCTCTCACGACCGTCTTTGAAAACTTGGGCGAGTCTTGTCTCGGCCAATGACAGTAGAGGAGTAGAGCTCAACCGCCATTGGTCAACAGCTAATGGCCAATCGTAGGGCTTCCCTCACTCTATGTATTCTGCTGCTCGATGTTTAAGCTCTCAGTTCACTAGAGATTGATAATGGAGTAACAACCGCATCTAGTATCTCAAGTTGTTCTAATAAATTTGTGATTTCGACAATAACAAGTCTTGAATGTTTCTTTCCATTACGAACTGCTTGTTAATAATCACTTTTGAATACTCAAATTACAACATAGCAGTCAAAAGTGATAAGTCGTTTTCATTCCACTGATTTTGTGTTGTGAATTTTCCTGGGCCTGATTTATTCCATTATTTGTTACCATGATCATAATTTGTCAATAATAGTATGTACTCGTACCTACAAGCTAATTATTGAAGAATTAAAAAAGAGTTCAGAGCTAGGGATACATTATTTGAAGTTTTTGAGGATTCGATTCCGTAGCTGTTAGACATTAGACAACATGGTCTCTGAATCGTAGATTACATCTATCATTGTAGTTTTTGAAGATATCGTAGCTGTTGGACATTAGACAACTTGGTCTCTGAATCGTCCTAATACTAGATTTCAAACTCCATCTCTCAAAAACATCTATTCCATCGTTGATATTGTGAATGACATACTAAATTCAGGTAAATCATATAAGCTAAGAGCCAGCTTCAATCCGGAAACGTTCAGTATAGATACAGAAAGTTTTACAGAAAATATAGATAAGATATTATAGGTTCACGTTTATCATACAGTATTATTGTAGAGTTGATGTAGTTATATGTATATAGTTCCCTGGATTTACTCTCGATCACTGAATCATTGCACGTCAACCATGTCCGTACATGCTTATCTGCTAATGACCATCTATATCTTACATCATTTTCAAGAGAGCCGACTCTCCTTTAGGATGAGTATGAACTAAGATTAATCATTTTTTAAAGTTGTGATCGTATCAGTTTTGTACCAACTTGGAACTCAAAGGTGACGCACTTGATTTTACTGTGGAGTGAAGTTGAAAGATTCTTATTAGACATTTATCGGGGTGTTGGTTCGAATTAGTTCATTTTCATTTTTCAGCTCTATGTTTCAATCACCTTGACCTAAATTAATGTTTCTTGAAAATAGAGGAAATTGACCTTAAAGTATACTCATTATAGAGATATACTAGAAAATTTAGATACGTAAAATCCATCATTTTTCGCTTTCTCATTTTTTCAGAGATCTTGTTCACATTCTTAAGATTATGTTTCTATTACAAGTAACAATTTCAATAACTTTAATCCTATTTTATATGAAGTTTGCATCAATTTTGATAGAATTCCACTATATTATAAACTTCAAAATACACTTTATACACTGAAAATTTACTTCAAGAGATTTGTATGACGATGAATGAAAAAGCATTGCTCACAATAATTCCATTCACACAATGTAATAATTTGCAGAATTAATAACATAGTATTCGGAACAAAGTTATATTTTTTATTTATGGCTATTAAGCTGTGTCATAAACCGTTTTTCCAACCATCATTTTACTTAGTAAAGAGGATAAATGAATGAAGTACAGTATACGTAAAGATCTCCTCCGCCTCTCATTCTATTCTTCTGATCATCATCATCATCATCATCATCATTACATCATCATCATCTTCTTCTTCTTTCTCTTTTTGCTTATTCTTTTTCTTCTCCTCTTGTTTTTTCCATCGACTCCTTTTCCCTTTTCTTCTTATCTTCATACCCTTCATTTTCTTCTTCTGCCTCACCCCTTTTCTTATCTGTTTCAATATAGTTTATTATCTTTTCTTATTACCTTTTCTTATCTGTTTAAGCCAGTATATATTGTAATCTACATAAATAAAGTACTCAATCAATCAATCAAGAAGAATCTCATTTTTTGAAAAATACAAATCGCTCAAACTTCGTGACCTTATGCTCTTTGATGCGAGGAACACGAATCTGGAATTAGATTTGCAAAATTCCTCACTGTTCATTAGATATGGGCGTTTGAAAATTTGCAAATTTTATGTTTGAAGCTGCATAACTCACTCTGTATAGTAGCTGGGGGTGCCAAATTTGGCTCCGAAATTTCTCAGATCAAGCTCTATCTATGGTGCAAATATCAGCCAAATATGAGATACTTATGGTTTTTTTTTCAAAACGCACGATGTTCAGTCCACGATTTTTCTCATATTTTTGTGAAAAATAATTGAGAAAAATCGCTCAATCATTTACCCATTCATCTTCATTCTTACTCCCCTTCCTTATCTACTACCATAAGCAAGATCATCCTCTTCCTTCCTCTCTTGCCACAGCTAACTACGTACCATAAGTGAAAAAAGTATTTCAACTTTTTCTCCCAGTGTACACATAGTGCTCTAGACCTCAAACTTCACGTGCTTCCGATCATTATGGGTTAAGTTATTGTGTTGAAGTTTTATTACTCAACTGCAGTGATGATGTTAAGTGGGCTTCGAAGACAATGGTTTGTCCATCCCACGTCATAAATCTCTCGTTCGGCAATATTCTCTCAAGGTTGCTCCATGCTCCAGCCTCTCCACGCCTCACCATGTATCTCCTTGCCTCTCTCCTTGCCTCTCCTTGCCACTCCTTGCCTTTTCTTGCATCTCCTTGCCTTTTCTTGCATCTCCTTGCCTCAACCTGCCACACTTTGCCTCTCCTTGCCACACGCTGCCTCTCTTGCGTCTCCTTGCATCTCCTTGCCTCTCTCCTTGCATCTCCTTGCCTCAACTTGCCTCACTTTGCCTCTCCATGCCTCTCCTTGCCTCTCCTTGCCTCTCTTTGCCTCTTCAAACTGACGTGAGCTCAAATGTTAATGGGTTAATTCTAGCTTAACTTAGCCTACCTCCCAAATATCTCGTTCAATGCAAGTGTCAGATTATTTTGAGAAATATAATAGGTCATACTTTCAAGCACCTCAATCACATTATTTAAGAAATATAATAGATCATATTGTTTGTTGAGAAGCTCAATCATTCTCAAACACAAAACTTGTAATGAAATTGTCAGATTATATTAAGAAATAATAGATCATTATTTTTAAGCTCCTCAACCATTCAGTGTAAGTCTATATGTGCATAAAAGAAACGGTCATTGCATTTACTGTGAGACAATCTTCTTCTTCTTCTTCTTCTTCTTCTTCTTCTTCTTCTTCTTCTTCTTCTTCTTCTTCTTCTATTATTGGAAAATAGTTTATATAGTGTGATGGTTATACCAGTCTCCTGTCGGTGACGGCACTTATCTGAGGGTTAACTCCTGTTTTGGGAAGTACCCTTGTCACACGAAATAGGGAAAAATGTCTAGAGTATACTAGATTATTTTCCTGACAATTAATCAAAGGATTAATTGTACTATATTTTCTCAAGATCAAGTAACTCGATGATGGGTTACCATTGACCTCTGAAATGAATATGATATTAGCAAATAAATAAGCTATAAGCAAGGTCGAACACAGGGTCACTAAGGAAGAATCTCATTTTTTGAAAAATACAAATCGCTCAAACTTCGTGACCTTATGCTCTTTGATGCGAGGAACACGAATCTGGAATTAGATTTGCAAAATTCCTCACTGTTCATTAGATATGGGCGTTTGAAAATTAGCAAATTTTATGTTTGAAGCTGCATAACTCACTCTGTATAGTAGCTGGGGGTGCCAAATTTGGCTCCGAAATTTCTCAGATCAAGCTCTATCTATGGTGCAAATATCAGCCAAATATGAGATACTTATTGTTTTTCAAAACGCACGATGATCAGTCCACGATTTTTCTCATATTTTTGTGAAAAATAATTGAGAAAAATCGCTCAATCATTTACCCATTCATCTTCATTCTTACTCCCCTTCCTTATCTACTACCATAAGCAAGATCATCCTCTTCCTTCCTCTCTTGCCACAGCTAACTACGTACCATAAGTGAAAAAAGTATTTCAATTTTTTCTCCCAGTGTACACATAGTGCTCTAGACCTCAAACTTCACGTGCTTCCGATCATTATGGGTTAAGTTATTGTGTTGAAGTTTTATTACTCAACTGCAGTGATGATGCTGAGTGGGCTTCGAAGACAATGGTTTGTCCATCCCACGTCATAAATCTCTCGTTCGGCAATATTCTCTCAAGGTTGCTCCATGCTCCAGCCTCTCCACGCCTCACCATGCATCTCCTTGCATCTCCAGCCACCCCTTGCCACTCCTCGCCTTTCCTTGCCTCTCCTTGCCACAACCTGCCACACTTTGCCTCTCCTTGCCTCACGCTGCCTCTCTTGCGTCTCCTTGCCTCTCTCCTTGCATCTCCTTGCCTTACCATGCCTCAACTTGCCTCACTTTGCCTCTCCCTGCCTCTCCTTGTCCTCCTCACCTCTTCAAACTGACGTGAGCTCAAATGTTAATGGGTTAATTCTAGCTTAACTTAGCCTACCTCCCAAATATCTCGTTCAATGCAAGTGTCAGATTATTTTGAGAAATATAATAGGTCATACTTTCAAGCACCTCAATCACATTATTTAAGAAATATAATAGATCATATTGTTTGTTGAGAAGCTCAATCATTCTCAAACACTAAACGTGTGATGAAATTGTCAGATTATATTCAGAAAATGATAGGTCATATTTTTAAGCTCCTCAATCATTCAGTGTGAGTCTATTTATGTGCATAAAAGAAACGTTCATTGCATTTACTGTCAGACAATCTTCTTCTTCTTCTTCTTCTTCTTCTTCTTCTTCTTCTTCTTCTTCTTCTTCTTCTTCTTCTTCTTCTTCTTCTTCTTCTTCTTCTTCTTCTTCTTCTTCTTCTTCTTCTTCTTCTTCTTCTTCTTCTTCTTCTTCTTCTTCTTCTTCTTCTTCTTCTTCTTCTTCTTCTTCTTCTTCTTCTTCTTCTTCTTCTTCTTCTTCTTCTATTATTGGAAAATAGTTTATATAGATATAAATATATCGTTGACAGTAGGTTCCTATATAATGGAATAATCAAATAGTCCAAATAGCAGGAAGAAGATATAAGTATACTTATTGTATTATTTCTTCCTGCCAATAGCAATGAATAAATGAATACTTGACCTACATGATGGATGTGATGTGGCTCTATGAAGGGACTTCGTTTGACGGTTGTTTTTACATGAAACAATGTTCTACTTTCTTGAACCAACAAGGACTTAGATACTTGCGAGTATATGGACTATAATTGGATTGGTTATTAAATTCCTTAGTGATTGATTACTTATGATAGATTATTATTTATGAGTGATTATTATTTCGTGAGAGGCTTGTGAGTATGGCTGAAGAGGCCATAGAACGTTTTTGATATCTATGACATGACTGACATCCCATCTTGATCTTGGACTTTGTTATTGAAAATATAATATATCATAATGTTGAAAAACTCAATAATTATTCTCAAACATAAAACGTTTTACATTTTGAGGCAAACTATCCAGCAATGATGACCATGCTGGTCCATGATGATCATTGATGGACATTACTGAAATACTGACAGAGTTTCAATCATTGCGTGAATTCAAGTCTCAATGAGACCTACATCCACGTTGTTTTGCTGTTCTGCCTGGCAGCCAATAATTAATTGTTAAAAATTGTATCTCTGCTAATTTATTCAAAATTTATGATTCATTGAACTCCGACAATACGATAATATTTTATGCGAACCTTACTGTAGGTATCCTTCCACTCGAAAATCAATCTTCAATCGTCTGGCAAATCAATCTCATACATTCATATAGGAAGTGGTATATTCAAGTAAATTAAATCATTAGAAATAGTCGAGTTGTATCTCTGCTAATTTATTCAAAATCTATGATTCATTGAACTCCGACAATACGATAAGATTTTATGCGAACCTTACTGTAGGTATCCTTCCACTCGAAAATCAATCTTCAATCGTCTGGCAAATCAATCTCATACATTCATATAGGAAGTGGTATATTCAAGTAAATTAAATCATTAGGAATAGTCAAGTTGTATCTCTGCTAATTTATTCAAAATCTATGATTCATTGAACTCCGACAATACGATAAGATTTTTATGCGAACCTTACTGTAGGTATCCTTCCACTCGAAAATCAATCTTCAATTGTCTGGCAAATCAATCTCATACATTCATATAGGAAGTGGTATATTCAAGTAAATTGAATCATTAGAAATAGTCAAGTTGAAGTAAAGCAATCTCATATTGAAATTTGGTTGAAATCTATCCTATTTTAATGCACTTGGTTAACAAATACGATCGGCTATTCTTCACAGTTAAAATATTATTTATGAATTAACACTGTATTACTAACTTCCATTGATCATCAACTCTCAACTTCTAGTGTTGTTAGTTTCTGATCAATACGGAGAGCTAGAGGCGGTCCTACTATCCAAACGCCTTCTGATTGGTTGCCCCTTCCACGTCACAACGCTTCCTATTGGTTCATCCATTCTCAATGGTCTAGTTCCGTCTATTGGAGTAGATAGCAGCACTTCAAGGGTCAGCTTCTAGTCCCACCACAAGTGTCAATTAATTATTGCAAAGTAATTGGTTCAAATTATTTGAGAGTTTCTGTTATCCAGCTTATTTAATGCATGATTTGTAGCCAGTTAGATTTTTTATATATCAACCCATTTCAAATTTGGAAAATAATTTTGAAACACAAAAATATAGCTGAGCCATAGAAAAGGAAGATTACGGATTTATCATTTAAGGTCACACAAACAGATGAGAAGTTCATATTTAACCTATTGATGATCTCTCAACTCACGAGCTAAGTACGTATTTAACGCATATTCAAGAAGTTTAATTGAGTTTAACTTGATATCTGACAGATGATATTTAGTTGAGATAAGGTCATTACGTCAAGTACTTAATAACTCATATCGACGAATCAATTACCCCCAGGCTATCGGCTTTAGGTATGAGGAAATGTGTGATTTTGCATGAATAGAAGCTTCTCTCTCTCTCTCTCTTTTCTCACATACTCAACAGTAACTTAATTTATCTTTCATGAGTTTGACAGGTCTTCTTCTACTCCGCATAGATCTCAATATCAAGACAGTAACAACTTTCAACATAGTTCAGATACACGTTCAGTTTGTTGAAAAAGTAGAAAAAATTAAAGGGAAGCACAAATGGATTGGATTAGTACCTACAAATATATTAATAGAACGAAGAAATATAGGATACTGTATATGAAAGAACCACCAAGCCGCCATAGCTTCATCCTACTTGTGTATTGCAGGAGTGATTGCAAAAGTAAAGGTGATAAAGAAATTGTAGGAATTGCACTAAACTCGTTCAACTCTACAAGAAAATATATATAAACTCTTAAATTAATAAATACAATTTTATTGTCAGCCAGCCAAAAAGCACAAGACAAATTCACACAAATAGAACATGAAATAGACAGTCAGACATTAAGAGACACATTGTTACTATTACATTGCTATTTAGATTACATTTCGAAATATTACAAATAACAAAGACAATATTACAAAATTAAGCAGCTAGATCATACTTAGGTGCTAACAAATAAGAATTAAGGTATGCTGATTCTGCTCTCGTAAAATTACACACATTTAATCCTGTACAGTACATTTGTCACAATTATATTTAGATTATATTTCTCTCTCCTATGAGACTATTATTTTGAATTTGTATTTCAAACTGTATCACTAGTGACAAATAAAGTTTTAATTCTATTTTTTCATTTCTTTCCAGTGCTTATCAGTTATCACTCTCTTCTTTCAACTCAAGAGAATCTCCTGATTTGATATCTTGAATTCTTCTCACCGTCTGTCTTCAAACAGAATTGA
This sequence comes from Nilaparvata lugens, assembly GCF_014356525.2. Lineage (NCBI taxonomy): Eukaryota > Metazoa > Arthropoda > Insecta > Hemiptera > Delphacidae > Nilaparvata > Nilaparvata lugens. Next base: position 5,046,136 of record NC_052511.1, on the reverse strand, counting down.
AAATTCAGTTGTATTTAGATTTTGTTGACTCTTCATTCAAATATTGCAATTTTCACCTCAACTATGTGATGTGTTTAGTTTCATCATGTACTCTAAATATATGTTTGTACTGAATTTGTACTTATCATCGATAGTAATGTGTATGTTTAACCAATCACTGTAGGCTATTGCTGGCCTACAGCTGAAAGTGCCTTCAAGTAACCAGGTGGGTCCACCTAAAGTAACGATCAGTAACTATCCAAATATTGATTATTTCTTTCAATTGACGAAAAACTCACATTTTGTTACCTTGAATCCTTCTCATCGTCTGTCTTGACACAAAATTGAAAATCTAGTTGTATTATGGATCTTTTTTGACTTCTGAAATATTCTAGTTTTCCCCTCAACAATGAGAATAGTAATTATAATTATTATTCAACGAAAATCCTAAATAAATGCTGCAAATCACCCCGAAGACCTCTGCTACTGCAGACATTCACAACAGGGCTAACAGCTAGATGGAAATTCAATGAGAACTACTATCAAAAAATTAGTTGCCAGCCCGGGGATCGAATCCGGTACCTCCCAATTGCCAGCTTGATTTGCAGCATTTATTTAGGATTTTTGTTAAATAATAATTATATATCAATTGGCATTTGAATAAATGTATTATCTATCTAATTCCATCTGAGAATAGTAATTATTCAAATAATTATTTCGCAAACGTGAACCTCGTTAAATCTATTGACAAATCATCTCAACCTCTCTCACATGATTGACGGCTTCAAGTGCTCACCATTTCAACACAGCTCGTGATCATTCTAATGATTATTAGTGTAGCATATGTTTAATCATAATGTATTTCGTAATAATCGGTTCTCTGTGCTCCACTCCTTTCCAATAACATTAATTACTGTCCCAAAGCAACAAAGAATGACTTGCTTTTTGGAGCCTAGCCTTTGAATATCCTCTGAATATACTACAGTAAGGTCCACGTTATAATGGCAGTATTCGATTAACATTTGTGCTGCTATCCTTGTCCTTCACAAAGAAGATAGCGCTTAGTTCAGCAACGTTGCCAGATCGGTGTTTACCAATGTAGAAATGAAATCAACTATATAATTTGGATATAGAGTTCCACTATATAGTGAGGTCCACTATAGTATTACATTATTATTTAAAGTTTTTATTATTTGAGATATGAGCGCCTAAATTTAAAATTTTTGGGACAGAATATTTCAAATTCGGTAACAGATAAATCCATGAGATTTAGAGGATAGATTCTTCATGGTATTTTTGATCTAATAGAACTAAATTTTCTGAAAATATCATTTTTTGAGAAAGTTATTCAATTTACTAAAAAAGACCAAAAATAACTTTTAGTTGAGTTATTTTCGGTCATTTTTGGTAAATTGAATAACTTTCTCGAAAATTGGTATTCTCAGAAAAGTTTTGTTTTACTAGATCATGAAGAATCTATCCTCATGGATTTATCTCTTACCAAACTTGAAATGTTCTGTACCGAAAATGTAAAATTTAGGCGCTCATATCTCAAAAAGTAATGATCGAAAAAAAATGTTTTCCTGAGAAAACGTTTCCATTTTGATAGCTTGATAGTATACAAATCGATCAACTTTGAAAAATATCACCAGTAGAAAGTTTCTTTTTAGCATTTGCACAGCCTTAAAAAAAAAATGAACAGTTAAGATTACAATATTGGGGACCGAGCTTCGCTCTGGAGTACAAAAGCATAAAAAATGTATTACAAAAGAAGAAATTATAATAACACTCATACAGAAATGTTTAATCTAATCACAATAAATTGAGATTGATTCCCAGAGGAATGCTAAAATTTCCCTCACAAAGGCCCAGTTGCACAAAAGCCGGTTAAATTTCAATCCCGATCAACTTTACGTGAACCAAATCAGAGAAGACCATTTTAAAAAGATGGATCTACTGGAATTAATCAGGATTGAAAATAACCCGGCTTTTTTGCAACCGGCACTATACTAAGTACCTGATTGAATGATTACAAAAGTTCAACAGCTGAGTCATAATTTCGACACAATCCCACACACATGAACTCGCTCACTCACTTCCATTAACAACATACGACGAAATAATTACTATTAGCTGTTTTTCCAAGGATGAATAATAATTATCCTTTTAATGTCCTTCAGCGAGTTTTCCCAGGGATGAGACCTGGTGCAATCGAAACTTTATATTATAAACCTATTATGTTCTGAATTTCGTGAGAATCGTTAGAGCCGTTTACGAGATCCGTTGAAATACAAACATATAAACATCGGAACATCTAAACATATAAACAGAAGTTGCTCGTTTAAAATAGTATAGGATCAGACATACCGGTATCAGCTATCCTCTATAGAAGGCAGTGGCAAGGCAGAGAATCGACAACCGTGTTGTCTTATCTTTCTCCACTGCCACCATAACGTCGACCTCACTATAGCCTTTGAATATCCTCTAAATATCCTAGCCTTTGAATAGCCTATCAATTTCCATCTTCAAGTTATTGTGATCTACTCAGGGCGAACGAACATTCATGCGAAGGTTACTAATTCACAGAGTGATTTACTTTTATTTGCTGGAGCATATGTTAATGCACGGTGTGTGTAAAATAATAAATAGTATTATTTGACCCAGGGGCGGTGACCTAGATAGTCGATCGCAAAGGTCAAGGAGCAATTTGAAGATTGATCTGCAAACCTCTACTGTGTTGCATGCTGCTCTTATGAAGCTGCTCCATATTTGCTCCTGCTTAGTCACGATCTGTGTGTGAACGCTCACGTATGGTTGTGTGTGTTTGGAAATTAGCATGGTGTCAACTTTGAGGAGACATGGTTTATTAGCTACAAGCCTGTCCTAGGCTTCATGACATCATGATGCGCTATTGTTGGTGGATAAACTGCAGTGCATTGATTTCATGAACGACAGTCTATGAATGAAATTATCTTCTTATCGTATACATAGTATCAAAATGCCTTATTTGATTGCTGTGATAATATTGAGGCTTCTTTCAGTTTGTAAATGCTATAAAGGATTTCTGTAGCAAAAGATTTTCATTTTTATCAGGGCTCTTTTGCACTTTCAATAGGCTTCCACTGGTTTGTATTTGGATAAAAGTTTTGAAATCGTAATTCCTGCCCCAAGACTTAATTAATTCAACTCAAATCAAACAACAAAACTTATTGTCCAGGTGTAACAATAAAATAATGTATAAATCGAATATATAACAGAACTCATTTGAACGAAATCAATCATAGTTAATGTACCTGAATTATTAACAATAATGTTCCCAACAAAATGACATATTTCTAACGTAATCGTACAAAAAATAATGTAATATTTGTTATGTGAAACTGTAGAATGAACTAGTGTGAAACTGTAGAATGAACTAGCGTGAAACTGTAGAATGAACTAGCGTGAAACTGTAGAATGAACTAGCGTGAAACTGTAGAATGAACTAGCGTGAAACTGTAGAATGAACTAGCGTGAAACTGTAGAATGAACTAGCGTGAAACTGTAGAACGAACTAGCGTGAAACTGTAGAATGAACTAGCGTGAAACTGTAGAATGAACTAGCGTGAAACTGTAGAATGAACTAGCGTGAAACTGTAGAATGAACTAGCGTGAAACTGTAGAATGAACTAGTGTGAAACTGTAGAATGAACTAGCGTGAAACTGTAGAATGAACTAGCGTGAAACTGTAGAATGAACTAGCGTGAAAATGTAGAATGAACTAGCGTGAAACTCACTTCAAAATTTCTGCATTCCTCATTAATTCCAATTCAATCAATAATAAGAGTTTGAGGTCCTTCAAGTTTTTAGCATGTCTAGTGAAAAATCAAGATATTTTTCTCGGGCAACTCCTTTGTTTCGGATGAACACGTTAAACCGTCGGTCCCGGCTGCCTAAAAAGATGACGTTAGGTCATGACAGAGGCCCTGAAATTGTTCAATTGCGACCTGAAAACTCTGACACCAGACCTGAGCCAGCCAGGTCACACGATATTATTATTTATCATGAATGTTTCTCATTCAAACAACACTGACATTCTAAAGTGAATCTCACTACAGATAGGAACCTGTAATACGGTTTTAGATTGACATAATAAAATAACAAACGTATTGATATTTAAGTTTTGGACACTTACTCCTGAGAATGACAGAAACCATGCTTACGCAACGATATGTATTTGACATTTTGCAAAGAAAATCTGCCGCAACCAGTGTAACATCTCAAACTACCGTACTCTATTACTCAAACTTTATGTTTTACCCACAATTAATAATAAGAAACTGCTTTAAAGAACAAAGAAGTAGGCATAAAACTACAGTAATACGATCTCCCAAAGTTCAGATCACTCTTCAAAGCCACTTTAGCTTTTAGTTTCTTGTAAAAGTTCAAGAAATAAAGTCTCCAATAACATTTTAACCACAGAGAAACATATCCTGTCAATGACATTAACCACGAATTTTATTATTCCGCAACGAGGCACTTCTCTATTACATCATGATAAATGAGCCGAACCAGTCTCTCAGTTAATTGTTATTATAAATTCTCAGACAACTCGGAGCTATTAACTTGAAACTCTCCATTAACTAGATTCCGGATTCTTTAATTTATGGTACAACCCGAATTAGGATATGTACTAATATCCTGGCTATGATTGAAGATGACCTTGAATGAAATTACTGTACATTTTCCGGTTGTGAGATGAATGAATAACAGTTGTAACGTTAGGTTAATGTCAAGCTATGCTAATGTTACTACAACCAGTGGGATGCGGCAAGATAAAAAATCTAGAATATATATTTTTATCCGTACTTAAAGGTGAAATAGAATATTATATGTACACGGGAGACTCTATTTTTTAAAAAGCAGGTAATAAAATGTATGTTTGAATAGAGATTGGTTTTTTGTTGAACAGAAAAGGCGTTGATATACACAACTGAGCCAAGTGGTTTGGACGCAAAATATCGATGTAATTTCAACGTGTATACCGTGAAGAAGCAACTAAGAGGATTCTATATATATTATTACCTACAAAAAAGATTCAAGGTAAACTGGGAATTTGTCATAGGAGGGTGAATTAGATTATTAAGTTACTGTAGCAAATTATACGTGTGAATCAGCATACAGAAAAAATTGAAAATTCTTATTCAAAACTGTAATTGATGGTTGAATATTTATGTTCTTCCAAATGTCTTATTTCAACTAATTGGTAGTTTATTACTGTGTTCGGACGCAGAATCCTGTATTATCAATAAGAGAAGACCTTCACAATCAAATTCCTGATTTGGCAACACGCTACAGTAATCTATTTCTATTCCCAAACATGAAGACTTAAATTCTCGTCTCAAAGTGTTTATGAATAGAATTGATCGCTATTCATCATCATTTTTACTAATCGCATGTTATATTTCACATTTGCTTTTGCATGTATTTGATTACTTATGCTAATCCATGTTATAATGGAGGTAAAAACTGCCTTATACACACACGTAAGGGATAGGAGATTCACGAATGGTTATATCTCACATTTGATTTTGCATGTATTTGATTACTTATGCTAATCCATGTTATAATGGAGGTAAAAACTGCCTTATACACACACGTAAGGGATAGGAGATTCACGAATGATAATAATAATAAATAATATCGAATGACCTGGCTGGCCCAGGTCTGGTGTCAGAGTTTTCAGGTCGCAACTGATCAATTTCAGGGCCTCTGACATGACCTAACGACTGACTTTTAGACAGCCGGGACCGACGGCTTAACGTGTCCATCCGAAACACGGGAGTGACCCGAGATAAATATCTTGCCCGGGCCGGGATTTAATCCCCGAATCACCAATGATGATGCATCATCACGTCTAAACTACTCGTAGTGGACTGATAATTTTGCATATAAATACAGTATTATTCTTAATTCACCAATGATGATTATATGCCCATTTTCAATCATTCAAGATTCCATTACGTCAAGTTTTCACTTTGTGAAGCTATTAATATTACTTGCGGAGCATGGGTTACCTACTAGTAGTGAATAAATCTGATTCCCATGTCTATTCCATAGTCGAAAATACCTCAATTTATTTTTGACTGTATAAACTACCTGTATTTCTATTTGGATTTAGGATAGTCATCATGCAATACATAGATGATGATGACAAATTTTGAGGCTTCTTATGAATACACGCTATTCCCCCTACATAACAACGTTCTAGGGAAGATAGAAACTGCAATTTGGCCCCAACATGAAACGGGGAGAAACAATTTATATTTTTTGCATTGAAATACAAAACTACAAACTCCAAGTCGAATCTTCCCTATTTGGAGACTACGATATTTATCACACGTCCCCTTCTATGATAACTATTCAACTTGCAAACACATAAACCTTAAACTCTATTAGTTTAACAGATAAAATATTTCTTTTCAAGAGTTGTAACGCATGTGATAATATTGCGAGCAGTAATAGAGAATTCATCTCTTAAAATATATTGAGAACACTTCGTAAATACAAGAATTCAACAAGCACCACCTACGATTTGAATGGATTGGAACACTAGTAATTATTGTAATACTGTAATGTTATTCCCCATATAATAAAATCAATATCGGGCTACCGAGCCTTGTTTGTTATTTATTTATTGATTTTTGATAAACCGAACACAATTCTTTAAAATAATTTGGGAAGTACTAACAGGCACAGCCCAAAACTGTTTCTTTCCCGAATTTTGATTTATACACTATATAAATAGTCCAGAAAGTAGGTTATGTTCCATACACTGGAATTAAGGTTCAATTTTCTATTCAAACATTTGAAAACAAAAAAAAAATAATTTAGATTAGATACAAACCAAATTGAATAACAAAATAACACTCACTAATCACTTGAAATTGTCAAATGATGATCAACTTTGAAAATTATGATATAGGTACTCTAGTTTAGGAGGATTATCATGTCATATCAACAAATCAGATTATGTTGATCAAATCGATTTAAATGTCTAGCTAGATAAAATTTCTCGCTGAATGATTATGATTACCCAGCTAGAAATAATTCTGTCTCTCCCACACAGGCACACGCATCTTCTGTTATCGAAAAACAACGAAATTATCATCTGTTTTCCAAGGATGAATTATCCTTTTAATGTCGTTCAGCGAGTTTCCCAAAGAATGAGACCTAGTGCAATCGAATCTTTATATCATAAACCTACTATGTTCCAAATATCGTGAAAATCGTTAGAGCCGTTTTCGAGATCCGTAAAACATAAATATCCAGATATAGAAATAACCAGATATATAAATACAGAAATTGCTCGCTTAATATAATAGGATATAATATATTAAGAAGTGAATCATATAATATAATCATATAGGATCTCATGTTGAATTTCAATTCAATTCTGTATTTCTGAAGTAAAAGCAAAATATAATCACTTTTTGTGTAGTTGAGAAGTTGATATTGTGGTAATTATTCATATTGAATGAAAAAGACTAAGAAATTGTCAAAAAACCACTGATTTCAGATCCGATAAAATCAGTGGTTTTCAGTGGTTTACACTGATTTCAGTGATTTTTGACAATTTCTTAGTCTTTTTCATTCAAAATATAATCCATAGCTAATGTTCTCCCACATAATCCTGATACCACCACAGATACTGTTGTTGGTGAGAAGGAGAAGTAGTAATATATCCATAATGAAACAATGTGATGTTGTCTAGAAATAATTATTATGAATTTATTCATCTTCAGTGAGGATGTCACCATAGGTCTTGAAGCATGAATGTAACTTTTCAATAAACTCATGATATTTCTACACAAAATATTCCAGTGTTTCATTAACTATAGATCCATAAAATAAACCATAACATAAACCAGTTATCACTCGATTACATACTATACAATCTGGAGGAACTTCAAAATGAATAGATGTTGTAACACTCATGGTAGCCTACACGAAGACCAGATGGTAACTATTTTTGATAATTCATTCCCCTGTTTATCGTGGAGTGGAACCTGGAATATCCTGCTTTGAAGAGGTGCATTGTTGCAGTGACTCATTTCAATTGTTCGCCCACAGTATTGAAGTGAAGATGGATTAAACTGCTGCAACTGAAGTGGGTTTTCGAGAGGTTTATTCAACTCGGAAATCTGCTATTAAAGCTCAGTTGTCAATGAATGTGTAGTCAGAGGAAATTGTAATTACTTGAATTAATTGGAGTTTCTGGCTGTTTAGTTTCCAGCACCTTGTTTGGATATTTTGAAGCCTGATAGTGGAGTAGCAGTCTAGTGTATTCTCTGATATTGCATAGTTTACTACAGAGTTTAACTTTGCAGTGATAATACCGAGATTGAGAAAAAAATGTTGATTGAGTTTTTATTAATCGGACTATTTCACGAATAATATTCATACATATTGATTTATATTATTACTTATTCTTCTTTTTGCTGAGGACTAAGGGAGCTGACCCATAAAGTGCCGCTATCTACAGAGCTTGACCACTGAGAACAGATAAACCTAGGGAACTATAAATACCAGGTACACGCAGTCGCCATTTTGAGTCACAGAAGAAGGAGCCAAATTTAAATTATAGCCTATCCGTATACGCTATGTTGTTGTATCGTTTTGGTTAGAATTTACATTGACATCACTGAAGAACTGAAGTGGCTCATAAATTGATGAGAATATTTTTCCAAAAAGGATACATTCAAGAAATGAACGTATTGTTCGGAACAAACAATACCCAGTCTTTATGTTATGTATCTCATATTTATATTTATATTTGTCTTGTTATTTTTGTTTATCTTGTTACTATTGTATTCTTTTGAAATTGGTGTATACCATTGGAAATGTAATAAATAAATAAACAAAATGAAATGATTTGTATTTAATTAAACAAAACCCGGTACCGTACAAAACTAGTCCAGCTGTAGTCCTTCAACTCTGTGCCTCAACATTATTAGTTTTCGAAAGGTGCAGTCTTCAGGGAAAAGTTTCTATCAATCATAATTGATAATCTACTCACTACTGCATGGATTATTATTAGATGTAAAAATCACCAATACCACAGTAGGCCCGTAAATTATTCATATCAGTCCGATTTTGGATGAGAAAAAGATATAGGCGTAGGTTATAATACTACTGTAGCTTGCACAAGCTTGGAAGACTCGCCGTTACAAGTGTATTGTAATAGTGAGTCTTCTTAGCCACTAGGATCGGTATTTTTTGAAGACAATATTAATGTTCATGATATCAAGGAGAATTTGTAAGTGAGCCTAGTGTAATATTGTAAACCAAGCTACTGCTCAGCTTCAACACTTACCTATATTAGGTACCTTATAATAGGTATGGTAGCCTATAGTTTGTATAGCTTATAGTAGTTTGTAAGTTCATATTATAATTGTCAATTATTAATAGGTAATAGGTATATTGTTTCTAGATAATCAATTGGTAGAATAGAAAATGATTTCAACGTAGAGTAATAAATCTGAAGCCAAATTGCCTTTATTTTTTCATCTGTAGGAAATCTAAGCAAGCGAAACCCTTTCTCTGTTTTATTGGCACAATTTATTGCCGAGCACCCTACCATAATGAATTAGAATTATTAAAAATATCAAAATATAATCACCACTGTCAAAGCAAAGAAATACAAGCCGTAGAAACGAATGCTATGCTATGACTCAAAATGGCGACTGCGTGTACCCAGTCTTTATAGTTCCTTAGATAAACCAATAGGAAGCGTTGTGACGTGGTAGGGGCGACCAATCAGAAGGCGTTTGGATAGTGGGTCCACTTTAAGAACTTCGTACGAAGAATAGAGTTATAAGAAAAAGTTTAGGATTGATCAGAGAATCATCCTCAGGGAAATAATTTAGCGATAAATATGTAAGGAATCCTATTATATTAAGCGAGCAATTTCTGTATTATAAAGAATAATAATATTTATATCTGGTTATCTGGCTATTTATATGGTTATTTATGTTTAACGGATCTCGAAAACGGCTCTAACGATTTTCACGAAATTTGAAACGTAGTAGGTTTATGATATAAAAATTCGATTGCACTGGGTCTCATCCCTGGGAAAACTCGCTGAAGGACATGGAAAGGATAATTCATCCATGGAGAAACAGATGATAATTTCGTCGTCTGTCGATAACAGAAGATGCGTGTGCCTGTGTGGGAGATCGGCTGTATAATCAATCATCTCACCGTATATCACGAGAAATATGATCTAGAAATGTTAATAGACTTGATCAAAATAATCTGATTTGTTGACATGACATGATAATCATTCTAAACTAGAGTATATCATAATTTTCAAAGTAAATAATCATTTTACAGTTCTAAGTTATTAGTGAGTGTCATTTTGTTATTCAATTTGCTTTGTAGGAAATCTAAATTAGAACTTTTGTGTTTTTAAATGTTTGGACTGAAAATTGAACCTCAATTCAAGTGTGTGGAACATAACCTACTTTCCGGACTATTTAAAGTGTATAAAAAAAATCTGGGAAGAAACAGTTTTGGGCTGTGTCTGTTAGTACTTCCCCAATCATTTTGAAGAACTGTGTTCTGTTTATCAGTAGTTTATAAATAAATAACGAGCGAAGCTATGTGCCCCGATATTAGGCTATAATATGAAAATATTATAAACGTTGCATAACAAATCTACATTTTGACTAGATCAACCATCGCTCATTATTTAGATGGAGAATTGAATATTATAAGAACAAGTTAAGGATTGACCAGAGAATCATCCTCAGGGAAATAAATTAGCGATAAATATGTAAGGAATAGGCTACAATATGAAAATATTATAAACGTTGTATAACAATTCTACATTTTGACTAATATCAACCATCGCTCATTATTTAGATGGAGAACTGAATATTATAAGAACAAGTTTAGGATTGACCAGAGAATCATCCTCAGGGAAATAATTTAGCGATAAACATGTAAGGAATAGGCTACAATATGAAAATATTATAAAAGTTGTATAACAAATCTACAAATTGAACGTGTCCATTGCTCAAAATTTAGATGAAGAACTTGGTTATCATGCTTCAAACAAAGAATTCGAAGCGGGATCTAGCTATGAAGGTAATCTCCTCTCTCAAAATATTGGACTACAGCACGAAAGCATTTCTGGACCATTTATCTAAGTCATCAAGCAGGAGTGAGGCTTTAATTTCTATTCTGTTGTGTTAACAACTCTACAATGAAACATATTTATTCCCTTCTAGAATAAAAGAACTCTCCCCTGATAACAAGTGTAGCACGAAGATTGAAGCCCGCAAATTCAGCCTTGAACTGGCTAACTTAATAACTCAATAGGTGTTTACAACTGTTTTTGTGAGCTCTACAATTTAAATATTGTACCTAGTCACTTGGAGGAGAGAGAGAGAGATAGAGTGAGAGATAAGGTGTCTCCCAAGAGAGACAGACAGTATGCTCGGACTTTTTTCAGAGAGTCAAATTATGTGACAGGGTGAATGCGTGTTGCTAAAAATAGAACCGCGCTGTCATTTCTCAATATGCAGAGTAAGGTATAAATTTAATGGCGCTTGCTGAAATTATACAGTGTTTTATTTATATGCAGCTCTGAACTCTCTAACTAGGTTATATCCGTGTTGGGATGTTTTTTTACGTCCTTCCTACTAACCTATTCTCCATTGTCGAACGTTATTAGCATATGTGTGCATATCCTGAGCGGTGATAACTGTATTTTATTAGTTCTCCAACACTTTTCAAACTTTAAAAAAATTAAACTGTATTTGAAACAGTTCTGTGTTTTGAAGGGAAAATAAAGATATTCGTGGGACTTTAAGGGAACTCATGATTGGATGTGTTATATTGAAATTTGTGTTATTTTCTATTTGTATGTATTGTTAGAGTTTTGGTGACAAATAAAGTTTCTATTCTATACTCTACATACTCAACTGGCAACTCAAGCTCTTCAGATAAGAAAATGTGTTCTCTTCTTGGGCCAGCGCCACACTCTTGCCAAGTGCGTACAAATGACGACGAGCGCGATAGTGTGGATGACTACTATGCCAGCGATCGCCTTCACTTGCCTACGCTCTGATTTTTGTCGAGACGAGACTGCGCCAAATATTTTTTTTAGTCTATATTAGAATCCTTATGATTTAGACTGTGTTACAACTATCTTTAAGATACAAAATCTTTAAGATACGAAATCTTTAAGATACATTTCCAACTGAAAGCATTGTAATGACGACGTTTTGAATATATCGTTTACTAAAGGTTTAGATTCAGGTTTAAATAAGTTTTTTGACTCTCCTGTAGAATTATGAAAACTGGACATGTTCCCTTTCTGCAATTAGCAATTAGCAATTCTCTTGTCTTCCATGTTCCATGAGTAAACTCATGATTTTGAATATAATATTTATTATTACAAGTATATTAAATATATATTTATTTATTTATTATTATATTGCCGTTTGTCTTTCCTGGGACGTCTTTCATGAGTGTACTAATGATTTTGAACATTAGATTGTTAGAAATATGTAGGAATGTAGCGTACATAGAAGTTTGGGTGAGAACCAATCAATGATCTTACATTTTTTGAACATGTTATTGAAGAAGATGACAAAAATTGAGGTGAAATACTCAACTATCGAATTATTTATTACAATGAAAATATAAATGCTCACCTGAAAAACTGGACAGGCATAACAGCAGGACTAGGCTGAGAAGAAAATGCTTCTCCATCTGAAATTGAAAGAATTTAAGAGTTATTGACATAATTATCTGAAAACTGGATTGAGATTAATTAGCATTCGACCTGAGTTTCCTTTTGTCAAAAAATATCTAGGTACCAATCAGGGTCACATCTATAAATTTGGCGCCACACACAAAATATATTTTCCGTCTCAACTCTAGTTGGAGTTGAGCCCCGCACACACACATCGATTTTTGTTCGTACGATATTTTGCCGTCCTTATAAATTCTATTAGATTGAACAGATGATTTCAAACAGATTATGTTTGTCAAGTTCCGTCTAATCTGATACAATTCATAAGAGAGGCAAAATTATGTACGAACAAAAATCGATGTGTTTGTGCAAGGCTTAACTCTCCTCAAACATATTCCAAAAATCTATTGCAGGCCTATTATGTTAATGGCTTGAAAACCATATCATGATGCCTCTTTAATATTTTAAGAAATGCCTTTGTAATATTTTTAAGAAGATAGTCTACAGGTCTGTTCACTTCACGAATTTTAGAGAAAAATCATTGTAGCTGAGAAAGGCAGAACTAATTCAAGACACCACAAAATATAGGAGTCGCTTTGCTATTGGCTCAAATTCAAGAAGCAGTCTCATTGGACAATGACTTGCTTGCGACATTTTCAAGCTGCTCGCTTCCTATTGGTAGTGAGCTGCATGAAGATAAAATGGCGACTAATCAACTCATTGACCAATCAGACAGCTCCTTGGTTTTGGAGGCATGAACTCCAAAAGAATTCAATCGCTCCAACATCAATCCCATGTTAATGCCCTGAGAAGTGAATTTAACAAAAAGAATTCAATAAAAGGGTGATTTATGTATTTTTAAACTACTGAACTACAGTAGAAAGGCTAAAAGTTGATTCACAAGTTCATACAATTTGGAAATGTAGTTATGGATTAGGCCTACTTCTCTGTTTTCCAAGGAAGTTAATATTTAATCAATCATGACAAAAGTGAATAATATGAGAGGAATAAATCAATAAATTATAATAATAACAGTCACCATAGGCTCTCACTCGTACGATTATGACTATTATAAAATAATATTATCCCGAAAAATTAATTCATATTTCAGAAAAGAGAATAAATTATACTTAGAGCCATATGTTGTATAAATTAGAATTGGAACCGTTCTGGGCTTATAAGCCTGCGGTACTTTTCTGTAAGTTGTGTAATTCTGAATTATTAAATTAATAAATAAATATGCACGATCCAGGTTCAACCAGAGATTAGATATTACTATCAATATTCTTTTCTATATGGTTTAACGCTAATCTACGATTACATGTAGGTATATTTGCATTCATTATGATGTTTTTCATTCTGGGTTTAAACCAACCACTGATTTATCTCCTTAATACTGATATCTGTAATATCCGTAATACTGATTTATCCGTAACCACTGATATGGACCTAGAACCAGAAGTTCACTGATATCACATCTACCAACAATAAAACTTAGTCCTCATGAATCAAGTAAAACTAGTTTATTCACTAGCAATCCATCAATTCTTGTGGAAATAAATAATAGGAATTGAAGTAAAAGTTGTTATTGTTCAATAAATCTCCATTCTTCACTCACTTTGTCCATATACACCCTCAGGAGTAAAAGTTACAAGTCTAGCTGGCGGGCTGCAAAAAAACCAAGCTGACGGCCTTGCCAGAGCAAAAACTGGGTTATAAAAATGCACCTTAAACTAGAGTGAGCAACACAATAATTTATTATATCTATGTTCATGTTGTATCTATTCCCGGTTGTTATTGGTTTGCTTTCCGACATGTGTCGTATATATAGTAATATACATATTTTCCTACATGTGCCGTATACACAACGTTAGTAGACGTCTGTATACTAACTTCGCTGTATACATAGTAATACATCCTTACGTTCTCTGTGATCGTATAGAACTAATAATCTACGCACACCACAACTTAACAGATTCTTGTATATATAGATAGTTGTATATGGAGCTGGCCTTGCTAGGTTTGAATCTGCCGCTACAAATGCCGCATATTAAACACATTTATCCCAAAGCCAGCCCGAGTCATAACAAGTAATTGGTCTAATGATTGAGTTTGTACAATGCCTTTCGGATTGGAGCAAGTGCCTTATTGAAACTCCGGGCTAATTGCAAAGTTTCAGTGTTGTTGTAACAGAAATTTCAATCAGCTACAGATAGTTTTAATCGGCACGAATTTTAATTAAGGAAAAGTAGAGTGTAATATCGTTAGCTACAGGGAGAGATAATGAGTCTTACAAGATTGATATAGATTGCAATTAGAGTAAATTTGCACACCGGTATACTCATTAAGTAGAATAAATAACATGATAGAATGATTAAATATGGAAAATAGAGTAACTGTACTCATAGGAACAATTATTGAACTCATTGATCATTGTGGATGTTGGTTTTCAATGAATAACCCGATAAAATAATTGAATATGTAAAATATAATAACTGCACCCGAAGGTACAGTTGAACTCATTGTAAATGTTGTTCATCAAATATTTTCAAATTAATGATTATAATTCAACGAAAATCCAAATTAAATGCTGTAAATCACCTCGAAGACTTTTGCTACAGCAAATATTTATTTATTTATTAGATAGAGCGAACAATACAATAGTCAGAAAAGAAAAAACAGGCTATTGCCCAAAACTTCTTCAATTTCCTGATTTTGTCACAAATCGTCCAAATATTATGAAGGTTATGTGCACTTCAATTTCAACACCAAATCTTCAATCTGAAACTATGAATCAGAATAAAACAAAGAATTTCAAATTTAGATAAATTGATAATGAAACTTCCGTTAAAACAAAAACCAAACTTCAAATATTCACAAAATATAGAATAAAATCACTTAAATTTTGAGCTCGAAAATATCACTTTCACCATAGCTACAACAGCTGATTATTACAGCTGATTATTGACAACAAGGTTAACAGCTAGATGGAAACTCAACGAGAGATACTATCCAAAAATTATTGGCCGGCCCGGGAAAATGAATAGATCGTTTCTCAGACTTGAAATACTCAAAACTCAGAAATATCTAAAGAAACGTACAGCACTTAAAAGAGTCAATTTCGAGTTCTGACTGGAGAAAAATGAAAGAATACGAGTTGACAAAGTTTGATTCATCTGTGTTATTAGTGAGTGTGAGTATCACTTACATTCACCCAAACACATGACTGTATTTCCCAACTGAATAGTTTACTTAATTTTATTGGTTGTTAATTTTATAGTTATTTCCATCAATGTGAATGATTGGAGTTAAGCTTCATAAGAGTAATATAACAATTATCTTCTACGGAATCCTTTACGTCAATGCCTTACATGAAAGCTGGAAAAGCTATTAAAGAGGCATTTAAAACGTGAAAAAGATTTTTAGAGGCATTCAAGAATGAAACATCCCACATTATTACAATGAAAAATAGTACTAATATCAGCTCTTTCAAGACAGTAAATTTGTCAGTCCAAGGTCAAATGGAGAATGTTTTGTCCTAATCATTAGATATTAAGCATTTGAGACAGACTTTGAGAAAATATATACGACTCTTGCAAAAGGTGTACTACTTGGAAACCATTAAACAACATTTTTAATGCAATTATAATTGACTCTTATTTCGCTGAACGAATGTTTAATCCTATGGTAATGACATTGATTAATTTATACAACTTTCAACATAGCATGGTAGAACTCCACCCACATCTCAGTTGATGAGATTGCATAAATATTGTAAAATGTATGAATATAATTGGTGAGTGATGTTGGGGAAAACCTCTGATTATGCTCAGTAGAAGAACCGAACAAGAAAATAAAATTCGCATGTTTTATCACATTATATTGCAGCTATAGATGGGTAAGTTACGAGAGAATCTTGAAATTTGTGCGGCGTAATAGGAGCAAAGCTTTTTCTCGTAGTTGACTGACCACTCGATCTGTTTTCATTAGAGAATTTTCAATCTTTCATTGATGTGTTAGCTGCTTGAATCGCCACTTCGTAACGTTTGTCTGAACCGCTAATGGGGGAGGGGCTTGTCTAGGCCAATGTCAAACGTTCACCTTGAAAGGTCACGGCATCCTCCAATAACGGTGTTCGTCCTTTAGAATACAATACTGCTTCTTTTTTTTGTGTAGTTGATATTGTGGTAATTATTCATATTGAATGAAAAAGACTGAGAAATTGTCAAAAACCACTGATTTATTGATAATTAGAAAGACCGGTTTCGGTTATTACACCATTGTCAATCTCTGATAAACTTTATCAGAGATTAAACTTTATCAGAGATTAAACTTTATCAGAGATTGACAATGGTATAATAACCGAAACTGGTCTTTCTAATTATCAATAAATCAGTGGTTTTTTGACAATTTCTTAGTCTTTTTCATTCAATACTGCTTCTCTTCACTTTTGTTTCAGTTTACCGGAGATTGATAATGGTGTAACAACCGAAACAGGTATCTCTATTTTTAATAAATCTGTGGTTTCACAATATCTAGGATTCTTATTTAGTATGGATAACTACCACGATATCACATTCACAACACTACTGAGAAATGCAGTATTAATATTACACTTAAGAAATTGAAAACGCCTTATTCCGTATACAATACAACCAAGCTACATTTGGGCTGTTTCATGGATTAAAATTGAAACCGTTTTGGGATTCAGCCTGTGGTACTTTTCTATAAGATGTGTAAAGCCCCGCTTTTTATTCGAACGATAAATTGCCGTCTTATGAATTCTATCAGATTAAATGGAACTTGACATACATCATCTGTTTAATCTAATAGAATTTATAAGGACGGCAAAATACTGCACGAACAAAAATCGATGTGTGTGTGCGGGTATTAATTTCTGAACGATTGCATAAATTGAATACTTGATATGAACATTAAATAGTTTTGATATGTATTTGTAACTTATATAATATGTGACTTACATGCGTGTGGATATGTAATTTGAACTTATTTCAAGATAAAACTGACAAAAGTGAAAGGAACGATTGTAATTGAAAGGATTCCACAATTTCGAATAATTTTTTTCATTTCAATAGCCTTGACATCATACTTTGAAGCTCTGACATTGAGATATCTAAACTTCAAGTAGCCTACTCTCACGACAGATTATTCCTCATGACTGATATCAATCAAGTTTGAAGCAATAAATAAAAATGCCAACTACTTATTTGAATACGATTCCAATTTAACGGAATCGAGAAAAACGCATGTGAAACCAACTGTAAATGACGGACAGTTGTAGGTTTCGTTAAATTATAGTTGAATCAACTAGTTGCTGAGAGTATTTCACAAGTTGTCTATCTAGCTAGCTGACAAGCGCAAACTTGCTTTACAGCAACGTTGTTCCCGTAATGAATTCTGTCTAAATGGATCTTGAGTCATCAGCATAGAAATTGTCTTGAGAGAAAAAACAGGTTGTGACTTTACAGCTGTGAGTAGATTTTTTTCATCTTATTGAGAATATTGAATTTTTTGAGTGGGTTAAGTTAGATGGGTTATCCAATAACCTTGTATGGACAAAACTGGACTATTATTGTTGGCAAGAGGAGCAAGCTCTATCAAGATTTATTTCTATCGATTGACACGTGTATTTGTTTTTATAATTTATACTTTGATGTTTTATTTTCAGCGTAAAACCAGTAGCAGAGCCAGGAAAACCCACACAACTAATGAACGTGAATGAAAAGACAGAAAATATAAGGGGGATTCACAGCGGGGGGTAAGGAGGCAAAAAACTGAGAATCTTGGAGAATTTAAAATAAGCCTATAATCATCCTTGGTAAATTAATAATCAATATGCAAAAATTCTAGTTAATCGCTGAAGTAGTTCAGACGTGATGTTGCATCATTCGTGAATTTCCTATCCCGTACATGTTTAAGCTAATTCTTTCCTTTATTATTTTATAGATAAATCAGTGTGGTTTTGACAATATGAAGACTTTCCTCTCAATATGGATAAATTGAAACCTTAGCACCTACAAAACAATGCAGAAACTCATTTTTATTCAATTACAGGAATGGATATCAAAGCTTCAAGAGAGTACTTTTATTGTGTTGTTATAAAGCTAGACTAGTAGTTATGTGAACAGTAGACCTCACGCAGTATTCTCATCCACAAGTACCTGATTGAAACTATAGACCTTATGGGAATACAGCAATAGACTGACTTCTCCACACATCTGTGTAATCACACTTGTCAGCTGATTTATGATGAATAATTCCATAATCTTATTTTTACTCTAATATTGGCGTATGAAGGAGGCTCCTTTTTCCTTTTATATTATCCTTGAAATGCAAAATTTCAAAAAACCTTGTATATACGTCGACGCGCGATTAAAAAAGGGAGATACCTGTCAAATTTCATGAAAATCTATTACCGCGTTTCGCCGTAAATGCGCAACATATAAACATTCAAACATTCAAACATTAAGAGAAATGCCAAACCGTCGACTAGAATCTTGGACCTCACTTCGTCAGTCAATAATAAAGCAGTAGATTTGCCATTCAATAAGGGTGTAAAGGTAATTCGAAATCGGTTCGACCATCATTCCAAGTCAAATTTCACAGCCAGAACCAATAGACTGTCTAATGAAAGATCATTAGAAATTGTTGGATCCATCATTCAAAACTGAGCTATTTCACTGATAGCTGACAGAAATTAACGAGCATGATCAAAAGTATTTCAATTTCATGCAGCTTGTCTGTTGCAGATCAAAGAATGCATCAAGAGATGGGTCCACTTCCTGTGTTACTCTTCGAAAGTGTAACCTTTCCATGTTCATTCAGTATCAAGCATTGAGGACAATAAATTGACAAGTTGCATATTTCATCACTGTCGGCAAATAGAGAAAGATTTCACCTGTCCCTTCTACCCGTCATATATTCACGATGTCCAATGAATGATCTTTCATAATGTTCACGTAACTAAAACTCGCTTCTTTGTCAGGGGAGCCAATTAAGTCGCTCGAATATGGAGAGTTCATTTATAATGAAAAGCGTCAGAGTACTTCATGCTCTAATGAGTGATACCATAGAATAACAAATATAGTATATAGATGAAAAGTACATTCTAGTATATAGATTGTATATAAATAGATAGTATACATTATAGTATAATGTATAGCTATTCTATCGTAATACGATGTGAAATCAATTAAGCCCTCAAGCTTGTTTTGAGTTCAATGGCAGCCCTATTTGGAATAGTGAATAAACTTTCTTTGATTTTATGTCGTCAGAGCTTTTGATGTAATTTCAAATCTTGGTAGGCATTTTCATGGCTTGAGCCTTCATCCTATTCTATTTGTTGGAATAACCATGGTCGTAAGCGAAGGTATTTGGCATTTTGGGATCTATTGTTATTAAGCTACAGTATCAAACTCTGAGATCTAGAACCAACTGCTGGGAACGAGAATTCTCTGTTGGTAGATTGTTCTTCATAGTTCGATGGTGAAGTATGAAGATCAATTCAATCTAGATGAGATCAATCCAATTAAACAGAATCAGTATACTCAAATTAATATTGAACTTTTTGATTAGGATTCCAGAAAATATATGGCACTATTCATAGAAACCTCAGAAATAAAACAAGGCGAAGAACGTGGTTGAAGTTATTTAGTAGACTACTATTGATGTTCCTACTCTCTCCTATGATATGAGAAAATTGTGTAAAGATATAATTGTGAGAGAATTGTATAATAGTGAGAATTGGATTCACACACGGAGAATGGACAGTCGAATTCAAGCTGCAGAAATGAGGTTTCTAAGAAGTGTATTTGGCTGCACTAGAGTTGATAGAATCAGACAGGCTTTATCGATTGCTCCTCTGCATTAAAGAAAACTACAGAATAGACGCAACTGGTGCAGTCATTTGAATAGAGAGCCACTTGAAGTTCAAAACTACAGACCTACTGGAAAAGAGATGTAGGAAGGCAGAGAAAGAGATGGATACCGGAACAGGTTGATTGATAAGCCTAATCCGAGAAGTAAAGATACACTACACATTGATCTTAGCCAAAAGACCAAAATGATGATGATTGATAATGATGATTCAATTGACTGATGATTCAAAATGACTGCACCAGTTGCGTCTATTTTGTAGTTTTCTTCAATGCAGAGGAGCAATCGATACTTACTTACTTTACTTTCCGAGTCCGGTCAACTCTTCCAAAAAATAGCTAACGCCACGGCATTGTCAGATGCTAAAGTTAGGTCTTCATTAGTGCAGGGTTGGTCCATGAGAGGGCAGCAGTATAGATGTTTTTGGTCTTGGATTTCTCCGCATCTGCAGTTTAGGTCCATATTTCCTTCCAGGTACCCCCACTTCCTCATGTTTGATTTGCAGTTTGCTACTGCAATCGATAAAGACTGTCTAATATCAGTATTTCTGATTCTATCAACTCTAGTGCAGCCAAATACACTCCTTAGAATTCTCATTTCTGCAGCTTGAATTAGACTGTTCATTTTCGGTGTGTCAATCTAAATCTCACTATTATAAAATAGTCTGTAAGTCAAGTCTTTGTTTATCATTTTTGTGGCTCATCATTATGTCCTGATTCATCAAACAATCCTGATGGGCACGTTAAATTGTCGGTACCGGCTGAAGTATGACAGTCGTAAGGCTCATTGACGGCTAAAATGATATATTCAGGCGAGGTGGAACTTCCGTCAGGGACTCCCCACCAATAAAAGTCATACGAATATTATTATTATTATTAATCAATCCTGATTCTCAATCCTCTCCTTTCCTTTCTACGGCGAAAAAACTGTTCTCAAATATTGAGAACAGAGTTAACAGCTAGATGAAAATTCGATGAGAGCTACTATCCAATTTGAATTTTCATCTAATAATTAATAGTTAATTGGCATTTAAAAAATGCAATTTCTCATTAATTTCCACCTTGTAAATCATCATCATCTTCACTTCAGGGATTATGTTTATTAATTAACCTTATCCGGTACTTATCTCTTTCGTGGCCTCCCTACATCTCTTTTTCCAGTAGGTCTACAGTTTTGGACTTCAAGGTGCATTCTTCCAGGTGGTATTCTGTCCAAATAACTGCACCAGCTGCGTCTATTTTGTATAATTCTTTCATGCAGAGAAGCAGCCGATAAAACCTGTCTTATATGAATATTTCAATAAGAAATATAGTTCTATAATACTATTGCAGTTCCGACTCTCCTATATGGGAGTGAGAATTGGATTCACACACGGAGAATGGACAGTCGAATTCAAGCTGCAGAAATAAAGTTTCTGAGGAGTGTATTTGGCTGCACTAGAGTTGATAGAATCAGAAATACTGATAAAAGACTTTGTAGATATATTCGATTATTTGAAACCTTTTCAAAAATGAGGTTTCTAAGAAGTGTATTTGGCTGCACTAGAGTTGATAGAATCAGAAATACTGATAAAAGACATTGTAGATATATTCGATTATTTGAAACCTTTTCAAAAATGAGGTTTCTGAGAAGTGTATTTGGCTGCACTAGAGTTGATAGATTAAGAAATACTGATAAAACACCTTGTAGATATTCGATTATTTGAAACCTTCTTGAACTTCAGACATATTTAACTAACATCGTCGTCACTAAAACCATTTACAACTTCTTGGGTCTTTGTTCTAGAAATTTGAAGCGAATTATCCTGCGTTCCTTGTTGTTTTTGGAGACTCTCAAATGCAACATTTTATGCACCAGTTTTTATGCATTCTATTGCATTGGGCTCAAATGCAACATTCTATGCAGCAAAGTGCATTGAAAATTGTAGTGATGCATCTTTCGTTGCATCATTCTCGCTTGTGGCCACATCTAAATCAGCAACACGCAACATAAGAAACCGAATCTGCCCTGCTATTAACTCCATTTCAAACAAGGTGTTTCTTATGAACCAAATCGTTCAACTCTTGTTAACAAGCCACTTCACTACTCTGTTATTAGATTTAGTGCCACATAAAATACTGCTCTCCACTGGTAATTGTCATGGGAATTTCTGTTAGCCTAGACTGATTCTGTCAGGCAAGATACCGACATGAAGATTTATGTTTCCTTGCTATTTTTTCAGGAATATTGACAAGAAAATAATAATAACTGATACTGATGTAATGTTTGATTATATAGATGAAATCAGATAGGAAAACTGTTCTCCATTTCTAGGTCATATAGTGAAGTCCACGTTATAATGGCAGTGGAGAAAGATAGCAGAACAACGTTGCCGATCCTCTGTCTTTCAATGCCTTCTATAGACGGTTGCTGATACAGGTTTATTGATGCAATAAAATAACCAATTATAATACCATTAAGCAAGAAATTATACTTTTCAATAATTTCATAATAAATGCTCATAACTAAGATAAAATATTTTGTAAATTAATTAATCATCAATTCTTCATTGTTAAAAGACGATCTGGCAGCAGAGCAAAGCGAGAAAGAGATAGCACTATCCGCTTTGTTGGATGATAGACAAGGATAGCAATACCATTGCCAATCAAACACTGCCATTATAACGTGGACCTCACTATAGCACAAAATATGGAAGGACGTTGTTCATTACTCCGAGATAATAGATAGCTAATTGGTCCTCGCACTAACTCTGCTGTCCTGCGTCCAAAAAAAAGGGAATAGTTCTATTTTACGTTCATGATGTCTCGAAGATCAAAAATCCAGCTAAATAATAAGATAGTTGAAGATGAATAAAAAGAATTCGAATTATTATTATTATTGTACCACTAATTTACAGGTCTACAAACATTTTTATTCTATCCTGATTCAAACGGGTTACCTGTTTGAGCTGAGAGTCAAATAATGTAGGATAACAAGGTTTCGTGGTAGATACTTCAAGAGGAGGTGGATGAGTCTAAGGAAATACCCATGAAACAGTAAAAACAATTACAAAACACAGACAAATGAAGGAATTTCTTGTATGACAGGATAGCCGAGACAACCAGCATTACACCCTGCAGTCTGCTAGTGCTATATGGTAGTGGGTTCGAATCCTGCTGGCTGGCACGGACGTTTGATCATCTCAACAAATTACCCTCTCATTATCGAGTACCCTTGCACAAGCATGAAGCTCATGTAGGCGTCATCCACAATAGCAAAAATGTCTTCCAATTGTGTCGGTTGTTTAATTATTGGGCAACAATAGTTATTATAATTGGGAATCATATTTGAGAATGACTATGAAAATTGAATCAATCTATGAATTACAAAACTGATAAAAATTATGAATCAATTCAATCCCGTGACAAGATTCCACGCAAGTCTGATGATTGAAAACATATTATCAATCTATGAATTATAAAACTGGAATAAATTATGAATCAATCGAATCCTGTGACAAGATTCCACGCAAGTCTGAAAATTAATTTGTATTAGATACATGTCATCAACTTCCAATAGGATGAGTCATGGTTTATTATAAATGCGGTCGACCTTCTCTCCAGTTGAGAACTAGACTTTCCAGTGCACGATGCATGAATTACAACATATGCGATTCTGGTATGCACTTAATTTACATTCATTTCGGAATCAATTTGTGAAATTGAGGATTCACTTGGGCAGGTGCTAATTCGCATGTGGATCTATTAGAATCGTGTCATGACTTCTAATCTTTCAGCAAGCCTTTTATCAATGTCAATCTTTTTTCACAGGTACATAAATGAAGGGTCATCAAGAAATATCAAGGGAAGGTTTGAAAATATCATGGATGTAAAAATCATTGAGATTTCATCAACTGCAGAGAATTTTGATCGAGCTCAAGTACACGACATAATTCTGTTTTTATTTATCATATAAAGAGATAAAATATGTTGAAATATTGAAGAAGAATAATCTCATGGGGAGAAGAGAATGTAGTAATATGTAAGATTGAAAAGATTTCAAGAACGATTTGAAAAGGCCAATTTTAATTAGCCCTAACTTAATGGAAGACTTTCTCAACTGATTATTGTAAATAGATATTTTATTTCTATTATGACACTATTAAATTATATCAATGCAATGATGAATAAAGAACTATTTGATGTAATCTAAAAGAATAGTAAAAAATCAAGAAGATTATGATTCTAGAAATCAGAGAGTTCTGAATTAGTTATCTGTCATTGACTAATGGGGCCACTGATGCATGCTTACCATGCATGAGTACCAGTTTTCTAGATTGTAGTATAGGGTGAGAAACAACATCTCCCATTGACACAGCATGTTTCCATTTTCTGTGGTTGAAGATTGGAAAAATATAATCCTAATATTGGATGGAAATGACTTGATATCGACAAAACCACTACTTAATTAAAACAATTTGAGATACAAGTTCCGTTCGTAACAGCATTATAAATCACTAGTAAACTGAAAGCTTGAGCAGCAGAATTATTGTGAGTGAAGCTCTACGATTGGCTGTTAGTTGTTGACGAAATGTCTACCTCAACGACATATATAAATAAGTCTAATAGCTGTATTTATTTCCTTGGTGCAATATTTCTATTTGAATTTAACGTACAAATAACACTTGCTTCTTACATAAATTGTGACTTAGCTTTGTTACCATTTTATTGTTTACATTGGCTAACATGAATCAATTCGTTCCGTTTACTCAAGTTCCAACTATTATTTATCTATTGAGCGCAATTGAAACCCTCAATTGAATTTGACATTTATTGACCTTTTGGTCCGATACAATTGCTTTCGGTTTGACCCCATTGTTTACACATAATTCAAAGAATGTACCATTATAACGGCCAGGTATCTTATTGCATACTTTACGATAGTGTTTGACAAGATCTAAGTTATGGGGGTTATGTGATACTGATCATTATCTGTTGTAATCTGAAATTAGGATAGGGTATGTAGTTTGTTCATATAATTTATCATGAAAGGTACGTTATTTCGATGAAAGATATTCGGAAATTTGGTGAATCTTCTAAGTCTAGATTTCTAGTTCTCTGCAAAGTCAGTTACACACACATCGATTTCCGGACAGTCAAATTCTTTGTCGTCCTTATAAATTAGATTAGATTGAACATTGAAAAAATGACGTTTGTCCCGTTTAATTTGGTATAATTTATTCATAAGGACGGCAAAAATTGAACGTCCAAAATTCTATGTGTTTGTAACTGACTTTAGGGTGTGATCACATTGGATGCATATCTGTGCAAGTGCAAGCTTAGTTATTATGCATGACCAAGCGTGCAGATGAGAAACAAAATCTGGAGGAAGCTATAGGAACACTCACACTGAACGCTTGCACTTGCTGGTGCGTTCAGTGTCAGCAGCTACATTTAAGTCAGTAAGTCTTTCAATGGCACTATCAGATTTTGTTTTTCAGCGCATTCATGGTTTTCAACAACTTGAAAATCTAATCTGTTCCACTATACAAGTGGGAAATAATTCCATAATTGATTCTATAATACAACTTAAAAAATTTGTCCATTACGCAACCATTATGTGGACTACAGAGAACTGTTTGTTCTCTCTGTACTGGTCAGTTAAACTCTCCAAAAGAATCATTAGTTCAACATATGGCGGGCAAATAAAAGTGTAAGGAGCCTCTGGTCAATTACGTATGGAGCAATAAAAATACTCATGAATGTAACTGTCGGACATTACTGGCCAAATGTTAATGATGATGAACGATTATAAACACAATGGTCATCGCAGCGATGGTCGTGCTAACCTGTGGTCAAACTCATGCAATTGTGGTCGATTTTTCATAGAGCTGTAGTTCATTCTTCATAGAGCATGAAGTATAATTTTCATAGAGCATGTCGACGATAATATGAACTGATAACCCTTGATCATTACAGTTCAGACTGTATTGAATATTTCGTAGCACAAAATGCTATTATTGTTTGAGACGCATTTGCAAAGTGCTTTCTTGATTGAAACAAATTTGGAGCTGTTTCCAATAATCCAAATACAGCTGAATATCTATCTAATCTCACATACTTTGGGGATTCAAAAAGTTGGTTGATAATGTGACGTATTTTAAGGTTGACATAATGTTCAAATTAAGTTAAAGCCGTGTCTACACTGAACAAATGTTCGACATACATATTCCGCAAACATGTTTGTTGAGGAGCTCAGGGACAAACATTTTTAAAAGTTTGGACAATCATTGTTTGTCAAACGATAAATTACTGTTTTTCCAAACATTTTCGAGTTGACAGCTGTAAAACATAAAAACTGTTCTTCCCACATACAAAAATTTTGTTTGGTGACGCGTCCACACTGGCCACGGGCAAACATTGTTTGTCAAACATAACAAAAATTTGCCCAAATTTTTCAACAAACATGTTTGTCACTCATTTGTTCAGTGTGGTCACGGCTTAAGGAATCAATTTATTGTTCCATCGTATTTCTGTTACATAGTATTTTGGGTACAAAAGCAAGAAATGATCGACTTTCAGGAAAAGTTTCTATTTCGATTGAAGAGTTCGCCTTGATTAAAGAGATTTCTTCATGATCCTATGAACCATTGTAGGATTGAAGAATTATCATAAATTGCAGCTACTTTCTGTTGTCAATGTTGGAGGTGTAATGGAGTGTGATATCCACGATATATTCAAAAGGAATCGATGAAATTGGAAGGATTATTGATCAATTATGATTATTGAAACTTTTATGAACATTTGGATCATTCAGTTTGTGAGAAGTTGGACAGTAAAACTTGAATGATCTTGGTCAAGGACTAGTAATACGTAATATGGGTATAAGTAATATTAGGTATTAGTACTAAGGTACTGTAATATTATAGAAATACAACGTGAAACGAAATAATGAGATAAAAACCGAATATTGGGATTGTTCTTTATTTTCAAACATCTCACGTGTCAGAAAAATATTATCATTATTAATTGAATTATGGATGTTGAAAGTTGATACCGTAATCATTAGTATTATTTATTTCCATAACCTGTTGATGTTGAAAGTATTTGAAGTTATTTCAAATAATAATCAATATAAAATAATTCAAATAAGAATAATCATATTTGAATAAAAAAGTTATGTTGAATGCAGGGAATGAATGTTTGTTTCCCAGACAACTCTCAAGAATGACAGAAAGCATTTCAATACATCAAAACATGCGATGGTGTTAGACAATGGTATTTCTATTCACCAATATTTACCAGCTATTAGAAGAAGAAATAGAGAACACAGTAACCCAACAATAGAAAAGAGATACATTCTGTAAAAGAAAAACTTAGACATACTAGATAAAGAAGGTAAGGAAACAGACTGCAAAGTCAACCTCAAATTTCTCTCAAGACAGAGACAAGAAGAGCCGGATTCAGACTTGTGAAGTAGAAAAAGAGTGAGAGAGAAGACTCCAAAAAGATCAAGCCAGCGAAGTCTCTGCTCGCTAATGCATGCTGATGTGGTTAAAATGGTCAAAGATAATACGACTAATCAGATGGCTGTTACATTGTTCTGCCAGAATGACCTTGTCTTGAAGAGTGTTATAAGCGTTCATATAATTTGAAATGATCAATACTTGTCAGCACGCATGCGTCAATCAGTCAGTGATGAAGATGACTTGGTTTTATTGTACATCGTATGTAATAGAGATAAGTATATTTCATTGTATATCGTGGTTTCTCATCTCGTCAACGTTCAGCTGTAGCAAGTGAATGAATGATTCGAAGACATCATAAATCAATCATAGTTTTCATACGGCTATTGACGACTTTTTAATTATATTCATAGCGAATTGTGTTTGGATTTTATCTTTGATGTTCAAGCGTTGACTGTTATAATATATTTACGGGACATTGGATAACAGTTCATAATAGAGGGTATGTGGAGGGAGAAAGATAGAGTAGGAGCGGAGAAGTGATATGAGGGAGAAGAGTAGAAGAGTGAGAATAAGAGTTGGTGTGAAAGAGGACCAGAGAAGAGTTGTCATAGAAGAGGAGAGGAGGAACATTTGAAGGCTTTTGGGAATGGCTACAAAGTTTTTTGAAAAAGATAGCACCTGTCATCATTGATATACAAGTATTCTTGTTTGAATTGGAGCCAAACTTATAAGTTCATTTACATTTTCATGCGGATTGGATTCATTCAGTTCACCAATGTGGAAGCATAGGGGAAGATCCCAATAGTTTATCTCCAGTGAAGAAAATTCATTACGAAAAAAATAATTGTATGAATTTTAGAAGAATTTTGAATGTAAAATGATGACTTTGTTGTGAATGTAATGTCTTTGTTACTTGTCACAAGTAACACATGTCTTAACTACAACAAAGCTATTATATAGTGTTTTGTCATGGAAACCAACATCAAGTAAAATGATAAGATGGATATTCCACTCCAGAGTAAAGGCTTCACCTTTTTGATTGATTTTAGGAATTTGGCAAAAGATTCTTGAGTAGTAAAGTTGAAAAACATTTCCAACTGACTAAGAAGAAGATCAAATTTGAGACAAATACTTTGGGAAGAAATAGTCTAGTATCGACATTTTGGATTCTCTTATGCGTGGCTGGTATTGGCCAATTACAGAAGAGCTAGAGCTCTTAGCCTCCAATGGTGAACAGCGAATGGCTGTAGAGCTACACCCACACTATAAATTGTGCTGCTCAATGTTGTCTCATCCTTCAGATTACTCGAGATTGATAATGGTGTGAAAATAGAAATCAATATTTCAAATATAGCATTTAAAATCTATAAAATATAGAAATTCATAAAAATTACAAATCAGTCAGACCAGGTTACAAGAGCTTTCACTCCAATCACTTGTATCTCTTGTAAGCCTCTCCACGTGATCAGATTCCCCTGTGAGTAAATCACTATAACTTGTGGCACGCTAAAAATGTAATAAAATGGACTCAATGACTATTATTTATTAGACAATTGGTTGAATATGTGGTTGAATCAATTACCTTTTTCTGAAATTTTCCACAAATTTGAGAAAAATACTATGGGAAGAAATATTCCAGATAAGATTTGATATTTTGGATTGTCTTTCAAAATGTAGAGCAAATCCGCAACTGAAGTAATGATTCATCACTTCAGAATTAAGGGACTTTGAATGGAAATTTTGATTTCAAGTTTCATCTTCAACATCCTAATAAAAGTAGACTCAAATTATTGTTGAGAATATCTACACACTCAGGAAAACTAAAGCTGCGTTTACACCAAAGTTATCAACAAAATGTTAATAACTTAATGCTTATAGATTCTATTAGATTGAACGGAACTTGACAAACACATTTTATGTTCATCATGTGCATGATAAGTTATGTTCAATCTAATAGAATCTATAAGGATTAAGTTAATAACATTTCGTTAATAACTTTGGTGTAAACGCAGCTTAAGAATTCAATTTGAGACTTTCAATGTATTCGATTGGAATCAAAATTGAAATTAAATTCCTGTTGAGAATTTTTATTTTATTTTTTTATTTATTTATTGTACAAAATACTACAATCATAATTATAATTATGACATTGAAGGGAAAACTAGGCTGAGCCTGTACTATTTCTCTCCAAAAATTTTGATAAAAAGTTAATGCTGTCCTAAGTTTGAGGTTATGATATCACACACTGCTTCGTCACTCAATTTTTGATCCAGGAATAATGATTTGAAGATTTTGAATTTTGAAGATTGACTTCTGAATCTCTATAAACTTGAACAAACTATACATTCAATTCAATACGAAGCAAACTCGAATTAATTTTTTTTCTGGATTATCTTTAAAAATGTTTGCGAGAGAAAAGAAACCACAAGAAAACCAGTGATGACACCTGACACTGACAGATGAGAAACGAGGTTTATTTCAATGTAAATACATAAAAGGAGAAACAACTAGAACCAGATGAGTTAATATTGTGAAATAATAGTGATTATGCAGACCTGAAGTAGCTTAGGCTTATACCTTGTCAAAGATATATTTTATGAGGGTACATAATCATTGAGTAGCATAGTTAATGATCAGCCACGCAAGGTGAGAACCTATCCTATGGTGAGGTCCACGTTGTAATGACAGTGAAGAAAGGAAAGCGTTGTCGATTCTCTGTCTTGTCACTGCCTTCTGAAGAGAATCAAATTTCGGAAGGTAGATTCATCAGATGTAATATTTACTGTTAATTCTTGTTTAAGAAGCTTTACTATAGTGAATTTCACATTATAATGGCAGTGGAAAAAGATAGGAGAACAGCGTTGTCGATTCTCTGTCTTGCCACTGCCTTCTGAAGAGGATCAAATTTCGGCCGGTAGATTCATCAGATATAATATTTACTGTTAATTCTTGTTTAAGAAGCTTCACTATAGTGAGGTTCACATTATAATGGCAGTGGAGAAAGATAAGAGAACAGCGTTGTCGATTCTCTGTCTTGCCACTGCCTTCTGAAGAGGATCAAATTTCGGCCGGTAGATTCATCAGATATAATATTTACTGTTAATTCTTGTTTAAGAAGCTTCACTATAGTGAGGTTCACATTATAATGGCAGTGGAGAAAGATAAGAGAACAGCGTTGTCGATTCTCTGTCTTGCCACTGCCTTCTGAAGAGGATCAAATTTCGGCCGGTAGATTCATCAGATATAATATTTACTGTTAATTCTTGTTTAAGAAGCTTCACTATAGTGAGGTTCACATTATAATGGCAGTGGAGAAAGATAAGAGAACAGCGTTGTCGATTCTCTGTCTTGCCACTGCCTTCTGAAGAGGATCAAATTTCGGCCGGTAGATTTATCAGATTGATGTTATATTTATTGTTAATTCTTGTTCAAGAAGCTTCACTATAGTGAGGCTCACATTATAATGGCAGAGAAGAAAGATAGGGAAACAGCGTTATCGATTCTCTGTCTTGCCACTGCCTTCTGAAGAGGATCAAATTTCGGCCGGTAGATTCATCAGATATAATATTTACTGTTAATTCTTGTTTAAGAAGCTTCACTATAGTGAGTTTCACATTATAATGGCGGTGGAGAAAGATAGGAGAACAGTGTTGTCGATTCTCTGTCTTGCCACTGCCTTCTGAAGAGGAACAAATTTCGGCCGGTAGACTCATCAGATGTAATATTACTGTTAATTCTTGTTCAAAATAATCAATCCTATTATATTAAGCGAGCAATTTCTGTATTTTTATATATTTACATCTGGTTATTTACGTTCAACGGATCTCGAAAACGGCTCTAACGATTTTCACGAAATTTGGAACATAGTAGGTTTATGATATAAAAATTCCATTGCATTAGGTCTCATTCTTGGGGAAACTCACTGAACGAAATTAAAAGGATAATTAATCCTTGGATGAAACAGCTGTGGATAGTAAAAAAGTTAGTGAGCGAGTGAGTATGTGAAAAATCAAAATATCGCATCCCAGAAATTCATAAGATGACGTATGTCCTGTGAATTATGTTCTGTTCATCAATAAATAAAAATAACGAGCGAAGCTCGATGCCCCGATATTAATTTTCATTTTATTAATCGAGGAAGCATATTTTTCAATGATTGAATCGTACATTTTCATAATTGAAATCGAATATTTTGTCGATTAATAATTATAGGGCCTATAACTGTTAATTCTTGTTTGAGATAATAAATTATATTTTATTTGTCAAGGAAATAGTAGACTATATTTCTCAATGATGAAATAATAAATATTCTCAATTGAGATTGAATATTTGACCGAGCGAAGTGAGGTCTAAGATTCAAGTCGACGTTTTGGCATTTCTCTTAATGTTTAAATGTTCATATGTTTTTATGTTGCGCATTTACGGCGAAACGCGATAATAGATTTTCATTAAATTTGACAGGTATGTTCCTTTTTAAATTGCGTGTCGACCTATATACAAGGTTTTTTAATATTTTGCATTTCAAGGATAATATAAAAGGAAAAAGGAGCCTCCTTCATACGCCAATATTACCGTAAAAAAACAGACTATAGAATTATTCATCATAAATCAGCTGTCTAGTGGACTATAATACTACTCGTTCAAAAACATCGAACATCTTGAAAATTGTATCTTTCCATCAACGTTGTAGACAGTTGCAGCTAGACCTGATAACAGCGCTCACACTCACATTCCGGGACGACACGTCACGGTACGATAAGACAGTACACAGAAAGCTCAAAATTCATTTCGGATTTTTTCTAGACATTTTAAATTGATAACTTATTGATTAATTTTTGAGAAAACATAACAACAGGTCAATGTAACTTACTGAGCCCGAGGTCTACTGTTCACAGAACTACTAGTTTTTATAGATTATTATATTTCTAGATTGTTAAAAATCTGAAAACTGGCAGCTTCACGGAGATAGAAAAGAATATCTGCTTTGTCGAATGATAGACGAGGATAGCAACACCAATGTAAATCAAATACTGCCACTATAACCATTAAGCTTTTACAACCGCCATAATTGTAGAGAATAAGTTCTAACATTTCCTATCTCTCCTAGATCTCAATAGATAAATTATTAGAGTACCCTGATTACTCTACAAGTGAGTACTAAACATTGTTTGTACTTTTAGCATCATTATTGCACGGCTATAGATGCAAACAAGGAGCAAATGTCAATGAGTTCTGTGGTCGCCTGTTAATAAAAGCACCTGGAAGAGAATATTGCCTGAAATTACTGGAAATATTTTATCAAGTTACTAGTCCAATCAACCTTGACACACTGATATTGCAGTTCAATAAGCTAGATCTGGTTTTGCATTACTAATTGGGAATCAATACGATCCTAGCAAGTTGGATGGCTGTTCTAGATATGGAGCTAGTTTTTTAGTTTGATGGGAAATTTAGATTCATGAGATATTTTGAATGTTGTGGACCAAGCAGTAGAAGAAGAACGTTGTAGACAACCATCTATGAATATCTTTCGGATTTATTTGGAGTAGAGTTGAGAGTAATATTATGTTTTTCATCAAGGAAGAAGAAGGAGCTACAATAAAAAGTATCAGGTCTATAGCAGACCAGCCCAAAACCAGAGTTATGTCAGAGTCTCCTATAAGTCCAGTCAAATGGTCGATTTCAGGCAACAGCCTCGAAAGAATTTTTCTCGACGATTCTATAATTATGTATTTTGGGGCGCTGAATTCGAATCTTCACATGAAATTGCGAACAGAACGAGTACGTCGCTGTGGAGATCAATGCCACTATAGTGAGGTCCAAGTTTTAATGACAGTGAAGAAAGATAACAGAACAGCATTGTCGATTCTCTAACTTGTCACTGCCTTCTATGAAGGATAGCAGATGCCGGTGTATCTGATTTAATATTTTACTGTTCATTCTTGTTTTAAACAATCAATTATATTTTATTCGTCAAGAAAAATATTGATCAATGATTGAATAATGAATTTTCATAATTGAGATTAAT
Organism: Nilaparvata lugens; assembly: GCF_014356525.2. NCBI lineage: Eukaryota > Metazoa > Arthropoda > Insecta > Hemiptera > Delphacidae > Nilaparvata > Nilaparvata lugens. The sequence continues at coordinate 5,012,041 of NC_052511.1, read as the reverse complement.
TTTTTGTTAATCGATTACATTTCTACATTGTTAGAAAACGATTTGACAATGTTACGGAGCTAGAAAAGGATAGTGCTATCTTCTTTGTCGAATGATAAGCAAGGATAGCACCAACAATGTTAATCAATACTGCCATCATAACGTGGGACCCACTATAGCAGCTTGCTACCGTTGTTTGAATATGGCTAATTGCACACAATGAATTACAGAATATAAATTATTATACTCAAGTGGTCAAGTGAGAAGCATGTGGTCTATCCAATCTAAACAATAAGATACGCAACACAACAGCATATTCAACAACGCCCCAATAAATGTTCTGGTCTATCAATTCCAGTTACCCTAATAACATTTGCTTTCAAATTACTTGTATATTACACTACTCCACATAACGACTCCCCCCAAAAAATTGAATCAAAATAACATGTCCACTACACTATTCCAAATGTCTACTGGCTCAACTCCATCCAACTCAATTCGGTAAAGTTCAATGTTAAAATCCAACATTGATCAAACGCATGTTATATGACCTGGTGAAAGCGGATAAAAACGATGGTTATCTCCCGATAACAGTCGGATATCGTGATCTCCAATTCGTTCCAATTAATTATCAACCAATCGTGCATACAAAAAACTGATAACTAACTACTTTACTGATCTGGATTAATTTTTTTCGTCGGGCGAATGAATCAGTCGAGTCCTTAACAAGCTAAAATGCCAAATAGTGGCATTGACTTTCCTACTGTACGAACTGCAAGGCTGGGCGTGGATTTTATTCGGGCTTTTTTCTGGTCGAGGCCAGTTCCCGTTTATAATTATTCATACACGTTTCCTTTTTGATTGCAGTTCCTCCGGTTTAATTGAAAACAATATTGAACTTAATAATTAGGTCAGTCTCTGTGCAAAACCTTCAATAGACGTCTATTTTTACAGATGTAGGCTGCAAGTAGTTTTATGAGAAACTAATTTCATCTGAGAGGCCGATTAGAAAGTTGAATTTGTGATATAACAAGTCACTTTAAAATTTCGATTAATCCAACTATCTACAAGATATCTGAAGAGATCTGAACTAAGATATCACACAAGATAGTTTGATATTTTGATAGTATCTTCTGATAGTTGACCGAGCGAAGTGAGGTCTAAGATTCAAGTCGACGGTTTGGCATTTCTCTTAATGTTTGAATGTTTAAATGTTTATATGTTGCGCATTTACGGCGAAACGCGGTAATAGATTTTCATGAAATTTGACAGGTATGTTCCTTTTTTAATTGCGCGTCGACGTATATACAAGGTTTTTGGAAATTTTGCATTTCAAGGATAATATAAAAGGAAAACGCAGCCTCCTTCATACGCCAATATTAGAGTAAAAATCAGACTATAGAATTATTCATCATAAATCAGCTGACAAGTGATTACACAGATGTGTGGAGAAGCCAGTCTATTGCTGTATTTCCATGAGGTCTATAGTTTCAATCAGGTACTTGTGGATGAGAATACTGCGTGAGGTCCACTGTTCACAGAACTACTAGTTAGATTTAGCCTAGATGTCGGCCTATTAGTATAAGTGGACAATTTTCCTATCATGCTGTTTGATTACGTTCCAATCAAAGTTTATTTGTTTTTTTTTTAATTAAATAAATAACTACAAAAATCAAAAGAAGGTGTTGCTTGACACAAACTGCTCTGACCTTCTCAAATGCAATAACAAAGCCTGATTCTAGGGTAAGAGTATAATGGCTTATAAGGTTTTATTCATAATGGAAATCTCAGTACAGTTATAACTGGATGTTAGAATTTTTAAAAGTTAAATTAATAAAAAAATGACTTTCTGTGTAGTTAAGAAGTTTAGAGTATTTAAAATGAGAAAAGGACTAGATCACTAGAAAAACAGTTAAAAAATGGGATTCATTCATCAGGCAAAACGCAAATGTAAGAAGTAAGTAAATCAAAGATGACCGTATCATATTTTATTCCAGTTAGAAGAGTTTTGGCGCCGCTAAGTCAAGGTTAGTGACCATATGATTTGTGAGCTTGCTATACAAGTAAACAAGCAAGAGCGTTATCAGTAGGTACAATAAACTAATGTATGTTGTGATGCATGATAGAGTAACATCGCAAAAAACTTGTTTTACTCACATTACTGGTCAACATTTTAATGTTGTTAAGCGGGCTTAGAAATAATTTATTATCCTGTTGTAAGGTGTATATAGTAAATGGACCAGATAAGGTTCATCCTTACTAAAAGCAGGCTCAAGAAATATTTTTATCAGATGATAACTTGCTCTGGATTGGCTGAAGATGAGAGTGGGAGACGGAGATTTGATATCAGATTACAAATAATGTTTCACTGTTTTCGGGAAACCTGGAGATTTTGGATGGACACGACAAACATATTTTGTTGATAATCAAACACAAAAATATCACACAGGTTGGTTTGGTATAGTAGGGAGCGTTACAATCTTCGGTCTGCCAGTACCGCCTGGTTCGTGGGTTCGAGTCCCGTCGATGGCATGGATGTTTGATCATCTCATCAATTCACCAACACATTTTCCATTACTCACACACAAGCAAAAATCTGATGTGGGCATCATTCGTAAAATAAAAAAAAAATAAATATTCGTTCCGGAAAAGATGAGTGGCTTCCAAAAGCCATCTGAGAACCAATTTTAAATATTAAACGTTCACTAGTTACGTTTTAAACGATCTTTACCATGATCTGACTCACCAAATCAGTTTATCGGATGGAGTGTTCAAGATACAATATGAAAGGAAAAAAACCACGCTGCTTACCGCAAAATTTATCTATTATCTCTTCTTCTTCTTTTCTTCTTCTTCTTCTTCTTCTTCTTCTTCTTCTTTTCCCTCTCCTTCTTCTTCTTCTTCTTCTTCTTCTTCTTTCTTCTTCTTCTTCTTCTTCTTCTTCTTCTTATTCTTCTTCTTCTTCTTCTTCTTCTTCTTCTGCTTCTTCTTCTTCTTCTTCTTCTTCTTCTTCTTCTTCTTCTTCTTCTTCTTCTTCTTCTTCTTCTTCTTCTTCTTCTTCTTCGTCTTCTTCTTCTTCTTCTTCTTCTTCTTCTTCTTCTTCTTCTGCTTCTTCTTCTTCTTATTCTTCTTCTTCTTCTTCTTCTTCTTCTTCTTCTTCTTCTTCTTCTTCTTCTTCTTCTTCTTCTTCTTCTTCTTCTTCTTCTTCTTCTTCTTCTTCTTCTTCTTCTTCTTCTTCTTCTTCTTCTTTCCCTTCTTGATCTTCTTCCTTGTGTTCTTTTTTGCTTTTTCCTCTAATTCTTCTTCACCCTTCCTCAAATTCGTTCAAATGTTTCTATTTTTCTTCTTCTTTCTCTTTCCAATCGTCTTTCTCTCCTCCTCTTTTTTCCCCTTCTAATTCTCCATATCCTTCCACTTAAAGACAATTTTCTCTCCTTCATTCTTAAGCGTCACAATTTTTTTCATTTTTCATCCTATTCTTCTTCCTCCTCCTCCTCTCAAATAATTTGGTTTTTCTCCTCCACCCCCTTAATCTTAATTCATCTACTATCTATTATAATATCATTATCCTATCTGATCTGACTCAATAATCTATTTATTCAGCGGATAAAATGAAGGAACCAGACTAAATTCACCACCAAATCTATCTATATTATCTCATCTATCGGAACAAGCCTACAACATAAAAAACGATGAGAAGAAAACCTGGAGATTTTCATAGTGAATCAGTTTTCCCATCATTAAAAACTGAATTCGCCACGCGTTTTTCAATAAAACTGTGATGATAGAGCCAACAAAAAATGTGAGGATATCGGCTGCTACTTAACAAAACCCCATCGGTCACGGTTCCGGGGACATTGCGCCAAATGCATGAGTATTCTTCCTCCACTATAGAGCTATAGACCTATTTAGACCTATTCTTCCTCGGCTGACCTCCAAATTCAGGTTGGCTCCGACCTTGCTCCAAATGCCTCCTCCATCATTCAAATGCACCGCCATTCTACGAAGACTGTCATTGCAGCGATCAAGTCACCCAAGATGAATGGTGACACCATCAAAATTATATCTATATCGAAGATGAATGGTAACACCATTGGAAGTATATCTATATCGAAGATGAATGGTAACACCGTCGGAAGTATATCTATATCGAAGATGAATGGTAAAACGTCGGAAGTATATCTATATCAAAATACTGTACTCAGAACACTTCAACAACATAGATATACTTCATTAACTGTATATTCAAAATACAAGAGTACTATAATGAAGTTCACGTTATAATGGCAGTGGAGAAAGATAGGGAACAGCGTCACCGATTCAAAATACAAGTACATACTATAGTAAGGTTCACGTTTCAATGACAGTTGTCAGTTTTCTCAATGAGAGAAAAACATTGCCGTTTCTCTGCCTTGCCCCTGCCTTCTATGGAGGATCAACTACCGGTAAATTTGATGTAATATCAACTGTTCATTCTAGTTTTAAATAATCAATTATTGACCGAGCGAAGTGAGGTCTAAGATTCAAGTTAACGGTTTTGCATTCCACTTTATGTCTATATTTATATTTCATGTTCCGAATTTACAGCGAAACGCATCAATAGATTTTCATGAAATTTGAAAGGTATGTTCCTTTTTGAATTTCGCATCGACGTATACATACGGTTTTTTGCAATTTTGCATTTCAAGGATAATACAAAAGGAAAAGGAGTATCCTTTGAACGCCAATATTACCGTAAAAATCAGACTTTAGAATTATTATTCATCATAAATCAGCTGTCTAGTGGACTATAATATACTACCCGTTCAAAAACATACAACATCTTGAAAATGTATCTTTCCATCAACGTTGTAGACGGTTGCAGCCAGACCTGATAACAGCACTCACACTCAAATTCCGGGACGACATGTCATCACGGTACGATAGGACAGAAAGCTCTATGTTTATTTAGGATTTTCTCTAGACATTTTAAATCGATAAATTATTTATTAATTTTTGGGAAAACGTAACAACAGGTCAATGTAACTTACTGAGAGCGGGTTCCACTGTTCACAAAACTACTAGTACATTATTCGTCAATAATACACATTTTTAATGATTCAATAATAATTTTCCATAATTATTAAGGTAAAATATTTTGCTAATTGATTATATATTCCTTACATTGCTGAAGGACGATCTGGCCACGTTGTAGAGCTAGATAATGATAGCGATATCTGCTTTGTCGAATGATAGACAAGGATAGCAACACCTATCCAAATTCAAAATTGTTTGTTCTATTCCAATTTATATTCTCAGATTGTGATTTGGTGTAGAAATTAAAATGGACATAACCTATGTATAATATTTGGACAATTCAAAACTAAATTGGGAAATTGAAGAAGTTTTAGGCAATAGTCTGTTTTATTTCTTTTCCGATCATTGTATTGTTTGTACTAGCCTAATAAATAAATAAATGTAAATCAAATACTGCCATTATAACGTGGACTATATTGAGAAAAATTTACTCTAAAAACATTCCGTCTATATCTGTATAGAGAGCACTATACTGGTAATATTTTACTATCGAATTATACATAGTATATCAAGTATATACAATATTCTAACACAGATACAAATTAGATTTATTTTTGTATTCGATATTCTATATTTACTGCAATAATTTGTTGCCTATATCTGTGTTTAAAACACTCTACTGATAATATTTCACTATGGAATCGTAGTATATCTGGTAGTATATTTCACTCGTAGTATATTCTACGTAGTATATTAATTTTTATCTGGGTACAAACAATAGAACTGGGAGGAGCTCAAGCTGCAATCTGTCACAGTGGAACCACGCTACAGATATACTCTATCACATTATACATTATACTTATATACAGTATATAGATATACTGCATGACTTGCATTGTGTTTTTTCAATGCTATCCTATAGAAGTTGACATCGACCGTGAATTAATGAGAACAGATCAGGTGACATATTGTGTTCGTGGTAGTTTGGGGTGAAAGCAAGGATAACACTCTAAGTTGTTTCAGACAGGGTATTAATTATTGTTAACAACTGTATCAAAATGGGGAAAATGTACAAGAAAATTAATTCTCATGGTCAATTTTTGAATCTATTGAAGCATCTGTTGAAGTTGATTGGATGAATATGGAATTTGTGGATGAGTATAGAATAATTTCAATATCGCCAAGATTGAAGGTGAATTTCATTGATCGGAGTCTATTTAAAACTAATAACTCATTATATTAATCTTTATTTTCTCAATAATCACTCATCAACTGAGTAGTATCATAGAGAAACAATAGCGTAAGTAGATATCCCATGGTATAGGGCGTTTATGTCGCAACTTTTACTGTTATCTCAAGCCGATTACTGTCGATTTTTACTGTTTTGACCGGGTAAGAGTGTATGAACGGCACAATATGAGAGACTACAGACTACCAGCGTCATAAAGCTTCACAGGGAAGAACTACGTGGACTATCAGCTTGAAATAACAGTAAAAGTTGCGACATAAACGCCCTATACCATGGGATATCTACTTATGCTATTGTTTCTCTATGGTAATGTCATCATAGAGAAATAAGATAGAACAAGAAGATCCCATGGTACGGGGCAATCATCTTCTGAATTTCAAAGTTTGTTAAAGCCGATAGTCCACATGGTTCATTTTCATCAAGCTATGTGACGCTGGTGGTCTCTCATACTGTGCCGTTCATATGTTTTAACCCGGACAATTGTCGACAGTAATTATTGGCTTGAGCATACAAGGAATCGGCTTGAAATAATTTGGAATACAAACACCTTAAACCATGGAATTTCTTCTAATGCTATCTTCCTCTAAGGTAATACTAATCTCTTATTTGTTATTGTACGCTCAAATTTGATTGGAAGGATATCATGGAATGAAATTGAGAGATTCCTATTTTTAAACGAGAACCAGCTTATGCTAAACCCGGACAATAATCGACAGTAATTGGCTTGAGCAAACGATAATCAGCTTGAAATAATTTGGAACACAAACACCCCAAACCATGGAATTTCTTATAATGCTATCTTCCTCTATGGTAATACTAATCTCTTATTTGTTATTGTACGCTCAAATTTGATTGGAAGGATATCATGGAATGAAATGAGAGATTCCTATTTTTAAACGAGAACCAGCTTATGCTAAACCCGGACAATAATCGACAGTAATTGGCTTGAGCAAACGATAATCAGCTTGAAATATTTGGAACACAAACACCCCAAACCATGGAATTTCTTCTAATGCTATCTTCCTCTAAGGTAATACTAATCTCTTATTTGTTATTGTACGCTCAAATTTGATTGGAAGGATATCATGGAATGAAATTGAGAGATTCCTATTTTTAAACGAGAACCAGCTTATGCTAAACCCGGACAATAATCGACAGTAATTGGCTTGAGCAAACGATAATCAGCTTGAAATAATTTGGAACACAAACACCCCAAACCATGGAATTTCTTATAATGCTATCTTCCTCTATGGTAATACTAATCTCTTATTCGTTATTGTACGCTCAAATTTGATTGGAAGGATATCATGGGATGAAATTGAAAGATTCCTATTTTTAAACGAAAACCAGCTTATGCTAATCCTACCATTTTCTGAACCAATTCAATCCTTTAGCCTATATAATTATGTGAATGAGTATATTATTCTGATAGTAAGCACAGTATGATGTATGATAGTATGATTATCTCAGTAATACTATTAAAAAACAATGTACAAGTAAGTTACTCCACACAAAGTTCAATGCTCCACAAGTTTATGCATGCTATATCTAATAAACAAAGTCAAGACAGGCCTGCATTATAACATGAATATCTTAATTCTATTTTGATCTCTCTATTAAAGTCTTGCGAAATCCTGCACTCATGGAACTCAGATGAAGACATTAATCTTCCAATACAATCAACATTATATCCCTCTTGAATGAATTCACCGACATTTGATTTTGGTGAAGGTAATTTGAAAAACTAATTCTTATACTGCATCATTGTTATTGTATGTAAAGTGATACGAATGTATATCAGATGTTATTGAACCTTTCCAATTTGACATTAATCTAAATAAGAGCCGATATTCACGTGGGATGAATAATCTAATCTGACATATAACCAAAGAGTAAACTGGACCAACAGAAATCAAATTCATATGTCTTACAAAGTTCAGAATGTACCTCCTATCTCGGTTGATTGAGAATGATAATTTTAATAATTCATTCCCACATCTTAAATCTCTAATCCTTCAATTAGTTAGTATGGACAGAGCTTCATGCTTATGAATCATTTATTATTATCTACTACTGTACAATAATTGAATAGAAACACAAATATTTTGTCAAATTCGACACAGTTTTATTCGGGTACACGACCATGGTTTCGTGACCACACCGGTCACATTTTCAGGTTGACTACTGTATAATTTTACAATATTGGTGAAATATCCATTAACGGAGAGGGAGAATCCAAAGTCAAATTCACTCTATATCAAATTTCTAAATTTGGTTTTTGTTGTAGTCTCGTGTTAACTAATTTCTGATTTTGTGAGAAAATATCATTCAGTAACTTTCTTACTTTGTTTTTGTTGTAGTCTTTACTATTCTCTTGTTAGCTCATTTAAAAAATAGTATATTCTTCTATTCTTACTCATATCATGCATTTTATTTTGTCAGTTACCAAGTTTCTCTTCTTGTTTACCGGATCCCACGACCATATTTGGAATACTCGGGTGTGTCTACTCTCGGCCAATGACAGTGGAGCTCAACTTTCATTGGTCGACAGCTAACGGCCAATCGGAGGGCTTCACCCACACTGTATAATCTGGTGCTCAAAGCTTCCAGTTAAGATTGATAGTGGGCTTAACAATCGAAACTAATATCCCATATTGTTCTAATTTATTAGGATTACAATCACTGAGAACTTGCAGACGCTTAGATGCCTATTGAATAATATCCTGTCCTTGAAAATGATATTATGGAGGCGAAAATTTGAGCAGAGACAAAATAAGTTTTGAGAAAATAAAGAAACTTTGAATATGTTTAGTTTTGCATTATTTGAACACGTTTATAAACGTCGAAAAACTCAATATAATAATGATATTCTGAATTATTATTGTTTCTTGGTCTATGTATATGATCTCTTACACATTCATTGGTATACCTCTTATTTCGAGTTCCATTGAAGTTTGAGTCACATGTAATTGAGATTAAAGTATTGGTTATACTAGTTGCTGATCAGTTTATTATTAGTTCAATTATCTATTATTAGTTTTCATAAATCACTATTCAATTTATCTATAATGTAATGGAGGGACGAATTGGTTTATAACTTCACTAGCTGTCAGGCTTGCTTCGCTCGCCATATCCGTCTAGCCAGGGGGCTCCGCCCCCTAGACCCCCGACTGGATCGTCCTAGGATGAGATCAGCAGGCGAGCGAAGCGAGCCTGCATTTTTCATTTGACCATTTTTATCATATGTTAGGACAATCCAGTCGGGGGTCCAGACTAAACGTCTGGCTAAACAGATATGGCGAGCGAAGCGAGCCTGACGGCTAGTATTATAATATTCCCAGGATTGGAGTAGCAGTGCCCAATAAATTTTTCCGCGATAAATGCATTTAAATCTTCAACTTGGTGCCAACCTAACAAAGTCAACTCAACTTAATGCCAACCTGACAAAATTATTAATTTAGTTGCCAGTTAACAACTGTTTCGAAGAGGTACTCTATCTCGATTATAGTTCTATAGTAACATATGATATGGAGATTTTATTTATAATTAAAAGATTGGGAGAAGAAGAATATACATGCTAAGAGACGAACTTTAAACCCTTAAAAACAACCCTTAGAGTTAAAATATTGCCAAAAGATTTCTTAGTGCGCCTCTAAAGCGCCAACTGAACATACCTACCAAATTTGAACGTTTTTGGTAGATTTTTAGTTCTGCGAGTGAGTGAGTGAGTCAGTCAGTCAGTCAGTCAGTGAGTGAGTGAGTGCCATTTCGCTTTTATATATATATAGATACACGTATGGGATAGAAAATTCACGAATGACACATCATCACGTCTGAACTACTTCACAGATTCACTTGAAATTTTACTTATAGATTCTCAATTCACCGAGGATGGTTATAGGCCTATTTTAAACTCTTGAAGATTTCAGTAGGTCAACATCATCCTAGTCAACAACGTCACAATGTCAAAATACTGAATATTGGGCCCTGATCGAACTCATACAAAAACAAACCGGAAATTGAGAATCGATACACTAGATGTTCTAAATTTTTCTCACGACTGCAAACGGATATGATCACCTTCAAATTATTCATGAAACAATTTTTATGACTAGCAAGCTGGAAATTATAATTGAGTTGAAAATCCAGATACTTTCTTGTCGTAGAACATTTCCAAGAATATATTTATGGCAAATATCCTTGTGATCAGCTTGTTGACGTGCTTCCCAAAGTAGGTTATTTAATGTGAAATGATTATTTCACCTTGGATAAATCTGATCAGTAGAGTGATGTTGTTTTGATGACTATAGAGAGGTCCACGTTATAATGACAGTATTTGATCAACTTTAGTTTTGCTATCCTTGTCTATCATTCGACAAAGCCGGTGATACTATCCTTTTCTAGGTTCACAACGATGACAATTATGTTTTTGACAGTGTAGAAATATTATTAATTGATGCAGAGAATCGGCAGCGCCATTCTTCTATCTTTATTCACTGCCATTATAACGTGGACCACACTATAGATGTGTTTTGCCACAAAATGGCTGCCCTCTATCACTCACAAATCCTACTATGAAACAGTGGTGCAGATATTAGAAATTTAAATACTTTTTATTAGGCTGAGTTAAGACATTAAAGTCTTCTGTACCACTCATCATTGTACACTTCTGGATATATTGTGTTGATATTCTTGTGGAGAGGTGATTGATTGCTAATTTTTGTTTATTTCTTCTTTTCTATTTTCCCACTTCTCTATAAATTCATAAATTATCAGATATTCATTCCTGCTCGCAGACGTAGAGTTTTGTACTCTCAGCAAGCAGTATTTCTCTATCCAAATTCACAAGTTAGCCCTGGTTTAGCATGTTCGAATTACTGTCTAAAATTATTGTTTTAATAATTAGACTTTCATGTACTTTACAATTATCAACTTATTACTCTAATATTGTTAAGCTGTATGATTTTTTCTCATAATTTGTAAATATTGTTAACTAGATTGAATAAAATTTGAATTTGAATATAGAGATATATATTCTATTCTAATGTATAGGAAAAACATAGTTGAAAACCCTTGTAGTATCATTAAAAAGAACAATTTAGAAGTGAGAAACTTCGAACAAAATTAACAAATAAGTATAACTTCAAATTTCTTAACAATAGCGTACTGTAACGATAGTGTACAATCATGAATTAAAACACAACCTAAACTATCGATAACCATTGGAGGCAAGTGACAAGGCAGAGAATCGGCCATTATAACGTGGACCCCACTGTAACAATAACTTTATCAGCCTGACAAAATAATTTGCATGTATAAATATATCTGCAATATTTCAATTGAGACTTTCTAAGCATTCCAAGCGAATCCTGATCAACTCATTTTCTGTTTCATATAGTCTACCACCTATTGGACCTATGAATAATTCCATAAGTCCCCAACATAATATTGTGCATAAATAAATAAATATATGAGCTCCATAACTACTATGATTGTCATAATCACGCATAGTAAAAGTAAGATAATATAATAACTGGAATGTTGCAGCTTTCACAGCCAACTAATTCTTCAACGTACAATCCTGAGCATAACTTTTGCACTGGTCCCTTATTTTATGACTCGGCGGCGCATTGACCACATGTTGGTATTGTGACGCTGTGACGCAACACTTTTGTTTTATCTCCTCAATGTTGATAATAAACTGTGATTGAATTGAAAATTCAGATCACGATTGCTCGATATTGATTATTACAATGAAGAAAGTCACGTGGGCTTAGTTGTTCACCAAGGTAACGCGAGGGCGGACGAAAGTATTTGCCCTACTTGCACACCTCATTATAAGGTCATATTCGGCTCAGTCTAAATATAGATAAGATGTTGAACTTCAATATATCAAAAGTGCATGTGTGCAATGCATTGTTCAGTGAAGTCCTAGCCACAAACGATTTGCATCTTGAATATGGAGTATGTATTGTAAAGGGCGACAAATGCCATGTAGTAGGCCTGATGGATAAGCATTCAATTTAAAATTCCAGAAAGGATATTTTTGTCATACTTACTCAATTACAGCTGTTTTCCATGCATTAAATCAAGCCGTTAAACAGCTGTTTGCAGAAGAATAAAACATGTGATTTTCATTACAGCATACTATACTGTAAAGAGATCATATGTTCTCTTTACAGTCGAGTATGTTAGGACTCTACTGAGTCCTAATAACATCTGAGTAATTAATATATTAACTCAAATAATTAGAGAACTCTTTTAAGGAGTTTCAAGTTATAAGAATTCATCTGAAATCTTATAATTTAGGCCTTTATATTCTATTTGAGCTCAAAGGGTCTGTCTGTTATAAACTAGGCGCTACGGGCTAGGTCATGTTTATAGAATGCAGTAGCTCGAGCAGCAGCAGGTAATGGTTCCTGTTTCTCAGTAATATTATTCTTTCTCAGATAAGTATGACAAAAAATATCGTACGTAACTTGTACGGTAACGTATTTACCGCATTCGTATGATAATTCTGCCCTCAACTACGTTTCGGGCAGAAACAATCATACTTATGCGGTAAATTATCGTTACCGGACTTGTTACGTAAACTACTATTTCAATTTACAATCCACAATACAGCGACAAATGATAAGGATATTGAGATGCTATTTGGTAGGCCTGATGGACAAGATTCCAGGTCTCTGTTTTATAAACCTCGTAACCACTCTTGTACATCTTACCCTGTTCAGTAGAGAGTTAGTGGGAAGGATATTTTGAATATTCTTTCCGAAGAATGGACATTGATTTGTCCAAAGCTCCGCCAATTTATGTAGATGCATAACAATATTATCTATAGTTCCAAATTGCTTTTTCATATCATATACAGTTCAATCATTATTTTCTTAGTCTATATTATGTAAATTCATCTATAATTTTGCTATATCGTAAGCTATTTTATATAAATGTATAACCTAGTATATATTGCAATATACATAAATAAAGTACTTAATCAATCAATCAAACCCTTATTAGTTATTTAATAGACGACAAGCAGACAAATTCGACTGTTATTCGTTCTATTTAATGATAAAATAGTAAGCAATTCGTGATGAAAAACAACATTAAAGAATTCTAATAGATACTGTTATTCTTTCAATTTACAATACCAGAAACTATTAGTAAGGATATTGAGATAGTATGAGGTAGGCAATTGATTTAAAAAAAAATAATTAAAAGGAAGATGACTACAATAACGTTTGAGTATAAGAGATCACTACGGGATAATAAGCTAATACTTTCGTCTCTGTCAAAAACTCACTCAATATGCGATCACTAGTAGCTGGATTCCATGAGCTGATATACTCGAATATATGATTGTCAATTAGGATTTACTGACCTGGAACAAAAAAATTATATTTATTTGAAAACGAATAGAATAAATTGAATCAAATGCATGGATTCAATGAAATACAATGGATATAAAATCAAATGGATTATAATAGTAACAAAACAAAAGCTGGAATGAGGGAAGCTGGAACAAAATAAAGCTGGAATCTTCATGAAAGTGATCTTTGAATCCTCTACTGTAGGATCAAATACAGAGAATTCCCTTCAAAGTTTTCATTATCTGATATACTGATAACGATGAACGAGCTTTCCAAATCCTGGAGAATATTCAGTATGAGTATAATATTTCAATTGTTTTAAAATTTAGAAATGATCTGAAACTATTTAATAAAGTTCCTTTAATCTGTTCAGAATGATATAAAGTTGAAGACAATAAATTTGTAAATTTGAATTCCAAATCCTGGGGAATATTCAGTTCGAGTATAACATCCCAATGTTTCCAAATAAAGAAATAATCTGAAACTATTTATTAACTCTCCTTAAATCTGGTTAGAATGATAAAGTTCAAGACTATAATTTGTAAACTTGAATTTCAAATCCTGGCGAATATTCAGTATGAGTATAATATTCCAATGTTTTAAAATTAAGAAATAATCTAAAACTATTTATTAAAGTTCCTCAAATCTGTTCAGAATAATATAAAGTTGAAGACAATAATTTCTAAACTAGAATACGCTTAGATAAAGAGTAGTAGACCTGGCCTTCGTTTCAGAACAAATTCAAAAGTTTAAAATCGAAAGTAATTGGCACGCAAGCTCAAATGCTCAAAATCCAATTACACTAATACTGTTTTTGAACGATGTAAGTGGTTTTCAATTACATTTAGCCGGACAATTACTATAATTTCGTTGAAGATTAAAGTGCAACCAAACGTAATTGCTCTACTAATTTTATCAGCGATTCGACAAGCTTCTGAACTGCTTTAAAAGTAAGATCAATAATTATTCAACGTAGACTAACAGCTAAGGTTAATAAGGCAGTCACAGAAATTCTGACCCAATTCCAGTTGCAACCAACAAGGTCACAGATTGCAACAAGTATCCTAAAGTTTTACGAGAATTTCCCCATTGTCCGTCTTATCAATTTAAGATCCTGTGCAAATTGCATGTTAGGGAAATTATCGTTCAGGCAATAAACTTGATTCCAGTTTGATAGAACCGAGATTAAATCCAGCTTGGCTGAAACTAGAATACACGCAGTATGGCCAATAAGCAGTTGTTGATATTTCATTGTGGATGATGATAATAATAATATTCAGATCAGATTGATAGCCTTCTTACTCTCCAATGTAAAGCAAGTGACCTTTAAGAAAGTGCATGAATCCTAATAAGCGAATTATGTGCACTGAAAAAGCGGGTAAATTGTAATGGAAATAGATGTCGAGAAACAGATTACATGGAAATGTATTGAAGATTTTATTAGTGAGATTCTGGAATTGCAATTTGTAATGTGGTTGCGTCGTTCTTGGGTGGTGCTAAAAACTCTCTTATTATCCTTTGAGTATCCTTTATCTCTATTCTCTATTTTTATGTTATTCTTTAAGTATACTTCATCTCTATTCTCTATTTTTATATTGTACTTTGTGTATCCTTTATTTCCTCCTACGCTCTAGATCTCCTTCACCTCGGGTCGTTCTCTTATTATTGGATACTCTTTGAGTATCCTTTATCTCTATTCTCTATTTTTATATTATTCCTTGTGTATCCTTCATCTCTATTCTCTATTTTATATTGTCCTTTGTGTATCTTTTATCTCCTCCTACGCTCTAGATCTCCTTCACCTCGGATTTCTCTGCCTTGTTCTATTTTTCTATCTTGCAATTCAAGTTTTCTTGTACCTCATCGAATAAATTTGATGTAATAAACGATATTGCTATAAAACTCCCTTATTGGGATCAGATTGTGTCAACATGCTAATTTTTTACAACGCCTCTGAGTTGGTAATATTTGCCGGAGTTTCAATAATGTACCGACTTGAAAGTAATGCACAAACTGGTGAACCCACACGAATCAAGTTTTGCAATGAGAACTAGACTTGCTAACCTATATTTTGCCGACTTCCTGACTGTTAAATTTTCAACATAGAGTTGGGGTACTACTTTAACAAACTTAGAATGTTTTCAACAACGCTATCTTGATACACAAAATAAGATTTTGACGCACATTGAGATGAATATAACTATACCAACTTGAACCAAATTTGCTGGTTGAACAACATCATAACACTTAGGCTAGGCACACACCAGTTAGTCAAAACAAGACAAGACACGTTTAGTCACAATACTTCACATAGTTGCTTATGAAGAGATGTCTAATTGCGATGACTAATCGGTGTGTGTTGCTTCATAAGCAACTATTGTGACTAGTCTTATCTTGACTAACTAGTGTGTGCCTACCCTAACTTCTAATATTAAAACTCTTCATAAACAATTGAAAAACTTCTTATGGAGAAAGTGTTTGAGTATAGTAAATAGCTCCAGTAATTGGTTGGAATAAAGATGTCAACTCCCTAAATATCCTTGAATCCCTGGAGCTTCATTTGATCTCATTTGCAAATGTAGGCTACATTACTGCATACTAAGCAGGGACTCTGAAGACCTCAAAGTCACAATAATTCGAATGATAAACTAAACATCCAATTAGGCACAAATAAGTACTGTATTCTCTATTCTGTAAATTGCATATTCATGTTATGAAGATCGTTATGCAATCGTTATGAAGATTTTATCTTAGTTATCGATGTAAGAATATCAATCCTTTACCTTTTCCAACTATATTTGAGAAAGTATAAATTGTAATTGAGAATAGTCATTTGTATTTGAGAAAACGTCAGATGTAAATGAGAATAGTCAATTGTATTTGAGAAGTCATCACTTGTAATTGAGAATAGTGAATTTTATTTGAGAAAGTATCATTTCAATTTGATAACATAGGATTTGAAATTGAGAAGTTGTCAATTTCAATTGGGAAATGATTTAAAAAAACAGTAATTCCAGTAATGTACGTTATATTTTTCATAACTGTACTCATATAAAATAATATAATATATTTAATATTGCAATAAAACGTTCAGTTTTTGAATAGAACATTATTTTCAAGCCCCAAAATCCATTGAAGAATTGCCAAATTGTTTGATCAAGAGATTCAATTGATTGATGATGAAGTTCAATTGCGTCTTAAACATAGAGAATTTGATCTTCATCAAGTGCAATGTTCCACAAAATGTTTGGAGACAAAAGTCGCTTTGCCAATACATACATAGAAATGTTACTCATTAATCATTCGTAAACAGTACAGGGGAAATACTTTCACCATTGAAAATATTAATTTTCACCCATGCAAAGCCTATGATAGTAATTGGAATACTGTGTACGTAGTACAGTATCCTTTCCTGCTCAAATCAAACCTGTACTGTAGGCTACAAAAGAGTCACGACATGCCAATTGAAAAATTTTCTCATTTTCAATCGATATCTTCTCATTTACATTTGACGATTTCTCAAATAAAATTCACTATTCTCAATTACATGTGATGACTTCCCAAATACAATTGACTATTCTCATCTTCATCTGACATTCTCTCATTTACAAATGACTATTTTTAAATACAATAATTGATACTTTCTCAAATTAACTTGATACTTTCTCAAATAAAATTGGAAAAGGTGTAGATCAATCTCATATCATGCTATCTTTTAATCGCATGACGTGAGACAAGGAAAAGAAAGAGTGAACACTTCTTATATATTCGCTAGTTTCCAGTATGTAACATATTTTTTTAGATGAAATTGTAACTTCATTGTCGAAAACCTACTCAGCCTAATAGACTACTAATGTAGGCTTCATATACTTTCATCAGGTTACATTATATAACTTCTATTAGTTCCTACATAGGTTTGTAGCTCATTTAATCCTGACTTCATATGATCAATACATTTTCCTCCCACAATCCACAACTACAAGATAACACCTACGTATTTCAGCCTACATAGTACACGCAGAAACATATTTGCTGCTAATTTCCTTGGTTCCCAAGTTCATATTTCCTCTCCCCATCATCTATGAGTCAGTAGAATAGGTAGGATTGATGTAATCAATTATTCAAAAGTAATCTACTCGATACGATTACAATTTAACACTTGATTTGAATTCTGAACTACAATGGAAACAGGTTTTCAATCAGGAACCTTTTTCAATTCTATGACAAAGAGCTCACTCGTTCCTAGATCCCTCCTCAACTCCAGTACCACTAGAAGACTTTATTTCCAAGACTATACTTATAGAATACTATACTTATAGATAACTATATTTTCAAGACTATACAAATAGAAGACTATATTTCCAAGAAGACTCTACAGTACTTTGATAAAAGACCTGACACTTCAAGGTTTTTAACGCACATTTAATGACAATAATAACTAATCTGCGGCCAATACTGGGGCGGAATTTCTCACGTTAGTCGTCACAGCGCATGCGCGTTGAATTTATGCCACTCAATCGTGAGAAAATTGTTGAGCTAATATAGTAACAAGCTCAATAGCTCACATCATGGTAGTCTAATAGCGCTGGAAAAATGTTTATTGAAGTTCAGCTTACATGATTAACTGCCAACATAAAGCAAGTCTTCGACATATTTTTATCATTATCATGCCATCATCACATTATTACACACAAGACAAGAGTAGGAGACGACCGTAAGCAGTAAGTCAAGTTCTATAGAACAATACATTCACACAACACATAACATGTAGGAGTAATTAATTCTTTTAAATCAAAGTCCAGATAATGTGTTTCCACTGTGTAGAACGAATCATGATATCTAGTTATTTTTGTTTATGCTCTATGGGTCTATGAGAAGGCCTATAGAATAAGTTATCAAAAATAATAATTACTTTGTTTTTGTTTGTTTTTTCGTTTTGTTTATGCTCTATGGGTCTATGAGAAGGCCTATAGAATAAGTTATCAAAAATAATAATTACTTGCTTGAAAATGCTTCAAGTTCTTTCACAGTTTAAGTTTTTTTCCCCTTTTTTCTAGTTTATTTATTGAAGATATTGAACATTCATTTTGTGCCTAAAATAAAATATTACTCAAGTGATGTACCTATTATTACAGTAGCTCAATTTCAATTATTCATTAATTTTAATTTAATATAATATTAATAGCTGAAGATGGCTTTATTATTAATATTGAACTTGTGATTTTCCCAAAGATCACAAATCATTATTATCATTTTTTCTCAGTTCACAATGTACTTAATTGGCCATCTCTTTTTCCTTATACTGTAGTTCATTTGCTCATTTCAAAGCTAGATAAATTATTGAAATTGAAATTCAGTCAAGTTTATTACAGTCAACAAGAAACATATCTCAAGCCATGATAATATATTAATAAACTCTATTATAAGAGATAATGGAGTTTATTTGAGCTGTTGTAATCATTTAAGTTTTTAATCGAGTATTTTATTAGGAGAATGCAGTATTATTACTCTAGTTCAAATGCAGATGAACTCAATATTTATAATTTATTTATTCAGTTGAATTTCAATTGGGAAGTTGATAATATGATAGTTTTAATAATTTCAATTCTTTCTTTAAAAGTGAGGTCGAGAGCTTGAGAATTTTCCACTTGAACATACGTAGTTTTAACTTGAATTTTGATAGTTTGCTATTGGGTTTGAATGAATTGAATTGTAGATTTGATTTAATCATCCTCACTGAGACATGGATGGATGAGGACGACGAATATTCACTCGATGGTTATGATACGATCAAAACAACTTTAAAACAGAATCGTAACGACGGAGTTATTATCTTTGCTAATAAATCGTTATCAGCTATCGGAAAGGAGATAGTGTTGGGAGGAGTAACAGCATTGGAACTGAACTTTAATTATAAAAATAAGCAATACAATATTCTGGCTGCCTACAGAACTCATGATAGTAATGTTTATACCTTCATTGATAATCTTAAATTGCACTATGAAAATCTTTCTTCTAATAAAACTTATATTTTAGTCGGAGATATCAATATAGATATATTAAGTAGCAATCCGAGAACTGAGATGTATTTGGATGCTATGTATGAGGCGGGATTTATTCCTTGCATTGATAAGCCTACTCGTGTAGACAGCCGTACTGGTACTTCAACCTGCCTTGACCACATTTTTATTCGACAGGGGAATTTCAGCGAGGTTCGCGCTGGTGTGCTGCAGGTTTCAGTAACCGATCACTATGGTGTAGCATTGGAGATTACTGACTACAGTCACAACAACTCACATAAAGAAGATAATAATATTAAATTCCATATTGAGAGTGATCGTTTGCGGGACCTGTTAGCTCGCCGGGGCTGGGGCGCTGTGCTTTCTCAGTCAGATACCAATCAAGCTGCAATAATTTTTTTTGAAATAATTAAGGATTGTTACAATTTAGCTAAAAAACCTCTTGCTAAGACAAATGCTAAACTGAGAAAGCTTAAGCCATGGATAACCCAGGGCTTAGTCTGTTCCATTAGAGAGAGAGATAGATTGCATAAGATTGCCAAGAAACAACCCTTTAATCCAATAGTGCAAAATCAATTTAAATCTTATAGGAATTATTTAAATAATCTGATCAAAATTACAAAAAATAACTATTTTAGAGTAAAAATAAATAATTCCAAAGGTGATCCAAAACAATTTTGGTGTACTGTTAATGAAATAACAGGTAAGAATAAAAAAAAGAACAATTCCCAATAGAGCAGTTTGTTAATATTCAAGTTGATACTGATGTTCATAAAACGGTTGCTAATGATTTTAACAACTATTTTTCTTCAATTGGCCAGAGACTAGCCAACCAAATCAAGATTAGTGGACCTCCAATAGCAGATGATAGGGACTATAGAATTGATAGAGAACTTTTGAATTTTCAAACCATTTCAGATGAGGTTATCCTGTCAAATGTTCAACAACTTCGAGGTATGTCAGCCCCGGGCTATGATGGCATATCTGCTCGTTTTTTAAAAGAAAATATCGACCTGTTTCTGTCTCCTTTAAAGCATATTTATAATTTAAGTATAAGCACTGGTATTTTCCCAGACGTTTTCAAAGTGGCAAAGGTATTTCCACTCTACAAGGGAGGTATCAAGTCGGACCATAATAACTTCCGTCCTATTTCAATGCTGAGTGTTTTTTCCAAAATATTAGAGAAAATTATCAAGCACCAACTTACATTATATGTGGAACAGAATGGCATTCTCTCTGAGCGACAGTTTGGATTCAGGACCAACAGATCTATATCTGAGGCATTATTCCAGTTGAACCAGGAACTGAACGTGTCACTAAATCAAAATAAGAAAAATCTACTTGTGTTTCTAGACCTAGCAAAGGCCTTCGATACGGTGGATAGGCCCAGGCTTTTAAAAAAACTTAATCTTATAGGAATACAAGATAAAGCGTATAAATGGTTGGAATCATATTTGACCAATAGACAGCAGATGGTGCAAATAGATGGAGTAGAGAGCGACTTGAAGAGCATCCAATATGGTGTGGTACAAGGAAGCACTCTGGGGCCGCTTTTATTCCTAATTTACATCAACAATCTACCTAAACTGAATGTAACCGGAAGCCTGTACCTGTTTGCCGATGATACAGCCCTGCTGGTTTCTGGTGATACGAGGAAAAAGATGTATGAAACTGCTGTGAGTGACCTTGCAAAGTTGAAAAAATGGCTTGATCATAATACATTAACTCTGAATGTGAAAAAAACTAAATACATGGAAATTTCATTGAGAAACACTGTTGAAGACACAACTCAAAGTTTAATGTTACACTCTTGCAATGATTTGCAAAGCTCCACTTGTGGTTGTCCGTCGATAGAACGTGTGAGGTGCTACAAGTACTTGGGCGTAATGTTCGACGACAACCTCAATTGGTCAGCACATATTGCATACATCAGAAACAGAGTTCGTAAGGCTATATTCTTGTTCTACAAGCTCAATAACATATTAAATCAGAAGGAACTCAGGAACATATATTTTGCATACGTTCAGTCACTAATACAGGGTGGTATAATCTCATGGGGTGGATGCTATAAAACTAATTTGGAACCTTTAAAAGTAGCACAGAAAGCTGTTTTGAGAGTAGCATTGAAGAGAGACAGTAGATCCAACTCACATGACCTGTATATAGACTTCAATGTTTTGGATATCAGGCAATTATTTGTGAAAAATGCACTAATTTATATGTATAAGCACCATACTGATATTTTCATTAGAAATACCCACACATATCCCACCCGAACAGCTACAATTTCAGGAATAATGACACCTAGAATTAACAAAACATATTCATCCACAAACATTTATTACATAGTTCATATGCTTTTCAGGAATATTCCCAACAAACTCAGAGAATTTGATGCAGCATCTTTGGTAGTGTACAAAAAAATTGTGAATCTTTGGCTAAGCGAAATAGGTAGGGATGGAACCGAAAATATCATTAGCTCAGTTTATAGGTTATAGAGTTTTATACCCAAACTTATTCTAGATGAAGCAAGTAGGCTACTAACTAGTGGACGTTCTCAAGCTCCGGTAAATTCTATTTTTCAATAAGATAAACTAAATTTCAAATCTCTTTATTTCTTTACTATCCTTACCTGTTAAGTTCTCATACAAGTTTCATCTTAATCATTCAATCCAGATTCACCCTTACTCACAGGCAATAGCCTATGTAAGGGTATTTCTCATTGCTGTCATATTCTGTATTTTGTACAGAACAACAAATTGTTACTATTGTTACTATAGTCTTTATTATGCTATGCTTATGAATTTTATGTTATGTTGTAGTAGTACTGTATTTAATGTTGTGCTGTGCAATATGCATAAATTTTGTAAAGTGTATATTTTGAAGAGAATAAATTTGATTTGATTTGATTTGATTCAGTTTTCCTCATAGAGGATAGTAACGTCAATAAAGCAGGTAGTTCGATCAAATGTCAATTGATATCATGCAGAAGAACTTGAAGTCCTAGATACGTCCTCAGACATATCGATAAATCTATAAATATGAGAGATTTATGAAGTGTGATCATTAGATTATATTAGACTTTCATCCTTACTGAGTACAGCCTACCTTCGGTATGAAATTGAATGATACACTGAGTCACATGATAAATATTTTGATGCTTGAAATATTTCATCACATGAGGTATATGTATTATAGCTTGATATTTGCAATATACCTTGCTCGTCATTATTCATAAACATATAAAAGAAGGTACAGTAATAGTATATTACGCTACAAGCACAGAAAGTTAGTGTTTACGGTATGAGGATAATTTCCCGGGCGAGGCTTGCCAAGCCCGGGAATATGTTATCCGAATACCGTAAACACCTTTCTGAGAGAGTTGCCTACGATATTTTTCGCCACACTACATGTATAGCTGATGCCAAAAAGTTAGGCGGTTTTGTGGGTCTCTTCTGCATTCCAACAGCTGATGTTGTCAAGTGGAGTTGTCATCTAGCTTGGCTTAGATGATGATTTTTAAATCAAAAGAGACAATAAATGGATGAATTGCATCAGCTGTGAGTAGGTTACACCATGTGACCCATGAAGCCGCCTTACTTTTTGGCATCAGCTATATAAGAATAATAAATTGAATAAGAATGTTTTATGAGGGTGGGGGGGAACTTTGATGTCTCATATCTCAAGAACCAGACGTCGTAGGGTACTCAAAGTGGGGTGGAAATTTCCGATCTCACCCTCCTGAACACAATGAACCATATAGCACAGTTGTCCAAAAACGTTTTCTAAAATTTTCAAAAAGCGACCGGAAAGGGTACTCTTTCCAGAAAGAAACCTATTCTGACGTCAGACGAGAGTCGTCTGCAAACATTGTCTTTCAGATCTACGTAGGGACTGGAAAACAGCTGCTTTCTGTGCAGTGTGGTGAAAAGATATTTACTATGAGGATTCTTTCTCCTATGTATCAGCTCATCTGAACCATATGAGATTCTAAGAGAATTTTAGATAGTTCAGTAATTCATTATTTTAGCATAGCAAAGTAAACTGTAAACCGTTTTATATTGTAGTATGGTATAAACTCAACTATTCTAATTTAATTATATATTACATAGTTATTTACATATTTTATTTATAATGCAAATGACACTAATGTAATAACATTGGCAGATAAAATAATAAGGTAGTCCTCGTGCTATTTTTCTTCCAAATTTATAGGTGACTAAGTCCAAGATAAGGTTATAATTTCACGTGTAAAATTTTTATATAATAGTTCAAAATAAACATTAAAACTATAAATTTTGAATTATGATGGCTTGAATTAATAAATTTATTAGAAATACACCGCTCAATTACAACTTGTAAGGAATAATATTGATTTCTATGCTTTATTTAGAAAATGCATTACTGAGCCATCTTCAATTTTGTCTCATGATACAGGAGAAAGAATTTTCATAGCAAGTATGTTTTTGTAGCCTACCTTGTTCTACATACAAGCTCGATATTATTCTATTCCCTATGCTATCTTGAGAATTACTGAACATTTTTCAATTTTATTAGAATATTGTTTCATGATACGAAGTAAAAGGAATCTTCATGGTGAAATAGTTATTTGTGCAACTAGTGCGCAAAGTGACAGTTTGCTGCACCGAGAGAAGCGTTTACGCCCGAGCCGTAGGCGAGGGCGGAATGGTTTCTTGAGTGCAGCAGAGGAACTTTGCGCACGTATTTCACATTAAGTTTTCCTACAGTTACCATTGAATATGAAAAGTGGGTAATTATGGGTAAAATTGCCTGAAATGCATCAAATGTTTTTCTGTGTAATTTTATTATTGATAAAAACCTTAATTTATTGTCAAATTGAATAAAAATGTTGTCCTTGGTTATAATATCTAATACTAATAATTTGCGCGTTGTGCTCCGTTGCACCTCTGCTCACTATAGCAGCCCAGTCACTGTTACCAACTTCATTTTGATTTTGCTGCACTGTTGCTCCATATAACCTACTAAGTATTTTGCGTTGCCATGTTGCAAATCTGGAGTGCAGAAAAATTTTTCCCGCACTAGAGCGGAAAAGTGATTCTTTGCGTTCTGTAATCAGTGCAGCAATGGCCACTTTTCAACGTAACTGTAGGAAAATGTTTTTATTACCTTGTTTTACATACAAGGATAATAAATGTAAAATACATCAAAATAGTAATACATATAGGCCTACCTCATGTGATAAAATATTGCAAACATCAAAATATACATCCCATGTGATTCATATTCAATATATAATAGTAATATCACCAAAGCGTGATAAGTGATAAATATGTACTAAGAAACTACGTGATAGTACCATCAAATAAAATTACACTTGGTTTATGGGAAGTAATTATTGTGTAATTCTAGTTTCAATGACTTATTTTGAAAAAGTTTGAGCGAGTTCTCACGTCACAGATCACCTTTCAACACAAACAAGCTCTATAAAACATCTTCTGAAACATTCTAGCTACTGTAGAAGCAGTGGATCGAAGTGCAAAATTTCAATATTAAATTCATATTTTGTCACGAGATACTAGATGTCAGTGCTACTGTATCAGCTTTATATCGCCATAAAAGTGGAGGTTACAAGATTGCGTAGTGTGGGAAGAATATTTATAAGCAATCAGAATATTTCGTGGAGAGACATATGAGTGAATAATATATTATCATCATTATTATTTATGAATCATCCCAGACATATTATTTATTAAATTGAAAATGTTTGGAATCTGTCACAGAGCTAACAAGTTCTCAACTTCTTTGCTAAATTTACATGAAAATGGCACTTTTTTCTTCCAAAATTAACTTTAATCTTTGTTTCTCTATCTCCTTCCTCTGTATCTCCTCTCTATCTCCTTTTGGTAGAGAGTTAGTGGGGAGGATATTTTTAATATTCTTTCCGAAGAATGGACATTGGTATGTCCAAAGCTCCGCCAATTTATGTAGATGCATAACAATATAATTATCTATAGTTATTATATCACAAATTACTTTTTCATATCATATACAGTTCAATAATTATTTTCTTAGTCTATATTATGTAAATTCATCTATAATTTTGCTGTATTGTAAGCTATTGTATATAAGTGTATAAGCCAGTATATATTGTAATCTACATAGATAAAGTACTCAATCAATCAATCAATCAATCCTCTGTTGAGGACTCATCAATATAGACTATTAATACAAATTACAGCATATTAGTATAGAAGTTTTCTCTGATGATGTGTAGTGATTTTATCTCTAAAATGTGTTTGATTAGCATCTTCTCCTCAACGATTGAAGCCTCACTATCAGAGAACATTTATTCATGTTGATGCTATTTACTTACGACCTGGAATACATTCGAAGTACACCATAAATGCAATCAGTTCTTCCAGATTGTTTTAATGTAACGTAACAAATCAAAACTAGATTATTATGAGATCTAACAGGCTAACTGACTGATAAATCACAGCTCGTATTTAATATGCATTCTAGTTTCTTATTTGCAAACTCCAACCCTCATTGAACTTGGTAAACATCAAGAATCAGTGCTTCTCTGTAAAAAATATAAATAAATAAATACTGATTTGAATCTGATGTCATAGGATCTATCTGTCATAGGATCTGATAGGATCTATCAGCTACCAATAGAATTTGAGAGGGGCGTTTATAGAAACACCAACTCGCTCGCTATTGGTCGACTGAGAACCGACTATCGGCCAATAGGAGAGCGAGAAGGCTTTTCAGAACAGCCATCTTTCTACAAAAATTGGGCAGCTTACAACAAATCTCTACCTTTCAGCTTCTCATCATCTCTCTATTCATGGAATCATCGCAAATAGAAATATTTGTACTGTATTATCATTCATCCCCTCATCATCACCTGGGCTCAAAATACTTATGAAGAGTTGCCTTTGTCAATAAATAAATAACAATTCCAATTTGATTCTGCATCTGAATACAGTGTTATGCCTTCTTATTACCATATTGATAACTGCCATAATTATTCATAACATTAATATTTATTTTATATTTATTTATTTATTTAATATTTATTTATAAGGTTAGCAAAAAAAATACAAGAATCGGAAAAGAAAAAACAGGCTATTGCCTAAAACTTCTTCAATTTCCTAATTTAGTTTTAAATTGTCCAAATATTATAGGTTATGTCCATTCAAATTTCTACACCAAATCACAATCTAAAATATAAATTAGAATAAAACAAACAATTTTAAATTTGGGTGGATTAATAATAAAAGTTTCTTAAAAACATGAAACAAACTATAAATTCACAAAATAAAGAATAAATACACTCAAATTTTGAGCTCGAAAGTATCACATTCACCATAGCTAGACTATATAACAGCTGTAACTATATTAGTGATTAAAGCAGGAAACGTTGGTATCATGTATTCGTTGTATGAATTCACAGTGGATTGAAACAGAATTTCTTCATAAACTATCAGTGACATATTCTCCATTCAACTGAATAGAGGATGAAACACCCAAAATTTAAAACTCCCTAATAGATATTTCTAGAGAGCCTAACCATCGATTCCTTAGATTAAAATATTGTAATACTTCTACAACTTTAATTAATGTGTTTGAAAGGATCTACAGGATAAATTTGAAAAATATTCCACTCAAAACATAAGAAAATGCATACTAGCTAATGATATTCACATCATGTAGGTTGACCATTATAGACCAAATTGAAAACGGAGGTGTGGATTGTGGAGCTACAGCACTTTCAGTTGGCTAATAATTATTTAATATGGCCGGGTTGTCAAGAGGAATTAATTATGTTAATAATAACAACAATCCATATTCCATGTGCAGCGGTTGAACTCACATAGTATAGGTTAATGTAGTCCTATAAAGGCGGCTCTATAAATGAAGCATTATGGGCGCCCACTTGGAATTAGGTGAGTAGTTAACACTCTATAGTGGTCTATCTATATAAAAAAATATATAAATACCGATCGGGAGATTCATGAAGAGTATAAATATAGGACTTATATGAAAACAAAAACATATCCCGGTCGAAGAAACGTATCAATATAGTAGTCTACCCACTTAAAAAGATATATCCCGGTCGGGGAATTCAGCAAAAGTATAAATATGGTACCTATATGGAGAGAAATATAAATATACCGGTCCGGGAATTCAGAAAAAGGAACTATAACTTTGTATAGTGGTAGTACGATATTCAAGTTAGGGTGCCAGACTTTTGATTCGATTTTGCAATTGCGTAATATTATTGGGAGCATAACAATAAAGTAACATGTTGGTTCAGTCCAAACGGCTTCTTTGTAAGGCAACCAGATGTCCAGTTTAGTAGGCAAGTTGCAACTTACAAGGCAACTTAGAAGACAAGTACTTTGAATCGGATAAGTTATTCTAAGTTCAGGCTATTGTTCTTCAATCTTCAATCCACTTTCTCTCTTTCATTTCTTTCTTCCTTCACCTTCCTTCTTTCCACTTCACTTGGTCACTTCTTGCATGCTATTTACTACCTACTCTACACGCCGCTAAGAAGTGGAGAATTGAAGTGGAAGAAATGAGGCGAAATATTGAGAGGGAGAAATCTCGAAGAACTGAAAATAGGCCTATAACCATCCACGTGAATTAAGAATCTGTATGCAAAATTTGAAGTTACTCAGTTGAGTAGTTCAGACGTGTTGATGCATCATTCGTGTATTTCCTATCCCCTACGATTCCTATGAGACGATTCCTTCCTTAGATTTATTTATTTATAATTTTTACAAAGTAGCACTGATTGGGAGAGAAAAACTAAGGATACTCCTTGTACTATTCCTCTCCCAAATTTAGATAACATTTTAAATGTCCGAAATAGGGTTATGGTTTCACTTTCCTAAAATTTAGTCCATTTTAACTAAGAAAACAACGAAAACTAAGAATTTTAAATTTTGACGGTTGAAAACAGAATAAAAACCAAAAATATCACACTCAAATCACCATTAATTGGAACATTTTTGCGTAATTTTACAAAATTTAGTGCCAAAAAACACAACTCACTATTCAGAACATCTGATTATTCATTCAGATTAGTGTATAAGCTATAATAATATATTGTAACTTACATGAATAAAGAATTCTAATGTAATCTGATCTCTTGTTTCTCCTTGCTATTTTCTCTAACTGTTCTAATCAGGAATACAAGAGAGGGAAGGATGAATATAAGTAGGATAGATAAAAGTAGTAGACGAGGAAAGATGTTGACGGAGGATAAGGGAATGAAGGAGAGTGAGAAAGAGCAGAGGAAGGAGAAGATGGAGGAAGAACAGGATGAAGTGAAGGAGGTAGAAAATGCAGCCGAAGAAGAGATAGAGATAGAGATGAAGGAGGTAGAGTAGAGGTTGGAGATAGAAATAGACATGAAGGAGGTAGAGTAGAGGTTATAGAAAAAGAGGTTGGGGATAGAGATAAAGGTGGTAGAGTAGAGGTGGGAGATAGAGATAGTGATAAAGGAGGTAGAGTAGAGGTTGATTGATTGACTGATTGATTGAGTACGGTACTTTATTTATGTAGATTACAATATATACTGGCTTATACACTTATTATTATTTATTATTAGATAGAGCGAACAATACAATAGTCGGAAAAGAAAAACAGGCTATTGCCCAAAACTTCTTCAATTTCCTGATTTTGTCACAAATCGTCCAAATATTATGTAGGTTATGTTCACTTATATACAATAGCTTACAATACAGCAAAATTATGGATGAATTTACAAAATATAAATTAAGAAAATAATTATTGAGCTGTATATAATATGAAAAAAGCAATTTGTAATAACTATAGATAAAATAGATAATATTGTTATGCATCTACATAAATTGGCAGAGCTTTGGACATATCAATGTCCATTCTTTGGAAAGAATATTCGAAGTATTCTTCCCACTAACTCTCTACCAAAAGAGGTTGGAGATAGAGATAGAGATAAAGGAGGTAAAGTATAGGTTGTAGAAAAAGTATAATGATAAGAGGAGCAAGAATATGATAAGATGGAGGATAATAGGAACAAGAGGAGGATAGGATGATGATGAAAGAAACAAGATGAGAAGAAGAGGAGAAAGAAAACAGTACAGAGGTGTCGATTTGTGTGCTTTGCTTTGCTGAGAGCTGAGTGCCGTGTACTGCTACATAGTATGTCGCCTTCAAGCTTGCCTCATTGCATTTTCACTTTCGCCTTTTCAAATGCAAATTGGCCAGACAAACATTCGGTAACTAATGCGTCTGGACGACTTGACTTGACTGCTCTACGCAAATAATCAACTCAACAACCATAATACACCTGCATCATGCATCAATGATACACAAAACACAATTCGTGATACGCATCAATGATACACAAAACACAATTCATGATACGCATCAATGAAACACAAAACATAATTCATGATACACATCAATGATACACAAAACACAATTCATGATACGCATCAATGATAAACAAAACATAATTCATGATACACATCAATAATACACAAAACACAATGATTGGGAGAGGACCAACAGGCACAGCCCAAAAATGTTTCTTACCCGAATTTTGATTCAAACACTGGTCCAAAAAGTAGGTTAAGTTTCATTCACAGTCCAATTTCAAGTTCAAACACTTAAAAACAAGACGTTTTGGATTCAGATTGCTTCAAATCAGATGAAATAACAAATTACACTCACTATCTACTTAATCACTTGAAATAATGAGTAACTTAAAGAAAGTAATAGTAAAATCATAGTCCTGTCATATTATATTCGTGGTTGAGGCTGTGCAAAGGCTAAAAATAAACTTTCTACTGGTGATATTTTTCAAAGTTTTTCGATTTTTATATCATCAAGCTATCAAAATGAAAAAGTTTTCACAAGAAAAAATGTTTTTCCCGATCATTACTTTATGAGATATGAGCGTCTAAAGTTTTAATTTTTGGGACAGAACATTTCAAATTCGGTGAGAGATAAATCCATGAGATTTAGAGCATAGAACCTTCATGGTGTTGTTTATCTAGTAAAATGAAAATTTTGTTAAAATATCAATTTTTAAGAGAGTTGTTCAATTTACTAAAAATAACTTTTAGTTGAGTTATTTTTGGTAAATTGAATAACTTTTTCAAAAATTTATATTTTCAGAAATTTTAGTTTTACTAGATCAACAATACCATGAAGAATTTATCCTTCAAATCTCATGGATTTATCTCTTACCGAATTTGAAATGTTCTGTCCCGAAAATTTAAAGTCACATGATTTGTGATGATTTTTCAAGTGCTGCTTCAAGCCGACTTGATAATCAATCAATAATATTAGCAATCTGATCAGAAATCTTTATATTTATTTTGATAAAGGGAATAATTGGCTTGTACACGTACGGGATAGGAAAATTATGTTTGATGCATCATCACGTCTCAACTGCTGCACTGATTAACTTAAAATTTTGAATATAGATCCTTGATTTACCATTTAGGCCTATTTCAAGTTCTTCAAGAATTATTCAGTACGTCAAGTTTTCTGTTTGTCAAGTGATTGAAACAGACCCTTGCTGAGCACAGGTCACCTGCTAGACAGCATTAAATAAAGATATTATGCTGACATTATGATCAGAAATCTTCATCTTCAATACCTCTCATCTAATTCTTCAACAATTGATAAACCATGCCGCTCTATGAACTACCGTACTCCTGCCAAAAATACAGTTACGAATTAGTAAGTCAGCTCTTCTAAATTGAGTCATTACAATCATTATTACACAGAGAATTCGGCAACCAATCAACCGGTGAGACAATCAAAGATCGTGACAGTGACTCTCCAAATAAAATGACAATTGGCTTCAGACCTTCGTTGAAGATGATGATGATAATAATAATAGAGAAATGTAAATGCCAACGCCCATTCCGCCCCTAATTACAGAGAATTCGCAAACACCGAACGCCATTTGTAATGTGTGTGTGTGTGTGTGTGTGTGTGTGTGTGTGTGTGTGTGTGTGGTGTGTGTGTGTGTGTGTGTGTGTGTGTGTGTGTGTGTGTGTGTGTGTGTGTGTGTGTGTGTGTGTGTGTGTGTGTGTTGATATGAGTGTGTGTATTAGTTGTGCAATAGCGTCCTACACTTGGAATTGACCGTGGCCTACTTCTTGTAATTTTTCTCATTCAAATCTGAATTTGAGGCACTAATCTGGTGCGTTGTTATTGTGGTTTGTCTAGCTATGGTCAGTGGTGGGGTATAGGATTAGGATTAAAAGAAATTAAAAAATAAAGGGAGAATCACGCAGAAAACAAATCATGAAAGAAGAAAGAAGATGAAGATGGTGAGGAAGAAAAGGAGGCGATTTATTGTCCAATGCTGCTGGGATACTTCAAAGAAAATTACTTTTAAATACTTAATCTTGTGCTTTCAAACAGAGAATGGCTATGCAAATCTACACAAATCTATATTATAGATTGGTTGTTTTATGATTGAACATAATACAAATTGTAATTCAAACTATAGCTACTGTACATTGAACCTACAGTTTTTTGGTTGTTAGGTCCAAGTTATGATGACAGTGAAGAAAGATAGGAGAACAGCGCTGTCGATTCTCTATATGGCCTATATAGACCATATCTGATACCGGTATATCTAATTTAATATTAACTGTTCATACTTTTTTGAATGATCAACTATAATTCATTCTTCAACGTAGAATATTTTTCAAAAATTTAATAGTTAATTCTCATGATTGACATTGAATATTTTGTTGATTTACATTGTTAAACAACAATCTAGCAATGTTGCGGTGCTGAAAGAGGATAGCTCAATCTATTTTGTGGAATGATAGACACGGTTAGCAACATCAATATTAATCATTATACGTGGTACTCACAAAGTATTCTTCAGGAAATGAAATTGTTGATTCTTTCTCATAGTCTGTCTTTAAAATCTTATTGTCTGAATTTCCAATGAAAGCTTGAAGATTGAGCAGCAGAATATTTTGATTATAGAATGGGTGAAGCTCTATGATTGGCCATTAGCTGCTGACCAATGGAGGTTGAGCTCTATTGTCATTGGCCGAGCGACTAGACTCGCCCAAGTACTCCTGACAAAAATACAGTTACGAATTAGTAAGTCAGCTCTTCTAAATTGAGTCATTACAATCATTATTACACAGAGAATTCGGCAACCAATCAACCGGTGAGACAATCATAGATCGTGACAGTGACTCTCCAAATAAAATGACAATTGGCTTCAGACCTTCGTTGAAGATGATGATGATAATAATAATAGAGAAATGTAAATGCCAACGCCCATTCCGCCCCTAATTACAGGGAATTCGCAAACACCGAACGCCATTTGTAATGTGTGTGTGTGTGTGTGTGTGTGTGTGTGTGTGTTGTGTGTGTGTGTGTGTGTGTGTGTGTGTTGTGTGTGTGTGTGTGTGGTGTGTGTGTGTGTGTGTGTGTGTGTGTGTGTGTGTGTGTGTGTTGATGTGAGTGTGTGTATTAGTTGTGCAATAGCGTCCTACACTTGGAATAATAATTGACCGTGGCCTACTTCTTGTAATTTTTCTCATTCAAATCTGAATTTGAGGCACTAATCTGGTGCGTTGTTATTGTGGTTTGTCTAGCTATGGTCAGTGGTGGGGTATAGGATTAGGAATAAAAGAAATTAAAAAATAAAGGGAGAATCATGCAGAAGACAAATCATGAAAGAAGAAAGAAGATGGAGATGGAGAGGAAGAAAAGGAGGCGATGTATTGTCACAATGTATTGTCCAATGCTGCTGGGATACTTCAAAGAAAATTATTTTTAAATACTTAATCTTGTGCTTTGAAACAGAGAATGGCTATGCAAATTTACACTGATCTATATTATAGACTGGTTGTTTTATGATTCAACATAATACAAACCGTAATTCAAACCATAGCTACTGTACACTGAACCTACAGTTTTTTGGTTGTTAGGTCCAAGTTATGATGAGAGTGAAGAAAGATAGGAGAACAGCGCTGTCGATTCTCTATATGGCCTATATAGACCATATCTGATACCGGTATATCTAATGTAATATTAACTGTTCATACTTTTTTGAATGATCAACTATAATTCATTCTTCAACGTAGAATATTTTTCAAAAATTTAATAGTTAATTCTCATGATTGACATTGAATATTTTGTTGATTTACATTGTTAAACAACAATCTAGCAATGTTGCGGTGCTGAAAGAGGATAGCTCAATCTATTTTGTGGAATGATAGACACGGTTAGCAACATCAATATTAATCATTATACGTGGTACTCACAAAGTATTCTTCAGGAAATGAAATTGTTGATTCTTTCTCATAGTCTGTCTTTAAAATCTTATTGTCTGAATTTCCAATGAAAGCTTGAAGATTGAGCAGCAGAATATTTTGATTATAGAATGGGTGAAGCTCTATGATTGGCCATTAGCTGCTGACCAATGGAGGTTGAGCTCTATTGTCATTGGCCGAGCGACTAGACTCGCCCAAGTATTCCTCATAGCACCACTCACAGAGTACTATTGCTACATGTTAATCAGCTACAAGATTTACTAGTGTTAATGATAATAGTGTTACAATCTAATCTAGCTAACCTAGTAACAATCGAATTTAGATTCTTGATTCTTCATACGATTTATCATGGATTCTATCCATCCACTGTATAATAAATTTTGTTTGTTAATTTGAAGCTGGATTTGCACACAACAGTGAAAGTGAACAGTGAGAATATAAATCCCACAAGATCTAATTGTACGATTCACACTCACCACGACCGAGGGAGTATGAATGCTACCATTAGAACACATAGGACTCATATTTCCACTGTTCACTACCATTGCTGTCTGCAAATCCAGCTCTATTCGATTAAATATATCATGATTATCTATAATATTATGATAAAGGGAAAAATTGGCTCATACACGTACGGGAAAGGAAATTCACGTATGACTCATCATCACGTCTCAACTACTGAACTGATTAACTTGAAATTTTGCACATAGATTCTTAATTTACCGAGGATGGTTATAGTCTAAATATTAATACATTCTTCGAGATTCCAGTAGGTCAAGTTTTCAGTTCATCTAGCTTCTAATTAGACACTTGCTGAGCACGGGTTACCTGATAGTTTCAAATAAGAGTAAATTATTTTGAAAATTTTTCCCTTTTTGAGAGAAAACACAGAAGTGTTACACTCTCAATCGACTAGGATTCAAAAAATGGACTATTTCTTGTACGCAACAATATTATAATATTCATGCAAACTATAATATATGAACATGATCTATTCAATTTTATGTCTCTATAGAATCTAATAACAGGGTTGATATGAATTTTATTTGCATTTAAGACTTGAGTTTCTGATTTGCATAACCTAGTTTAGCTTCTGAGTTCAACACTCAAAGTCACCTATAAAGGTGACAACCTGATCACATTTATCTTCAAATGAACTCAACTATCCACAAAATCCGAACATTCTATTCATCTAGGACAAAATTCAACTATAAAACCGAATAATAATCAAATATATATGCACGTGTTTACGACTGGTTATAGAAAAAGTAAGTAACATACTGTTACGGTAACCGGTTATTGCAAAATAACTCTGCGTTATTCCTACAAACGAATCAAAGTAAAAGGAACATGTTAATGATTACAGATTCAGGTCAACTAGGGGATTACCAAATGAGTGCTAATACAATCAAAATTTCCAATGAGTCACAATGTTAGTTATTTATAACAATATCCAGGTGTAACAGCTCAAACTTACAATAATTAAACAATGTAGTCATTGAAGAGGGATTTGCACTTGACTTCAGTCCGGCACAGAAGACGAACTGGATCTTTCTCCGACTAATCTCCTTCGTGAGGTTCACGTTATAATGACAGTGTTTGATTAGCAATGGTATTGCTATCCCTGTCTATCATTCAACAAAGCGGATAGCACTATCTCTTTCTCGCTTTTCTCTGTTGCTAGATCGTCTTTTAACAATGTAGAATCGATAGTAAATTAACAAAATATTTCATCTTAATTATGAAAATTCATTATGAAATTATTAAAAAATATAATTTCTTTCTGTATAAAATATAATTGTTTATTCTAAACGAGAATTAACAGTTAATAAACCTAAAAAATATTATTTCTTTCTGTATGAAATATAATAATTGTTTATTTTAAACGAGAATGAACAGTTAATATTACATCAATAAACATGTATCAGCTACCGTCCACAGAAGGCATTGACAAGACAGAGGATTGGCAACGTTGTTCTCCTATCTTTCTCCACTGCCATTATAACGTGAACCTCACTATAGCTCCTTGCTACTTATTGTTCCATGATTCCCCAATAAGTCTTGTGTTTAATTAATGATGTAGAAGATTATAAAATGATCACCTCATGAAATACAAACAAAATTACTACCAATTGGCATTATTTCTTTAGCTATGTTTGTTAGAAGTGGACTGGCTTACAAATGTTGCTCGCCTATTTTTATTTTTCTCTCTTTCTTCCGTATTTTTCCCTCCCATTCTGTCCCTTTTCACACCTCCTCACCCTTTATTCCTTACATTTAAAAGTACAACAAAATAGATTCAGCATGAACATCCTTTCATAATTCAGGCTCAACCACTTTGCTTAATTCAAATGTTGCTTGCATTTCTCGCTCTCTCTCTCTTTCTTTCCTCTATTTCCCTCCTATTCTTCCCCTTTTCACACCTACTTACTCTTTATTCCCTACTTTTAAAAGTGCAACAAAATAGATTCAGCATGAACATCCCTTCAGAATTCAGGCTCAACCACTATGCTAAATGCAATGTGCATTTGTTCATAATTTGAACAAATATAACTGAACACACTGAGGCGTTTGAGTTGGCTGGGACACGTTGAGAGGATGAGTGACTCAAGAGTTAAAGTTCTTCAGGAACAACCCAGGAGGGAGAAGGCTGAGAGGACGTCCGAGAAAGCGTTGGCTGGAGGATGTGGAGGACGACATTAGGAAGCTGAGTGTCAGGGGATGGAGACGTAAGGCTGCCGATAGAGAAGAATGGAGAGGATTTTTGAAGGAGGTCAAGGCTCCGAATGAGCTGTAACGCCAAGGAGTAAGTAGTAAGTATAACTGAACAATCATAGTTTGTTTATTTTCCAGAATTCAAATAGTTGTTATTCTACTATAAATTATGAGATTGGAATCCAGCTCTTCTCATAAGCAGAGTCTGCAAACTTGGTGCCGGTTGCACAAAAGCCGGTTGAATTTTAACCGCGATTAATTCCACGAGAATCAATCAGAGAAGCCGTCTTATCAAAAAGGCCTTCTCTGATTGCTTCTCGTGAAATTAATCACAGTTAAAAATTAACCGGCTTTTGTGCGACCGGGCCTTAGCGTCATTATAGTGATTGGACAATGGACTTAATTTGATATAAAGCTAAACATAAGTTTCTATGCTAAATACAGTACACCACCGATCCGACTTAATAGCAGATCAATACCGAAAGAAATCGTGCGAATTGTCAAACCTGATTGAAGGCTATTGAAATATTTCACTCCACTCTCCGTGAAAGGATTTTATGAATTATCGGCCAGCTACTCAGAATTTATTCCCGACAAGTTTATTCGAATATTGGACCATAGCTAATCAAATTAATAAACATAAGTTGCGTTTGTTATTGGATTGGAGCCCTGTCTGACACTCTATGACCTGTATGCTGTATGGTGCCGACTTAGCATTGAGCTCAACTTATAGAAAGTGAACTGTA
Organism: Nilaparvata lugens; assembly: GCF_014356525.2. Taxonomy (NCBI): domain Eukaryota; kingdom Metazoa; phylum Arthropoda; class Insecta; order Hemiptera; family Delphacidae; genus Nilaparvata; species Nilaparvata lugens. The sequence goes on along the minus strand of NC_052511.1, from coordinate 4,974,640 downwards.
GAACTAGTTATCCCGTTGCACCTGTAGGTAAAGTATGGACATTGCGTTGAATTTGAAGCGTGAAGTAATGTTGAAGGCGTGGTATGCAATGACAAATGACTGTTTTGCACGCGTAAGATCTTCTGAGCAAGAATTTTTAAGAGTATTATATATTTAAGAGAGCATGCTCCAAGAGTAACCTGATTTCAGACACATAAGCTACCTTAGCAAGGAGACTAACACTGTAGTGGACTCCTACAGTGCTTCTGTAGTACCTACTCTCTATCCTGTCCCGTAAATAAGTCATTATCTGATACTGTATTATTTCCCTCCATGATGTATCAAAAAACAGTAACTACGAGCTTTAGAGAGTTTTCATAGTTAGAACTACGAATTATATAGTAAAATCAAATCAAAATTTTTATTCACAATACAAACAATTGAGGATCCTACCAAACCCGAAGGTTTTTCGGCGGGTGCCCAGTTACAAAAAATACGATAAGTATTTATAAGTAAATATTTATAAGTATTTAGTCATTATCCAATAAGTGATAAGTCATTATCCAATATTGTATTTCTCCCTTCCATGATGTATGAAAAAACAAAAATACGAACTATAGACAGTTCTCACAGTCAGAATCACGAATTATAGAGGTTGAAGATAAGCCAGCGCTCGATTCCACTACGAATTATCGAGAGTACCGAAATACTTGGCTTTATTACAAATTATATAGGTTTTTTCAAGGGAGCGAGCGTCCACTACGAATTATAGAGGATTTCGAATTATCGAGTTTCTAATGTAGTGAAATTTTCTTGATAATTTTGAGCGTATCTATCAACCTTCTGCATAAATTATTCTTCCTTTCTACTGAGAATCTGATTATAGAAATCTAATGTAACCATTACAAAATGCCTTGAATTTTGACAATGATTTTCAACTGGATGAGGAAAGGAGTGAGAAATATGCAGAAGAAGAAGAGGAAGGAGTACTGTTCGTGAGAGTTATCTGTTTTTATAAAGTTGATGTTTGCAAAAAATTGAAAATTCAAATAAACATCATTCTAATTTACTCAATTTGATTGTAGATCACAGCCCACTCCAATGTTAAAACTCTATAATTGTTCAATTATTCTCTACAATGATAGCTAGAGTTGATCTAAAAAGAGGGGCATGGATTTAGCAAAGGAGATTCAAGACAGAATAAAGTATAAGGGTACATAGATACTATCCTAAAAAGCTAGTCAGTATTATACTAGTAGTTCTGTGAACAGTAGACTTCACGCAGTATTCTCATCCACAAGTACCTGATTGAAACTATAGACCTTATGGAAATACAGCAATAGACTGGCTTCTCCACACATCTGTGTAATCACTTGTCAGCTGATTTATGATGAATAATTCTATAGCCTGATTTTTACTCTAATATTGGCGTATGAAGGAGGCTCCTTTTTCCTTTTATATTATCTTTGAAATGGAAAATTTCCAAAAATCTTGTATATATGTTGACGCGCAATTAAAAAAGGAACATACCTGTGAAATTTCATGAAAATCTATTAACGCGTTTCGCCGTAAATGCGCAACATATAAACATTTAAACATTAAGAGAAATGCCAAACTGTCGACTTGAATCTTAGACCTTACTTCGCTCGGTCAATTAAGAATTCATTTGAATATTGTATCACCTATATCATAGAGAAAAGATATCAGAAGATAGCTCTTGTTATAGGTCGGTTATGTTCCATACTTCTGGCCGATTTTTCTGTGAACTCAATCCGATAACTGTCGATTATCACTGGCTAGGTGAGAGTATAAGGCTAGGGCCACACGAGCGCACAAAGTACGTCCGTTACAACTTATCTTTTGACGTCCGTTGTAGAAATACATAGAAGTAAATTGGTGACAACACACGAAGTACATGCGTACCAAGTACCGGACGGTGATTTTTGAACTGCGCAGAAATGCTACAACGCACGTCGTGACATGCAAAAATTATTACTTCGTCTGGTTCAATTGCGTAAAGCCAAGTGACGTTGACGCACCACACTCAACGCTCGTGTGGTGTCATTGGCGACGGCCGCAAAAAGTAAGTTGCAACGGACGCTCTATGTGCGCTCGTGTGGCCATAGCATTAGAACACCACACAGAGTGAGAGACTACCAGCGTCACATAGCTTCACCAAAAACAAACTACTAGGATTATTGTCCTGAGTTAACAGTGAAATTTGCAACATAAACGTGCTACATAATGGGATATACTCCTCTGCTACTTTATCTCTATGCCCATATTCACCAAAAGTTATCTGATGAGTTGAAAACTGTACTAAACATGTAAATCATCTTCATCATAACTATTTTTTCTGAACTGCAATATTCAACCATCTCAACTGACTTCATTGATAGATGATAGGAGTACGATGAAAAATTAAGTTATTCTCATTGGCAACCTTATACAATCATCAAGCAAATGTTTGTTGAAAGAATTACTCGAATGTTATAACTTGAAGCAATAACTCTGATAATTGGAGAAGGTTAGTAGAAGCTACCAATACACACCGAGCTTGAATCTCATTTTATTCGTACAAAGTAATAATTCTGAGATACGCATGGTCTGGAAATGTTCCAAAGCATCAAGTTAACCTTTAAAATAGAATTTTTCAGTGGCATTACCGTGATAGGATGATGATCCCCTACCGAGCGCTTATCTAAAGGTTATTCGAAATAGATTTTTTCGTTTTAGTGGGAGGCACAGGCTAGCCATCCCTACAAAGATGATATTTGGGAAGAATTATTGGCCCGAGAAAATCGCCGTACAAGGGCGGATTATTTTACATGCGCTGTGAAATCGCCACTTTATTGTTATCACTGGAGAGAAGTGACTAAGTTACGGAACCAGTTCGGAGCCAAAACTTCGCGCCAAGATGTGACCTTCAACTTTAACACAAATGAAGATGATTTTTATTGGCTTACGTATGACAGTTTCAAGATGATAGCGCTCATAAAAAGGTTTAATGCCAATTTTGAGAACGACTCCACAAAGGATTCGGCTCCGAACAAATTTTTATTTTTCCAGTAGAGTTTAGACTGGACCATAATGAGGCTTGAGGTTGCAGATTCTTTCCAGGGTACCCTTCTGTTAATAGCTCAACTTTTCGTAAATGGTCCTCTTTTCAAAAAGTATTCTTCTAGATAGCTTTGAAAATATACAGACCTTACATCTCTAATAATGTACATATTTGATAATATACAGACCTTACGTAAGCATGTCAGGTTAAATGTTGTATTCAGATTTGAACTTCAAGGAACTCTATAAAGACTAGCTACTAAGATTGTGGTGGTATTTAGCAAAACACAATGATTTTCATTGTGATTATAGGTGAATAAGATTATAATGATTAGAATAAATTTACTATGATTATGTATCGAACAAACATTCACATAATATATTTCCAATTATAAATAGATTGGCATTTTGATGTTACCTGTAACAGTGGACTGTTCTATTGATATTTATATTTTTGATACAAATTCATGACCATTCAATGTCCTGTGGCATACATACAAACCAAACCTTTATACATAGTCTTCGAGTTTCAATTTTTTTTGAATTATCTAACTTCCAATACATATTTCAATAAGGCTGTGAATGAGAAAAGATCAACTTTGATTTGAACTTGTTCAATCTGCCATGATTTGCGCACTGTTTAGTAAATACGAAAATGAGTATAACAGCTCAAGAAAAATTTGATGTAGAGATTAAAACGACTTGATGTTCATAAAACCACTGGTTCATTGAATCAATTTGATGCTAGTTTCGGTTGATACACATTATCAATCTCCAGTAAACTAAAAACTTGAACACTGAGCAGAAGATAATACAGTGTGGGAGAAGCCCTACGATTGGCTGTTAGCTGTCAACCAATAGAGGCTGAGCTCTACTGCCATTGGCCGAGAGAAGGCACGTTCAATTATTTCAAATATTGTCATGAAAACCGTTAGACAACAACCCATGAAGAGCGACTTGGTAACTAACAAATTTGGATATTTACCACAACGACACCTTATTCATAACAACACAGAATATTTAGATGATTTTCATTATCTGACTTACTTGACTTGCCTTTGCCTAACTAATGGTATTTATTTAACAACAATGACAAAACAAATTAATCATAAAATGATTGGAAACGAAAAAACGGGCTATAGCCCTTACTATTCCATATTGGTTAGAGATTTTTATAATTTGGTTTGAAGATAGAGTTTTTACTCTTTTTATAGAGTTTCATGATATTGGTTCAATCATTGGATATGGATTGTTGAGAATTTAAAAGAATGTTAACAACTACATAATATGTACCATGTAGTACTATTGTACTATCATACACCTTTTCCAAAATTCTTCATCCAGTTACCGTACAGCATTTTCTACCAAACTCAGACTATTTACATGCAAGCGTAGGAAGGAGTTTATCTAAGATGACACCACCTCTACAAAACAATAATTGAGTCATACAATCGAATTATCATTAAGTAGAAACTTATCAGCAGGTGTCGAGCTCAATATTCAAATACCAAATAAGATATTCGTTGGGAAGGATTCGATAGTGAAAGCTACAGTTTCCCAATAGTATTGTTTGGAGACGCAGGTAGGTGTATCTGATCAAATCTAGATATTTGTCTGCCTCGACAATTCCCTGAATTTCCATATACAAGAACTTCGAAAGTAGGTGACATTTAATCTCATCATTCTTGGGATAGTAGAACAATGTTTACGGTCCGTGTGAGTGTGTGTATTTTTGTGTACACACAAATGTGTATTTAAGAGGGCGAACGATTTATTGATTCTGTGATACATATGATTTGCGTGGGATAATACAGCTTACATTGTAAAACACCTTCGCGTCTCAATTGATTTCAGTTCCAAGCCGGTGATTATGCATGAGACAATATGGTTGAAAATGGCAAACCTAATTGCAAAAGATCGATATCAATTTGCAGAGCGATTCAAAATCAATCAGTATGATAATGAATTGATTATTCAATGTTATAATGAGCTGAAACTGTTATACAAGGTGAACCTACAGCTATTGTCATATACGATTATATTCTATAAGGATTTGATGATTTAAAAAAAATATTCACGAATTTGAAGCAGATAAGTAGGTTTCTTGTAATAGGTAATATTATATTTATTTTGTCATTTTTCTTGGGCCACTCTCGTGTTTCGGATGGACACGTCAATTCGTCGGTCCCGGCTGCCTCAAAAGCAGCCTTTAGGTCATAACAGAGGCCCTGAAATTGATCAGTTTCGACCTGAAAACCAGTCTGATACCAGACTCGAGCCAGCCAGGTCACTCGATATTATTATTTTGTCATTGACTCTGTAGTAAGCCTATTGATCATGAGTTTTATTGAATCTAATTATTCAGAAACTTCGAATAATGGTTTGCCATTTAATGACTTTTGATTGTAACTGACAAATGAGAAACATTGAATTTAAAATGTACAGGCATGAATAAATATTATTATTATTTAAATAGTCTAATAATTGCGAAATTCAGAGTTCTAGCAGAGAAAGGCAGATCTATCTCAAGACACCAAAAAATATTGAATTTGCTATACTAATGTGAGTCATTGGTCAATGACTGCTCGCTTCCTATTAGTTGTAAGCTGTGAAGGTGAAATGGCGGCATCAACCAATCAGACAGCGTCTGATGGAGCGTCTAACAGCGTCTCTAGACAGAATCTAGAAACTAATAAATTTAACTCTACATCAATTTGATCATGAGATCGTGTCATGGGTTTTTGAAGCAACTGAGTAACAAACAGCAAGCAATATAACAACATAATCTTAACTGCGAGTTGAAATTAAAGAATTCATATTGGAGAAACATGTTTCAAATATATAATTTACCACATTCAAACTCGAAAATTCAATATGAGTGAAGAATCGAATGAGTTCACAGATTTAGTATCAAACATTTTAATTTTCAGTGTTTTAAAATACTCGTTCTAAATGCTATGTGACCTAGTGTTTGATATACGCTTAGAATTTATAAATCTTATAAGTACAGTTGTAAATGTGAAAATATTATCTTTTTGGTAACATTTGATAAGACTATCGACTAACTGGTAAAGAAGGATAAATACTTTAGAATAAATTTAATCATTACAAAATCAAAGCTCTATTTTAATATCGTCAAACTAAAAGTAATTCTTAACTCTACAAGAACATAGAAATTGAGTTTACTTCGAAGAGCAAGTTGGCAAATTGAACGATTATTAAGAGTTTGAATCAAATCCAACGATTGAAGCCATTAGACCACAGAGTAATAAATCAAAAAATCATACAAACACCACTCGATGACGTGTAGACACTAATCAATTATGATCTCAACCGTCGTAGAGCCGACTCACTTTTTCAATCGTACAACCTCGAAAGTTCTAAGAAGGACCCCAGGGCTAAGAAAGAAAGGGTCCACAGTATTATAGTGGGTTGCTCAAACTGAAACGCAAGTGTCGGGATTTCCCCTTGAGGCACTAACCCAGATTGCATAACGACATTTGGCCCGCCTTGTCCGTTCAAGTATACTCTTTCCTTCTTTAATATTCACTCTTCACTCTTTATCTATTCTCTTTCACAGACACACAAAAGACTGAAACTATCCGGCTGACTTACAGAGAGAATATAGGCCTGATTCATTAGAAACAAAACTGAAGGCGGTTGGTAGAGAGATGATTTGCAAGTATGGGATATGTCAACAGCGGCTCATTCATCTTTTCAGTAACTGTTAACTGTTTTGTGTAGAATGAATGAAAGCGTTCAGGTGATAGAATGATCCTTGTTGAACTGAACCGCTTTTAGAATGCTAAGTTATCTACTCAATTTGACCGTTGTGTTTTAATCAACACAATAATCTTCATAATTCAGATGATTTAGCTGTTTCACTATTAATCTGTAAAAGAGTTTACATCATCTAATTCCTCATACTTTATGCAGGTGGCGATAGATTAATCCTTATTAAACTGAACTGCTTGTTAGAATGCTATGTTTTCTACTCAATTTGACCGTTGTGTTTCAATCAACACAATGATCATCATAATTAAGATGATTTTGCTGTTTCACTATGAATTTAAAAAAGCGTTTATATCAAATAATTCCTCATACTTTATGCAGGTGGCGATAGAATAATCCTTGTTAAACTGAACTGCTTGTTAGAATGCTAAATTTTTACTCAATTTGATTGTTGTGTTTTTATCAATACAATAATCTTCATGATTCAGATAATTTAGCTGTTTCACTATCAATCTAAAAGAGGGTTTACATCATCTAATTCCTCATACTTTATGCAGGTGGTGATAGAATAATCCTTGTTTAACTGAACTGCTTGATAAGTTTTCTACTCAATTTGACCGTTGTGTTTTAATCAACACAATAATCGTCATGATTCAGATGATCTAGCTTTTTCACTATCAATCTTTATAAGAGTTTGCATCATTTAATTCTGTATACTTTTAGTGCATGATGCATTAATTTGTTGTGTTAATGATTGAAGAACCATAATGAGCTCCACGTTATAATAGCAGTGGAGAAAGATAGGAGAAAATTGTTGCCGATCCTCTGTCTTGTCAATGCCTTCTATAGACGGTAACTGATACAGGTTTATTGATGTAATATTAAGGGTTTCCTCGTTTAAAATAATCAATTATATCTTATTAAACAAGAAATAATATTTTTTAGTAATTTTATAATGAACTAGCCGTCAGGCTCGCTTCGCTCGCCATATCCGTCTAGCCAGGGGGCTCCGCCCCCTGGACCCCCGACTGGATCGTCCGAGAATGAGATCAGCAGGCTCGCTTCGCTCGCCTGCATTTTTCATTTGAGCATTTTTATCATAATTATGTTAGAACAATCCAGTCGGGGGACCAGACTAAACGTCTGGCTAAACGGATATGGCGAGCGAAGCGAGCCTGACGGCTAGTAATATTATATTCCCAGGATTGAAGTAGCAGTGCCCAATCAGTTTTTCCGCGATAATTGCATTTAAATCTTCAACTTGGAGCCAACCTATCAAAGTCAACTCAACTTAATGCCAACCTGACAAAATTATTAATTTAGTTGCCAGTTAACAACTGTTTCAAGAGGTACTCTATCTAGATTATAGTTCTATAGTAACATATGATATGGAAATTTCAATTATAATTAAGGGATTGGGAGAAGAAGAATATACATGCTAAAAGACGAACTTTAAACACTTAAAAACAACCCTTAGAGTTAAAATATTGCCAAAAGATTTCTTAGTGGGCCTCTAAAAGGCCAACTGAACATACCTACCAAATTTGAACGTTTTTGGTCCGGTAGATTTTTAGTTATGCGAGTGAGTGAGTGAGTGAGTGAGTGAGTAAGTCAGTCAGTCAGTCAGTCAGTGAGTGAGTGCCATTTCGCTTTTATATATATATATAGATTTTCATGATCAAGATGATATATTTTGTTGATTAATTATTACTTCTACATTGTTAAAGGAGGATCTGGCAACAGAGCAAAGCGAGAAAGAGATAGCGCTATTCTCTTTGTTGAATGATAGACAAGGATAGCAATACCATTGCTAATCAAACCTACACCAAAGAATCACCTTTTATTTATTATTTGTTAGTTTTTTAATATTTTTTGCAGTTCATTAATTTGTGTAGGTGCATCCATCACTTGTGAGTGGAAAATGAAGTAGGGGATGATGCAACTAATACGAAACAGAATAGGATATAATGGAAATAAAAAAATCCAAGTACCCTATTTTAAATTTGTTTACTCAAATAAATTGTTCAAGAAGTGGCCCTAACGAAAAAATACAATTTGATGGGATATAACGTTGTGTTCTGTATGAACTGCTTACATGATAGAAATAACGATAGTAGAATTTTTCAAATGCAAATCCAACAATAAATATCGAGTAGAGTGTACGGTAGAAAATTTGCTTTCGATTTCATATATGAGTCAAGTATTTGATTCAAGGATAAACTAAGCTAATCGTACTTAGCAGCCTTGTTATTCTATTCTTTAGTGCTTGTTATTAGAAAGTGGGTGTGAGCGATTTTGATTTATATCGGGTGCATCTCTCGTATGTAATGACTCGACTATTATCATCCTTTCTCTAATTTCACAAGAAGTTCAAGTGATGGTGAACGTACTTTTAGGGAGGTCACTTATCATAAGAAGAAGATCGGAGTATTTAGATCTCAAGAAGGATTAAGAAGTCTTGAGATTATCCTTTCGCAGAAGGCTACTACCCTAGAGAAACGAAATCTTTAGTTTATCTTAACTTTAGATTATTAGTTTCAGAGATTTAGTTCATCTCTGCTACTATCATCTTCATGTCATGAGAATGTTTAAACTACTGCGCTCGAAAGAATCATTCATGATTCATTGAGTGCTCCTCATTCTAATCTCTTTTCAGAACTAATAAATTACTGGGACATCTCTTTACAATGATATATTATACATGATTAAAAATTAAATCCTACGGAGTAACAGAGCATTAATTAATTAGCATTGATTTAATAGAATTTCTCAAGTTCCTCACATAATTCCTAAGATTTCTAATTTCCTAGTTTCCTAGCTGCTCTGCTAAAGACTAATCAAATCTACAGAAGCCAAAGAATGAATCTGGAATTTACACCGGCAAGACTAGATCACGGAAATCGAGTTTAATCTGAAGCATATTGGAATATTGAAGTAACCGGAAACTTGAATGTATACTTTTATTTAAAATTAATTGTATATTTATAGAAAAACCAAAAGTAAAATAGTATAAGTACAATAATACTATTTATAATCTAAAAGGAGGCGATGGTAGAATAATGAATACCAGATATTAACACGGATATAAAGACGGATAAAGATCCTGTATCAATATCTGAAATTAAATATGTGGAAATGATTCCGTAGCCTTCATGCATGTATGGATTGTTAGATCTAGAACAATGCTGTTTAAGGTCGAAACGTCACGAACAGATCATTGAAATAAAATATCTCATCTTTCATAGTTTGTTACAATATAAATACAAATACAAGAAATAAATGAGTAATTGGATAGCAAAGTTTGTCTGACAAGAATACCTCAATATTCAATTTCAACTTCCACAGATTCATTTCCTTAATTATTTCCAAAGAAAAATATGCCTCTCGAAGTAGGTTAAGATAAGAATAGTTGTTCATCTTTCAACGATAGCATCTTGTGAATTGTAAGTGTTGATTACATCTTGGGATAACATCTTGTAAGGTTTGTTGGCTCTTGGTACTCAAGTCAAGTACTCTAAGGTTAGAATCACTTCTCGAAATTCTGGAAACTGGATTCTATTTTATAGAAACGTCTGAAGCTACATGATTTCATGGTCCTCATTCGAATGTCTCTTAAATTTTTCATAGAAATAGAGGAAAAGAAGTCTCAACATTGGATCAAATTCTAAATGGTTATTTCGCAGCTCATATTGATTATTTATTGATACATACAATAAGTACATCATCAAAAATGATAGGGAGAGAAAAAAATAAGGTAACCTTGTGCTATTCCTCTCCCAAATATTAATATAAGGTTACACAAAATCCGAAATAGGTTAACATCTTGTCTTTTAAATTCAACCTTGAATATGCAAGTATATTATCTGAAAGATTACAGAAGTCTTGTCATGATGCATAACAGACAACATCACCAACAAGAAAGACAACATCACCAACATGACAACATCGTATTCAATTCACAAAATTTTCAGTTATTAATTATTTTCATAAATTAGATATTCAAATTAAAATGCTTCAAAACCAAACATATAAGAAAAATTTCATTAAATTCAACATTATAAGCTAACATTTCAGGTAGGTACTCTCCATTAAACATTAAAAACATGGAGTAAGTTATGCAACACGATAAGCTCATCAGAAAAAATAATTCGTATGAGGATATACTCTAGTTATTTAACTAGCTCAAACCATATTCAAACTAGATATAAAATAATTGAGGGTATTAATTCTATGTGAGAAAGAAGAACTGAACTAGTTCAAAGAAGAACTAATTAGATCGATGAACTTAATCAATTTAATGATAGGAAATGTAAAGAATCTACTAGCCGTTTTCCGAAAGTAGGTCACGTTGTTGAAACCAAATGCATATTTTTAAGTCATAAAAAATGTAAATCAAATAATGAGAAATCATCTTCTACAAATGGAAAAAGTTTTAAAAGATTAAGGCCCGGTTGCACAACAGCCGGTTAAACTTTAACCGTGATTAATTCCACGAGAAACAATCAGAGAAGCCGTCTTTTCAAAAACGTCTTCTTTGATTGGTTCTCGTGAAATTAATCACGGTTTAAATTTAAACGGATTTAGTACAACCTGCACTTAGATTGTTTAATCTATCAAGATGGTCATTGTTAAATAGGAATTACCAAACTCTAATCCAGAACAAAACCGAAAACCAAAAACCCAATCACCAATGACCAAACTATTAGTACTATTTAGTAACTATTAGTACTCGTAATGAACCTATACTAATAGGTTCTAATTTAGTACTATTCTAATATAGTACTAACTAATTTAGTACTATTAGTAGCTATTAGTACTCGTAATGAACCTATACTAATCAAGATGTTCCACAAGCTCATACACATCTTTCTGATGTTTTACACTTCACACTTTACACCTTAGGAAAGTGAATTCCTTAAACACGCAGAATACATATTTTTCTGGTGTTATCTCACAGAATTTATGGTATGACGCATCTGGAATCCGGTTATCTGTCCAAAAATAACAACACATCTTGCACCTGTTTGTTATCAGCTGGGACGCCCTACCTGTTCTTCAGGTTGTGTCAAGCCTGCCACCTTTACCTTGGAGTGAGTAGGCCTACTCATTCAAATGCAAACTTGTCCAAACAAGACAAGGAGGAAAATGCAGAAAACGTTTGTGTCGATTGTTTCAGTAATGACTCAGGTCGCCGTCGTCTGCTGTTTGCTTATTCAACCGGTTTGAAAAGAATCCAGGGCAATACTACTATACAAACATCAGCACGCGTTGGTGCAATTTCTTCGTCCTTTTCATCTTCTTCTTCAACTTCTCTTCCTTCCTCTCCTTATGTTTTTCACTCGTTGGTGCAATTTCTTCATCCTTTCCATCATCGTCTTCAACTTCTCTTCCTTCCTCTCCTTATGTTTTTCACGCGTTGGTGCAATTTCTTCGTCCTTTTCATCTTCTTCTTCAACGTCTCTTCTTTCCTCTCCTTATGTTTTTCACTCGTTGGTGCAATTTCTTCGCCCTTTTCATCATCTTCTTCAACTTCTCTTCCTCCCTCTCCTTATGTTTTTCACTCGTTGGTGCTGGTTATTCATCCTTTTCTCCTCCTTCTTCTTCTTCTTCTTTTCCTTCGTCTTGTTCCTTCTCTGTATGTTTTCACGCTGTCTCTCCTTTATTTTCTTGCTGGGCCTACTTTTATCCACTTTTTCTATTTTGCTAGTCTTATTTTACATTGATTAATAATCCCATTTTCTCTTCACTATAGTCTGCTCTTCTCTGCATGCTCGTTTCTTCTTAAATCCTCTCATCCACTTCCATCTACCTTCTCTCTTGAAACCTTTTTTGTCTTCTCCCAATCCCAAGTCTTCCGCTTATCCATCAATCTCCTTTATTCCTTATCCCTTCTCATTCCTCTTATGCTTTCTCATTCTCCTTTTCTCTTATAACCTTCAACTATCGGATATTTTCCTTACTTATACCTTTTATTTTCATACCTTTTTATTTTCCTGTTCATAGCTTTTTCGTCTTCTTCCAATTCCAAGACTTCCCTTCCTCTCCTTCTACTTGTTGCCAACTAACGGATCTTCTCCTTACATAATCTTACCCCAATCCATTATCCTCTTCATAATGTTTTTGTCTTCTTCCAATTTCATGTTTCCCCCTTCTATCCATTTCCCTTCAACTTGTCGCCAAGTTATTCTCCTTCAACTCTTTATCTCTCATAGCCTTTTTTGTCTTCAACCAATTCCATGTATTCCTTTTTCTTTTCATCTCTTTCTACTTGTACCCAACTCTATCGAATGACCTCATCAGACCACAGTGGACCACATTGGATCACATAGGTCCGCATCAACCACTCTCCTTTTCGAATCTTCCTGTCTGTATTTCAGAGCATCGGATCTAATTGTTGATTTATCAAAGAAATTCAATATTTTATTCACTTTTATCTTCAAGACACTAGGCTGATCTTCCTGTTTGTATTCTAGATCGGTTGTAATTGTTGGTTTGTCAAAGAAATTCAATCGTTTCCTCTATCAAGCCACTATAGTGAGTTACAAGTTACAATGGCAGTGAAGAAGTATAGGAGAACAATGTTGCCGATTCTCTGACGTCTCTGTCATAGAGGATAGCTGATACCGGTATATATCTATAATATAATAAAGGAAAGAACTGGCTTATACCAGTATAGGAAAGGAAAAAGGGATAGGAAAAGGAAGGGATAGGAAAATTATGTTTGACGCATCATCACGTCTGAACTACTGGACTGATTAACTTGAAATTTTGCATATAGATTCTTCACTAACCAAGGATGGTTATAGGCCTATTTTCAATTCTTCAAGATTTCATTACGTCAAGTTTTAAAATAGACCCCTGTGGAGCACCTGCTAGTCTGATATAATGTTAACTGTTCATTCTTTCTTGAAAGAATTGACACTTGTGGTTGGACTGGAAGGTGACCCTTGAAGTGCTGCCATCTACAACAATAGACGGAACTAGACCACTGAGAATAGATGAACCAATAGGAAGCGTTGTGACGTGGGAGGGGGACCAATGAGAAGGCCGATATTCAGCTAATCAGAAGGCGTTTAACTAGTAGGACCGCCTCTAGCTCTCCGTATTGATCAAAAAGAACAACATGAAAAGGTAGGAGTTGATGATCAATGGAAATTGGTAAAACAGCAATAACTTATTGAATATTTCAGAATAGCTAATAATAATAATACTGAGGGTGATGTCCACATAAGCTCATAGGCTTGTGCGTGGGTAATGAGTGAGAGGGATGATGATGAGAGATGACGACTACTTTTCAGGTAGTCGGGACCGACGGCTTATCGTCTCCTCCGAAAGACGGGATGGCTGATAGCCTTCTATAGAGGATAACTGATACTAGTATATCTGGTGTAATATTAACTGATCATTCTTGTTTAAAATTTCCAATTACATTTTATTCGGCAAGAGAATATATTTTTCAACGATTAAATAATAAATTTTCATAATTCAAATAGTATATTTTGTCAACTATATTTCTAAATTGTTAAAAACGGACCTGGCAACGTTGCAGAGGTGGAAAAGAATAGTGCGAAGAGGATAGCTGAAACTAGTATATCTGAAGCGTTCATTCTAATTTATAATTTCCAATTACATTTTATTCGTCAAGAAGATATATTTTTTAACGATTGAATAATTATAAATTCTTATAATTCGGATAGAAGATTTTGCCAGTTATATTTCCACACTGTCAAAAAACGATCTGGCAACGATGAGGAGGTAGAATAGGAGGAAAGCGCTATCTGTTTTGTCGAATGATAGACTATAGGATAGTAAGACCAATGTTGATCAAATACTGCCATTATAGCCTGGAAGTCAATATAGGAAGAGGATACAAAGATGATATGAATATGATACGAAGAAAACAGAAAGATGAGATAAAGATGATACAAGGATGATAGACAAGAATAGCAACATCAATGTCAATCAAATACTGCCATTATAACGTGGACCTCACTATAGGAAGATGATACAAGGATGATACAAAGATGATACAAAGATGATACAAAGATGAAACAAAGATGATACGAAGATGATATAAAGATGATACAAGGATGATAGACAAGAATAGCAACATCAATATCAATCAAATACTACCAATATAACGTGGACCTCACTATAGGAAGATGATACAAAGATGATACAAAGATGATGCAAAGATGATACGAAGATGGTACAAAGATGATACAAGAATGATAGACAAGAATATCAACACGAATGTTAACCAAATACTGCCATTATAACGTGGACCTGACTTTAGGCCGACTTATCACTTGGAGGCCTAGTAACTCAATCTCTCGTTGAATAATGCAGCTATCTGTTTCATCACTGCTTTGTGATTTCAAGGGACGATGATGGAATACGTCCACTCAATGAGATCTTATGCTCACCTTGAGTTAGAAAGCTCTAGTAATTTCATTACAGTACAGGGTTATGAAGTGGAATATGTATTCAAAAAGGTCCATATTGTCAATGAATGAAATAATGATATTTAATACGATATTGGAAATGTTCCACCAGAAATATTGTCTTCAGTTTTTGAATGTAGGAGCTACTCTAATATGAAACGTCTGATAACTTACTCTTGGTCTTGAACTTCATAGTCCAGGAGAAGACTGTAAAAATGAGACTATATAAAATGTCTATCTGGAAGACTATAATTAGAAGACAATAATGAAGCTTCAATGGCAAGAAGCATGGAGCTAATATACAGTGGAGAAGGAAAATTACAACCAAAATTCTTGAAAGTTTGTACAGTGATTATTTTTAGTACATTCTAGAAACTTCATTTCATTTTCCGTGGAAGATATTCTATTCATGTAACTCCATACTCGACTTTTTCTATGTATCTCTTTCAAGTTTTATTTCTAGAAATCAGTAATGAATTCAAATTCAAATTCAAATTTATTTCCACACAGTAGGTACAAACATGTAATTATAACACACAAATAACAATGCAATTCACCACAATCAATTCAAATAAAAAACATACTCGACTAAAAAAACATTCCTTACTAGAAAATGATAATGAAAATATAATAGCATTAATACTTCTATCCCTAACTAGTAAGAGCTATAATAATACACAATCAAACTGAATGGATTGAGGATTATCATTCAACACTTCAAATAGCATAAGCTTGGTGGAAATCTACTGGCATAAGTGAGAACTTTTCCGCCAGTAGGAGTAGCGCCCCAATTCTAAGAGAGGAAAAAATGAATTAAGAATAAAGAATAAAAATAAAATAAATGATGCACTCGAGGATTTCTAAACATATGTAATTCTAATCATACACATCCTTCAACAATATGTAAAAAGATATATTTCGCAAGAGACCTTCAAAATGGAAGCTATATTATCTTGATATCAAAATAATATTCTTGGATTATCCAGTTTTTTATTTTCAATGTAATATACTTCGTTATTATTTGTTGATTTATGAGATCGTTTGGGATACTATTTATTGAATTGTATTTTTACTTCATTTGACAAGGAGGTTATATAACATTCTTAGTTGAGTGAAATTCATTGGAGTTGTTTATGACATGATAGCATTCTTCAGGGCATATCATAAGTAGGCTACAGAGATGTAATTCATTGGAGTTGAAAGGAATATCAAGATTTTTCAAATTTTCGTTATAGGAGAGATGCTGAATACCCGAAAGTCATCTCAAGTGAGCATCTAATTTCTATAAGCAAACTCCACATCCTGAGTGACGAATAAGACAATTTCAGAATAGTCCATTTCAATGAGTTCGAATGAAACCGTGAAAAAATCCTTGTGGTTGATTATTTCTCTACTGTCTTGAAATCTCTTTTCAAAAAATTGACTTTCAAAAATCTCATCTAGCAACTGAACTGTAAGTTTTAAACAATTCTAACAAAATGCTTACTATTAGCTCAATCCCGATCCACCGGGTTTACAGAACTTGAATAAAATGAAATTAATATCAACTCACCTTTGGATGGAAGTAAAAAGTAATTCCCACGGAAATTTCAGTTCACAATGATTTCAAACTCTCAATTCACGAAGAAACAGTCCACCTCATCTCACAAAATCGGAACATCAACACATCCGAAAAATTTTCGACACGAAAATTGTTCCTGGGGGAGAAAAAGTGGGTGATGAATGGAAATGAAATACGACAGTGGTGTAGCAATTACATGAATCAAACTCTAATTTTTTATTATTTCCAGATCACCATAACTCATACTGTGCTTGGTTTCACTCAGAAATTTATGGAGAATATCATTACAGTTACAGGAATATCATTGTGTAATCAAAACAAAAATTTTGAATCTCTACGCTACTCTGAAATAAAATGGATTCTATTCAATACTCTATGAAAAATTAAATTTGAAAATTTCTCAAGGGTTGAGAAGCTGAAGCAGATCGCTCATCCGATTACAGAGGGAACATATTTCTTTAAAAGATTCCTCAACTATAAAATTCTAGAATTGGATGGAATTAGCATGTAAGTTTATGTCGAAAATAGGAGACTTGAACGTTATTAAAAGTGGGGTCTGGTTTCAACTTCACATTAACCTTATGAATATTTAAAGATTACAAAATTAGAGCTTTTTGATAAGACGAAAATGCCTCATTTATTTCTTTAAAAGATTCCTCAACTATAAAATTCTAGAATTAGATTGTTCAAGCATGAAAGATCATGTCGAAAATAGGAGACTTGAACGTTATTAAAAGTGGGGTATAGTTTAAACTTCCACATTCACCTTATGAATATTTGAAAGATTACAAAATTAGAGCTTTTTGATAAGACGAAAATGCCTCAATAGAAATGTTTATGTTATTCTAAAAATTGACCTGCATCTTTAATTTTCATCTCTCTCATCCACAATAATTCATATTCATCCCTAATGTACTCCATCATTATGAAGAGGGATAAATAGATGAAAGAGATAGTGAATCTAGTGGACAGTAATAATAGTTGAATCTAAGAATGGCAATGACTATTCATGTTAATCAAACTGATTGATCATTTGTCATTTAATAGAAACAGATAGAATATTTATGAAAGTGAATTCCAGTGATGGGGAAACAACTCTTTAATTCTATCAAATATTGGAGTAGAATTTCCTTAAAACACCCATCCCTATGACAATATATTCTATTACTCATATATAAGAATAGGGTCTCCATCAAAAATCAGACTAGTCGCTGGTGAGTCGATATTATCTCACTTTCGTGAAGAGAATAATTATGTCAATTAATCACTATTCTGAGCCTGATAAGGGTATGGTAGTTCTTGAACAACTATTTCGTGATACTATTTTCTTCAAAAAAGCACCCCAGCACCCTTATCACACTATTCTTAGTATTTTTGTCATTTCTTGCGAGACAATCTATAAAACTGATAAAATATTTTGAAATGATTGTATATATCACAGTTATTGAAACCAGCAATTCTTATTATGGAGTATTGAAACCCTATTACAACCCAATTACAAAACTATTACAACCCTAGATTATATGGAGTATTGAAACCCTATTACAACCCAATTACAACCCTATTACAACCCTAGATTATGGAGTATTGAAACCCTATTACAACCCAATTACAACCCTATTACAACCCTAGATTATGGAGTATTGAAACCCTATTACAACCCAATTACAACCCTATTACAACCCTAGATTATGGAGTATTGAAACCCTATTACAATCCAATTACAAAACCATTACAACCCTAGATTATAAAGTATTTATACTTAAAGATCCCCTATTCAACCACCCTTATCATTAATTTTTGCGAAATAACAGTCTATGACAACTGATAAACTATATTGTGATCCTTAACGATTTATCAGCAACCGTCAATTACTATTACCGGATGGTAAGCTCACTGTCGTATTTCAGTGTGTGTGTGTGGAAGACGCGCGTGTGTGGCGCGTGTGTGTGGCGTGCGTGTGGCGAACGACCGACCGATCAACCGTTGCTAGCCGAACTGATAGCGAAAGTGAAAGAGCCGACGACGAACTGAACGAGTTATATGATCTGTAGCAATGGTAACATGCAAACTGGTTCCAGTGTTAACCTTCTTCCCCACTCTCTGATTTGAAGGATCAAGCCGGGGAGGCGATGGTCCCCCGTAAGCAAATAAGTACTGCAGAATTCACTATTAAACGAACGTAGCGAGTTCTTCCTTTCCATCGGAGGCTATAACATAATTTGTAATGTAAAATTTTAGGTTTTAAAATTTTCATAGAGGTGAATTCTATTTTAGTTTCTAAGTGATATTGTGTTGAGAAAAATGTGTTTCATCAATTTCCGACATCATAGTATAAAGTATCTTATTCGGGAATGTAAATGAAAGTGAATTTTTATTTGTATTGAGCTTCAAGCGTTGTCCGTTTGCTCGTTTTAGATGTTTTATTATATGTTAGATGCTGTTATATTATAGGTATTATGTTGAAGATTCATTAAAATTCATCTATACGGATAAAACATATTAGACAGCATATTAAATAAGAAGATATCATTGTGTAGAGTTGTAGGTGCCAAGATGCATGGCGTGTCAGCTATCATCATTATTTTTTATTTTCATAGATCACTAGCCGTCAGGCTCGCTTCGCTCGCCATATCCGTCTAGCCAGGGGGCTCCGACCCTGGACCCCCGACTGGATTGTCCAAGAATGAGATCAGCAGGCTCGCTTCGCTCGCCTGCATTTTTCATTTGGGCATTTTTATCATATGTTAGGACGATCCAGTCGGGGGTACAGACTAAACGTTTGGCTAAACGGATATGGCGAGCGAAGTGAGCCTGACGGCTAGTAAAATAATATTCCCAGGAATAGCTCTGATTGAAGTAGCAGTGCCCAATCAATTTTTCCGCGATAAATACATTTCAATCTTCAACTTGGTGCCAACCTAACAAAGTCAACTCAACTTAATGCGAACCTGACAAAATTATTAATTTAGTTACCAGAACAACTGTTTCGAAGAGGTTCTCTCTCTAGATTATAGTTCTATATCAACATATGGTATGGACATTTCATCAATATTATAATTTTAAGATATTGGAATAAGAAGAATATACATGCTAAAAAAACTTTAAACCTTAAAAACCACCCTTAGAGTTAAAATATCGCCAAAAGATTTCTTAGTGCGCCTCTAAAGGGCCAACTGAACATACCTACCAAATTTGAACGTTTTTGGTCCGGTAGATTTTTAGTTCTGCGAGTGAGTGAGTCAGTCAGTCAGTCAGTCAGTGAGTGCCATTTCGCTTTTATATATATAGATTCAGTACTGTTCTATAACTAGTAGTTCTGTGAACAGTAGACCTCACGCAATATTCTCATCCACAAGTACCTGATTGAAACTATAAACCTTATGGAAATACCAGCAATAAACTGGCTTCTCCACACATCTGTGTAATCTCTTGTCAGCTGATTTATGATGAATAATTCTATAGTCTGATTTTTACTCTAATATTGGCGTATGAAGGAGGCTCCTTTTTCATTTTATATTATCCCTGAAATGCTAAGTTTCCAAAAACCTTGTATATACGTCGACGCGCAATTAAAAAAGGAACATAACTGTCAAATTTCATGAAAATCTATTACCGCGTTTCGCTGTAAATGCGCAACATATAAACATATATGAAAATTTAAACATTTAAACATTAAGAGAAATGCCAAACCGTCGACTTGAATCTTAGACCTCACTTCGCTCGGTCAATAATATGTGAGATGATGTTATATTATAGGTATTATGTTGAAGATTCATTAAAATTCATCTATACGGATAAAACATATTAGACAGCATATTTATAAGAAGATATCATTGAGTAGAGTTGTTGGTGCAAAGTTGTATGGCGTGTTAGCTATCATCACTATTTTATTTTCATAGATCATTCAGTACTGTTCTATAATAATAGACTATCATCTATTGCGAAAAATGACTAGTATGGATTGGAACCTGTAGCATTCAAATTCAGCTCATTTTAGAAGTATTGAGATGTTGATAAAGTACCATTAGAACAAGAATAATAAAACGTTTCTTGATGTTGAACTTACCAGTGCAGGTGATCAGTTTATCTGGGAGATCGATTTGAGCCAACTTTGACTGGTAAAATAACATTATCTTTCAACTTGATCAGATAATGGATGATTCCACTGCTGTGAAAATGCATCTTGTGAGGGAAAACTCCATTCAACATTTTCTTGAAAATGAACATAATCTGCAAATCATCATTGAGCGAACCCCGGTTTTTCCTCACACGTCTGCATCATCTGAAAAAGAGTATTCTGGATTAGTCATCATGATACCATCATCGAATCTTCATCTAGGTGTTTACTCTGTTGTCAATATTTGCAGTAGCAGAAATCTTCGGGTTGATTTACAGCATTTAATTATTGTGATTTTCGTTTAATTGACCGAGCGAAGTGAGGTCTAAGATTCAAGTCGTCGGTTTTGCATTTCTCTTTTTGTTTTTATGTTCCGCATTTACAGCGAAACGCAGCAATAGATTTTCTTGAAATTCGACAGGTATGTTCCTTTTTGAATTTCTCGTCGACGTAAACATACGGTTTTTGGAAATTTTGTATTTCAAGGATAATATAAAAGGAAAAAGGAGCCTCCTTCATACGCCAATATTACCGTAAAAATCAGACTTTAGAATTATTCATCATAAATCAGATGTCTAGTGGACTATAATACTACCCGTTCAAAAACATCGAACATCTTGAAAATGTATCTTTCCATCAACGTTAGTAGACAGTTGACTATAATACTACCTGTTCAAAAACATCGAATATCTTGAAAATGTATCTTTCCATCAACGTTGCAGCCAGACCTGATAACAGCACTCACACTCACATTCCGGGACGACACGTCACGGTACGATAGGACAGAAAGCTCTATGTTTATTTAGGATTTTTCCTAGTCATTTAAAATTGATAAATTATTTATTAATTTTTGAGAAAACATAACAGGCCAATACTTACAGAGCGCGAGGTCTACTGTTCACAGAACTACTAGTAATATTCACCATAAACATCTTCAAAATGTGTGCAAATGTTTTGAATATTGTTTGAATGTTAACATACTGTGATTGATTTTTATATAATTATTATCCATTTAGTAAGAAATGTAAGAAATGTAGAGAAGTATTACAGTAAGAGAAAAAGCAACCAGGTTTCCTCTGCAAGGGATGAATAAAGATGACCAATCAATCATGATTCACCTGCAATGTCATACTTTTATGCTGCGTTTACAACAAAGTTATCAACAGAATGTTTATTTCTCCTCTCTTATAGATTTTATTAGATTGATCATAACTTATCATACACATGATGAACATATGTGTTTGTCAAGTTCTGTTCAATCTGATAGAATCTCCGATCATATAGTTCATACAGTTCAATAATTATTTTCTTAGTCTATATTATGTAAATTCATCTATAATTTTGCTGTATTGTAAGCTATTGTATATAAGTGTATAAGCCAGTATATATTGTAATCTACATAAATAAAGTACTCAATCAATCAATCAATCAATCAATCATGAACGTTACGGGAGATGTTAGCTCTTCTCGCGTTCCACTCTTGCTCCCCGGTCGATCATCAATCGCTCTGCTGGAGTGACGTTCGATTGCGGAGCAGAGCAAAAGTCTGTACGCACCTTAAGAGATCACCATTACCATAGAGAAACAATAGTGTAAGTAGATATCCCATGGTATAGGGCGTTTATGTCGCAACTTTTACTGTTATCCCAAGCCGATTACTGTCGATTTTTGTTGATTTTTACTGTTTTGACCGGGTAAGAGTGTATGAACGGCACAATATGAGAGACTACCAGCGTCATAAAGCTTCACGGGAAATAACTACGTGGGCTATCAGCTTGAGATAACAGTAAAATTTGCGACATAAACGCCCTATGCCATGGGATATCTACTTATGCTATTGTTTCTCTATGCCATTACTAATCCGTCTTCACACACGTGATTATTGTACCTCAGCATTAATGAATCCTATAAAATATATAAGCTCCATATTCAGATTCAAAGCTTGTTTGAACCAGGTCTTAAATAACAATAATGATGTCAATGCAAATTTAGAATGTGTAGTAGTATTTAGGTAGCATCCGGTTACACCGGTTCTGCATTATACCAACTCAACTCAGAGATCTGGAACCATCGCAATGTTGCAGTATTAGCATGTATTATTGGTATAACTATAGTACAGTATTAGTACTGGCATGCACCCTGATTATTTATGAACGAAATCTAGTTACGTAAGCTACTGGACAACGTGTGTGAGAGTAAAAGGGATAAAGTGGAGATGAGAAAGAGATGGGGAATAGGATGAAGAGAAAATTGAGAAAATAAGGATGGAAAAGAGTGATAGAGTGTGAGGGAAATGAAGAGAGGTGAAAAGGAAGTGAGAGTAAGAATGTGGGAGGTAGAAGGAATAGTAAAAAGTCGAGAGTGATGAGAAAGAGAAATAGAAATTGAAGTAAAAGAAAAATGAAGTGAAAAGATAAAAGGTAGAAGGAAATGTAAGAAAGATGAAGAAGATCGAGAGAAATAAGAGAAAAATGTGAATAGAGTAGAATAGAATTCATTGTTTCTCATAAACAACAGTGCAATATTACAAAAGAAAACAAAACAAAGATATTAAGTTATCATCCATATTTCTCAAATGCTATGTCTCAAATATAACAATGTAAGAATACAAAGAAATATTTCTCATTTAATCAACGCCATATGCAGTCATAATAATAATAATAATATAACCAAAAGTCATGAGCCACATTTTCCAACTACTTGAGCTCATAAAAAAACGAATATCAAAAATGAAAAAGTTCATATCTCTTTGAAAAAACGAAACAATACAATATAATAATATACCTAACATTTCTATGTTACACAATAATTATACTGCAACATAATTAGCCTACTATACTGTAGGGTACAAGAAACAAAAATAAAGAATAAGGTACCCCTGTAATGAAAATTGAGTTATGAATAGAAAGTAATAATGATAATAGCAAGAAAAGAATGTTCGAAAAAACTTAAAATAAAAGTGATAGTAAAAGAAGAATTAATTATGAAATAGTGTGGAGTAGCAAACAAGATCTAGAAAATTCCAATGAAGAGAAGAAGGAAGAAGAGGGTTTGATAAGATGAAGCGAAAAAAAAGTTTGGAAAAATGGAGAGATAGATGAAAGGTTTAGAGGAAGGAAGATGAGGAAAAATTGAAGAGAGAAAACTGGAAGACATTAAGAGCAGCGAATGGAGAAAGAATCTTAAAAAGTATATAAAAAGGAATGGAGAGGATAAAAAAGAGGGAAGGAGAAGGTGAAGAGGATGGAAAGAACAAAGCAAAGATATTAGATTAGATTTCTTTATTTATGTATGTTACAATATTCTCAGGCTTATACATTAATTTACATGAAATGAGGGTAATGCTAATTATTCAACGAATTAAAGTATAGAAAATAAAGTATAGGAATGTATAGAAAACAAAGTATAGAAAGTAAGTACATAGTAAGAAAGTAAGTATATAGTAAGTACACAAAGTATAGGAAATTAATCAATGAGAATAGAGATTAAATGCGATTAGAATAACAATAATATGGATTTATAATTTAACTTCATAAATTGGCGGTGTTTCAACAAATAAATGTTGGAATGAAAGAAGAGAAGAATGGGAAAAGAGAATGATGAAGAAGATCGAGTTGAGAAGAGAAGAGGAGTAAAAAGATAAACAAAAAATGAGAAACAAACAAAAT
Source organism: Nilaparvata lugens (assembly GCF_014356525.2). Taxonomy (NCBI): domain Eukaryota; kingdom Metazoa; phylum Arthropoda; class Insecta; order Hemiptera; family Delphacidae; genus Nilaparvata; species Nilaparvata lugens. The sequence goes on along the minus strand of NC_052511.1, from coordinate 4,950,076 downwards.
TCAGATAGCGAGAAAAGGGAAGTAGAAGAGAAGACAAGAAAAATAAGAATGAGAAGAGGATGAAAATTTAGAAAGAAGAAATTGAGATGAGCGGAGATTCAAGAATTGAATACAGGAGTGGAGAAGGAAGAGTCAGAAATTGGAGAGAGAAGAGAACGGGACGAAACGAGAACAAAGAAGAAGAAAAAGAAAAGGAAGAAGAAAGAAGAAGCAGAAAGCAGAAGAAGAGAGCAGCAGAAGAAGAAGAAGAAGAAGAAGAAGAAGAAGAAGAAGAAGAAGAAGAAGAAGAAGAAGAAGAAGAAGAAGAAGAAGAAGAAGAAGAAGAAGAAGAAGAAGAAGAAGAAGAAGAAGAAGAAGAAGAGAAGAAGAAGAAGAAGAAGAAAGAAGAAGAAGAAGAAGAAGAAGAAGAAGAACAACAACAACAACAACAACTACTACAACAAAAACAAGAGAATAGAAAGAATTAGAAGAACAAGATGCACCACTATAAAAGAAGCGATGAGATAATGAAAAAAAGCAAAACTGAATGAAGAAAGAGTAGAGCATTCACCATTCACCACGGTCAGTGCTATTACATCTAAAGAGTGCAACCGGACATTCCAAGCTGATGCATTGCATGTTGTTCCACCGATTAGAATAATTAAAATTAAAGCAGAGACCGGTTGATTTAACCCAGAAGCCGAGTGGCCTGAAGTTGGGCGGCTCAGCGAAGTCGCTACAATGTCAAAAAGTGAAAGCGCCCATTCCCTTTCGCAGACAAAGTGATGGCAAACGCACAAAAATTGAATAAACAAGGTCTATGAATCAGTGACACACTCACACACACGCCAAACGTCACCCACACACGTGTGTAGTGAGGTGCAAGTTATAATGGCAGTATTCGATTGACAATGGTATTGCTATCCTTGTCTATCATTCGACAAAGCAGGTTGCTTTGTCCTTTTCTAGCTCCGCAATGTTGCCAGATCGTATTTGAACAATGTAGGAATATAAATAATTAACAAGAAATGAAAACACTCCACTCACATGGGCTACTTTTTAACAAATTAATAAAATCAATATAAAAATCTTGAAGTACCGTTTATTTTTTAAAAACAGTTCAACAACTAGTTTCGAGTATGCCCTAAGTTAGGGTCGAGATTAGTTTATTTATTTATTTATTTATTTATTTATTTAATCGTGGACAGAATCACAAATCATATAAATATGATTAGGAAGGAACAACAGGCTTGGCCCAAATCTATTCCATTCCTAAATTTTGATAAATTAATAAAATATCCAAAAATAGGTTATGTTTCCACTGTAAAACGTTCAAGTTCAATTTTCGTCCAAAAATATATACAAGCTAAAAAATTTGAATTTATAGAAATTAAAACACCAAACTATATTTAAATATTTAAATATAACACTTAATTATCACTTCATATTGAATTAACCAAGTTATTTTATACAATTTTGAACCCAAAAATACACACAACTTCTCTCACTAAGCACTAAATAGTTGTTGAACTATTTTAAAGTTTTTAAAAAATAAAGGGTACTTCAAGATTTTTATATTGTTCTTATTAATAATTATTAACAAGAAATTTAATCTCAATCATGTAAGTTCATTAATAGTTGATCACTGAAAATAATTTCTTGAATAATAAAATATGATTAGTCATTTAAATCAAGAATGAACAGTTGATATCACCTCAGATATACCGGTATCCGCTATCCTCTAAAGAAGGCAGTGGCAAGGCAGGGAATCGACAATGCTGCTCTCCTATCCTTCTCTACTGCCACTATAACGTGGACCTCACTGAATGAATTAGTGACACACATTAAACATCACTCACACATAGAGAGGTCCAAGTTATAATGGCAGTGAGAAAGATAGAAGAACAGCGTTACCGATTCTCTGCCTTGCCACTGCCTTCTTTAGAGGATAGCTGATACTGGTTTTTCGGATGTAATATTAACTGTTCATTCTTGTTTAAAATAATCAATTATATTTCATTCATCAAGAGAATATATATATATATATATATATATATATATATATATATATATATATATATATATTATATATATATATATATATATATATAATCTATGTTTAAATAATGAATTTCAATGCCTGAATTTAAGTATTCTGTTAATTATATTTTTATAATGTTTTTATTTTATTTATTCTTTTATCTTTTCTCAGTCCATACATTATTCACATTACTCAATTCTATTTGTATCTGTGACCCTGTGATATTTAAACCCTCTTGATGATCAGATCATAGATTTAATTTCGATTGCTAATTGTATTGAAATATAAAGGTGCGTACAGATATATGCGCCGCGAACATGAGCAATTCACTCTTAATCAGCTGACTATATCTGTATTTTTACAGAAACGGTAAGATACAGATATAAAAAGCTTGATATCAGCTGATTAAAAGTGAATTGCTCAAGTTCGCGGCGCGTAAATCTGTACGCAACTTTACGTGCTGGATTGTATTTTTCTTAATAAGTAGCTAACATTATTTTTCATTTTTGATTCGTCAGGTATTATAAACTTGTTAATTTGTTTTTTATATGCATGTATTCTACATTTTCTTGTATTGAGCTTATTGGGAATAAAACTTCATTCATTCACATTAATGTTGAAAAGTGATCTGGCAACGTTGCTGAGCTAGAAAAGGATAGCACTATCTGCTTTGTCGAATGATAGACAAGGATAGCAACACCAACGTTGATCAAATACTGCCACTATAACCTGGATCTCACTAAAGAGGCACGCTCACCGCCTCTTATTTGAACATTGTCGAAATTTATGTTGATGTGGCCCATAAATATCAACCAACGCTCTCCATGATACGCTAGTATAAACTTTATGTCTGATCCATCATAAGCATGAATGCAGCTTACAACGGTGTAAGTTGAAAATGAATATTAAATGTTGCATAACAGTGAGTGTACTGGACAATCAGAGAGTTGAAGAATCAATGAAATAGCAGACTAAAAAAGGTCGCAAAGTTGATAGATTTTAGTAGTGACCACTCGAATAGATATGATGCTTAAGGTATGTATTTGTATTACCAATTGTAATGTTCAATCATTATGCTTAATGTATGTATTTGTATTACCAATTGTGAAAATGCAGTGAAATAAACGAATTATGAATGAATGTTAATCATTCACATTAAAAGTGAATTGTGGAGTGGTTAAGTCACAGATATTAGTATATTATCGTAGAAGATTATCAACGGAGCATGGACCTATATTTCCGTTACTTCGGTGCAACTAGGAGAAACATTCCTAGGATCAGCTGTTGGTGAGAATTAGCCAATCAGGGATCATTTTGTATCTGCGTGTTATAACGCTCCTCAGTGGCCAGCTTTTGACGGGAGACCACTATAGAACAATCGCCACACTGAATGCCATTTAATTATTTCAAGAATTGCTTGCTGGAGATTTGTAACCCACCTAAAGCTACAGGTCCTCTCATCTCTCGCCATAATGACGTGCTAGTATCAGCAGCCAATGAGAGCGCGTTGACGGCGTGGCCTCGTGCTAAAGGCGTCCAGCACAATATCTAATTGCACACGATTGGTTGACGTAGCTTATCACTTAGCTGATTTCAAATGGGATATCCTATCCACCAAAATAACCACAAAGGAGCCTTACTAATTTCGTAGGCTTGTAATCACCATCATGGTTCAAACGGAGAGAGATCAGCTGTTGGTTTGAACCCTGAATGAAACATATCATATGCGATTATACCTGCACGTTAACGTAGATGCAACGATATGGTCCTTAGTTTCTTGTGTCAAGATTACAGAAACTCTGGAATGACAGTGTAGAAAATCTTGGAGAATGACAGTGATTACTGATTACGTTTCAAATGTTTTCCTTCAGATCATGTTATAGACTATTTAAGCACAGATTAGTTATTTGTGCAACTAGTGCACAAAGTGACAGTTTGTTGCACCGAAAGAAACGTTTACGCCCGAGCCGTAGGCGAGGGCGGAATGCTTTCTTGAGTGCAGCAGAGGATCTTTTCACATCAAGTTTTTCCTAGAGTTACCATTGAATATGAAAAGTGGGCAATTATGGGTAAAATTGCCTGAAATCCATCAAATGTTTTTCTGTGTAATTTTATTATTAATAAGAACCTTAATTTATTGTAAAATTGTAGTAGTAAATGTCTGAAGGGGTGGTTGTCACTCATGTCGCTGTCCTCGTTGTCCTTAATATTATTATAACGTGCACCACAGTCACAGTTACCAACTTAACTTTGATTTTGCTGCTCTGGTGTTCCATATAACCTACTAACTATTTTGCGTTGCCATGTTGCAAATCTGGAGTGCAGAAAAAAATTTTCCCGCACTAGAGCGGAAAAGTGATTCTTTGCGTTCTGTAATCAGTGCAGGAATGGCCACTTTTCAAGGTAACTGTAGGAAAAATAATTTCAAAAGTATTGAACACAACAATGATCCCCAACATTTCATATTATGACAAATAACCCTCTACACAAAATAAATACCGATTTAGAAGTATGAAACCTGATCGCAAATATGAGCTTTACCCTATAAGATTATTATGAGTGTCAAATAAAGAATAAACTATGACTACCGCGATTATGATTGTCATAATCTATGACTACCGCACCTTATCACAATAATAATGAAAACCCGACAGAGTTCATTCCTAATCCGGTGCGTGTTTTAAACCGGGTGACAAATATCAGCTCTAGTTCCGAATGTTGAAACGTTTGTAAAATGATAGCATCGATCCATTCTGAAAGGTGGTTTCGAATTTTAAGAAACATTTCGTTGCGAAATAGGTTTCTTGGAAGGTGGTAAACGAGACCAAAGTCTGTCTGGTACCTCTCAACCTCTCTCTACTCTTCTATCCAGACGAACAAGTTTATAAATGTGCGTGTGTGTGTGGGTCAGTATATCGACTGTATACTATTACTTATTCCACACTTACTTGGTTTGGGTTGAACGAACGGTCAGGTCAAATAGTTGCAATATATAAACAGTTTGAGATCATGCGAATGGCCGTATTAGGTTCATTTGAATTTAGCTTGTTTTCGTTGATTGTATGTGGATAGGACAGGAGTAACTTGGTGATTGGTTAAAGTGCCATGGAGAAGGAAGATAAAAATTAAGGATTTGGACATTTTTTGGGGAAAATTTTGATAAATCAAATTGATTTAATCCTGTTGATTACGTTGAATCACGTTGATTGATCAAGAGATGATTAACTTGTAGTGGAATGAGTTATTCGGTTAATTAAATGAGGATTGGAGTTGCTTAGAGATTGAATGAGAGTGCCATGTAAAAGGACGAGATAAATGGAGGGCTTTAACAGTTTTTATGAGAAACAGAGGCGTTGATTAATCAAGAGATATAAGATGTGAAGTGACTTTCAGCTGTTCAGTTTGTGTGTGAAGTCCAGTCAGAATACGCCAAAGATTGGTACAAAAGAGGCTTTCGTAAATTCATGACATATATTAAAAAATCTTTTGTGTATGATTGACCGAGCGAAGTGAGGTATAAGATTCAAGTCGACAGTTTGGCATTTCTCTTAATGTTTAAATGTTTGAATGTTTAAATGGTTATATGTTGCGCATTTACGGCGAAACGCGGTAATAGATTTTCATGAAATTTGACAGGTATGTTCCTTTTTCAATTATGTCGACGTATGTACAAGGTTTTTGGAAATTTTGCATTTCAAGGATAATATAAAAGGAAAAAGGAGCCTCCTTCATACGCCAATATTAGAGTAAAAATCAGACTATAGAATTATTCATCATAAATCAGCTGACAAGTGATTACACAGATGTGTGGAGAAGCCAGTCTATTGCTGTATTTCCATTAAGGACTACAGTTTCAATCAGGTACTAGTGGATGAGAATACTGCGTGAGGTCTACTGTTCACAGAACTACTAGTTATTTTAAAGAGCCTACATTGCAAAAATGATTTCTCTGTGAGAAAGTGAATGAGGGTGATTACAATATCTTCATTTTTAAACAATTTGGAAAATATTAAAAAAATTTAAAAATTTGAAAATAGTCCTTTACTATTAAGTAGTTCCTATCCCGACGCGATCCCTAAGCAGATGACATAGCTCAGTCAGATAAGTTACTATCACAACCTTTGATAGACTATACTAACATAGTCATGGGTCCGAATATCAACACATTCTATTATGGTTATCACATTCTGTAAGAATGTGAATATTCCAATGAATTCAAGAGTTTCACTCAACATTTTTCCAAATATATCCCGCAAAGTGATGAATCTCAAATAATCACGAAGAATCAAATTTGTAACTGATCAAAATCTTCTTGAAGATCAGAAGCTTCTTGAGAGTTACTCACGAGTTTGAACACAGTTTCTCCAACAGAAAAGTCATTACTAATAAACTGCATTCACATCATAGTTATTACTAGAATGTTGATTTTTCCGCCCTTATAGTTTCTATTAGATTGAACATAACTTATCATACACATGATGATCATATGTGTTTGTCAAGTTCCGTTCAATCTAATAGAATCTATAAGGATTGAGCTATTAAGATTTTGTAAATAACTTTGGTGTAAACGCAGTTTTTGACTGTGAATATTCCAATGTATTCACGAGTTTCACTCCCAAATATTTCACGCAAAGGTCTGAATTTCAAATAATCACAAAGAATCAAATGTTTAACCGATCAAAAGCTTCTAAAAATCAGCTCACGAGTTTGAACGAAGTTTCTCCAAACAGAAAAGTTATTACTCTTACAATTTTCCAATACCCCAATCATGTTTAATCCCCAATTATTGAACTAATCACTACCGTTTTTACAGGTCTACTGGTTGTTTCACAGTGGCACAATGAAGTTGAAAAAAAATCTACCAACCCTGAAACGATAAGTAGTCTATTTTGATTACAAAGTTAATGGAGAGAACCTTCGAGAGGGAATAAGTTCATTGAAACTGGACGTTAAAAATAGTTAACTAAATCTCTTGTACCATAGGAGTGAATATGGAATATTTTATTCAATTTTTTCCTGTATGTACGCAAAGTGTATCAAATCAATTTACAGAACAAGTACTGCTCCTGCAATTATTATCTACCAATCTAAATTTATTGTAATCATTATAGTAGAATATGAGTGGGTGTGTGTGGTGCACTAATTCAAAGCCAGCCTAGATTTCAGTAGCCTGTGAATAAATATGCAGACCTTCATTATTATTTTATAGAGCAGAAATGTGTGCTACCACTTTTAATATGTCAGACAACATCTGTTCAGGTCTTCAGAAAAAAATGAATAAAACAAGACAAAGCTCGACACAAAAGTTTCCAACACTTGACACAATTTCTTAGTAGACTACTTAGTGTGGCCACAGTATCTCTATTAATTTAACGGGGATTGTTGGAGTTATATTGAGCTGGCCTTAACCTGGTCGAAATCGAACAGATAGCATATTTTTGTGATAAACTGCTGTAGGTCAGAGCTCCGATTTTTTCAACTGTCGTTTTACACAATCCAGTTTAGTACAACTCAAGGTCGATTCGGGGGAGGTCGAACAATTGTAAGTGTCAGATCAGATCTTGAATAATTGTAGCAGGTAAACAGTCACATCAAGTCAAATCACAGATAATTATAGCGTGTTCAGTCAGATCAAATCAGATCAGATCTCGAATAATTGTAGCAGGTAAACAGTCAGATCAAATCTCAATAATAGTAGCTAGTAAACAGTCTGATCAAATCAGATCAGATCTTGAATAATTGTAGCAGGTAAACAGTCAGATAAAATTTCAATAATAGTAGCTAGTAAACAGTCAGATCAAATCAGATCAGATCTTGAATAATTGTAGCAGGTAAACAGTCAGATCAAATCTCAATAATAGTAGCTAGTAAACAGTCTGATCAAATCAGATCAGATCTTGAATAATTGTAGCAGGTAAACAGTCAGATCAAGTCGGATCAAATCTCAATAAAAGTAGCGAGTAAACAGTCAGATCAAATCAGATCAGATCTCGAATAATTGTAGTGTTAGTCAGATCAAGTCAAATCAGATCTGGAATAATTGTAGAGTGTTAGATCAAGTCAAATCAGATCAGTTCTCGAATAATTGCAGCGTGTCCAGACAGATCAAATCAAATCACAAGTAATTTTAGCATGTTCAGACAGATCAAATCAAAATCACAAATAATTTTATTTTAGTTTGAACAGTCAGATCAAGTCAAATCATGTCAGTCTTGAGAACAAAGGCTAGCTCTACATACCAGGGCGCCCACACAAGACTCAAATATTGCTCTCTGTTTTTCTAAGCGCCTGCTTTTAATTATAAATTCTGTGCTCACCATGTAACAACTGTCCATTTGTTTAGGAAAGTTGATTGGAGTATAATGGATTCTGAAATTTCGATCGGATGGAATTCGTGATTGGTGCACATTAGCACACGTCAAATTTGACAATAGATTGGCCAATAGTAGTGTTGTTTGTACAAGTTGGGCTGCATAATGGGATTGATAAGGTTAGTTGGAAATTAGGAGCAGAAACCAAATAAACATTGTGTCATATTTGTCTTATCATATTAATGGCAAAGTATATACATTTTTTTCACCTGGTTGCACAGAAGTATGTTAACTTTTGATCCCGATTAGATGCCACGAGAGCTAATAGATTGTAAGACTTATATGACGCTACGGAGAAGCCTTATTCTCAGAAAACCCTTCTCTGATTTAATAATAAGAAAACAAAGATATTGTCAAATTTCACTAGAAATTTATTAAAAACTTTAAAACAGAACCATGGTTTCACGTAGTTAACCAACGCATCATCAGCTGTACATCATCAACTTATCTGATTTGTTCTCGTGGATTTTAATCAAGCTGTTACACGAATAGAATAGAATAGAATGACTGCCTTTATTTTATACCCAAATCAGTGACAGTGATCATTAATAATATTATTATTCCCACACGTTCTAATTGGACTATTCTCACTCAGACCGGACGAGCAAGTGTGAATAAACCCATTGGATCTAATAGGAATTATATTTTAACTGTTCACTGTCACAGTTGTGTGCGAATTCCACTTGAAAGTGTATCAATCCAGTGAAGATGCATGGGAAATCACAGGAAGATGCATAGGGCGAAATGTATAGATTGACAGCTTCACTAGAAATAGATTATTGATTTGTTCATCAATTGGTATAATAAATCAATATACTGGGAGTAGCAGTTTATATTGAGTGAAGGTTAATGAATGATTTAGAATTAGTTGAGCGAACAAAGTGAGGTCTAAAGGTGCGTACAGACTGTCGCTCTGCTCCGCAACCGAACGTCACTCCAGCAGAGCGATTGATGATCGACCGGGGAGCAACAGTGGTTCGACCGGGGAACGCGAGAAGAGCTAACATCTTCCGTAACGTTGTTCATGATGGGTGCGACTGCAGAGCGGGGGCGGAGCGACTGCGGTGCGATGGAGGAACGAGGACGGAACGAGGGCGGAGCGTACTCGGTGCGGGTTGGAAGCGCGTATATGTGTACGCAGCTTAAGATTCAAGTCGACGGTTTGGCATTTCTCTTAATGTTTATATGTTGCGCATTTACAGCGAAACGCAGTAATAGATTTTCATGAAACATGACAGGTATGTTCCTTTTTAAATTGCGCGTCGACGTATATACAAGGTTTTTGGAAATTTTGCATTTCAAGGATAATATGAAAGGAAAAAGGAGCCTCCTTCATACGCCAATATTAGAGTAAAAATCAGACTATAAAATTATTCATCATAAATCAGCTGATAAGTGATTACACAGATGTGTGGAGAAGCCAGTCTATTGCTGTATTTCCATAAGGTCTATAGTTTCAATCAGGTACTTGTGGATGAGAATACTGCGTGAGGTCTACTGTTCACAGAGCTACTAGTTATAACAATATTAACAGTGATGTGGTAAATCAATTTACGAAGACTTTTTCACAAAAGAGGAAAATTTGAGTAGCATTAACGCCTTACATTTTCTCAAGTAGGCAACTTGAGTAACACACATGCTGTAAGATTTCTACATATGAATTCCGTCAAGAGGTGGGATTCATTCAAAACGGAGTATTTGTAATTGAGTTCAATATTCTCATTTCTCAATTTAAAATGCTTCCAATATATCATTCACCCAACATTCTACTACTCAGGATCTTACATAGCAGAATACACTCCAATAATAGAAGGATTCGAAGAATGTGTTTTCATTTCAAGACTCGAAGAATTCTTGAACAACTGAGAGGCTTTTATCAGAAACTGTTTCTTGCGAGCAAAGCGTGGGAACGTTTTCCTACATATTTTTACTTGTTGATACAGTCCGTTTTAGCGGAAAACGTGAACCGTATTTATGAACTCAACAATAATCAACACCCCTTTTTTCTGAAGAGAATTTCACTTTCTCATTTAAAAACTATCGATACCCTTGAAAATACCACCATAATAATGATACAATAAAATAAGTCAATAGGAATCAACTCAATACTCTCCTCAACTTGTCTAGGGGAATCGCACCATATCCATTAGAAAACAATGCTTATTACTCAAAGATAACTTTGTAATTTATACAAAACAATCAAGATACGATAAAAAATCAATAGTGAATCCGCCAACAATGTAAAACCTGTTCTACTGTGAGGTCCAGGTTATAATGACAGTGACGAAGGATAGGAAAACAGCGTTGTCGATTCTCTGCCTTGCAAATGCCATCTATAGAGGATAGCTAATACCGGTATTATATCTGATGTAATATTGACTATTCCTTGTTATATTTTATCCGGCAAGGAAACATATTCTTCAATGAATCATACATTTTCATAATATTGAGATCAGAATTAAGTTTGTTCTTCGGTAATTCTTCAAAATTATATTTTTAATATGTGGATATATCCTATTTTAGTTAAGTTATAATAATGCGAAATATTTCTTCTATGTTTAGTTTTGAAGCATCTAAATTTGAAAATCTACTTTGTAAAAATTCTTTAGGACTGAACATTTTGTAAATTCAAGAACTACAAGACTTAACCTGTTTCGGACTATGTGTAATCATAGAGAAACATAATAGAGTGAGTAGTAATCCCATGGTATAGGGAATTTATGTCGCAACTTTTACTGTTATCTCAAGCCGATTACTGTCGATTATTGTCAATTTTTACTGTTTTGTTGGGGTGAGAGTATATGAACGGCACAATTTGAGAGACTACCAGCGTCACACAGCCTCAAGGGAAAGAACTACGTGAACTATCGGCTTGGGATAACAGTAAAAGTTGAGACATAAACGCCCTATACCATGTCTACCATATCTACGTATGCTATCGTTTCTTATGCTATGGTGTAATCTAAATTTGGGAGAGGAATAGCACAAGGTTACCTCACTTTGATAATGTACTTCATTTCTTCAAAAACAACAAATTCTTCAAAAAACAAATTTACAGTATAAAATACAACACTTTCACAAAACTTGTCTAACCTAATCCTTATATAACAATTTACAAGACACATTGAGAAGAAAAAATCCCTGCAAAGGTTTAACCTGAGCGCAGGAATGAGTCGCTATAAATAACATAATAACAATATCGAGGGAAACAGGATGTTGAAAAACTACTCTATAAAATGATAGAAATTAATATTAAATATACAGACAGTTAAAGTTAATTGCAATAATTAGTGAAAATAGAAATGTACAAAATATAAATTACAAATATTGAACAGCAGCACAACTCATGATTATAAAATGATGATAATCATAGCATATAATTTATGTAAACAGTATCCACTATGCTTAGCATATTGAAATTTATATACAATATAAAAAGAAATGGAAAATCACGTAGTTTAATTCATGAATCAGTTCAAAAAACATTGAAAATAAGAGGGAAAGGTATTCACTACAAAAGAATACATTATTCAATAGTTACAAAAAAGTTTAAATTTATACTTATTGTATAAATGGATGAAGAATGAATAAAATGAATCATTGGAAAGCTTCATTGGAAATATTTTGTTGATTGATTATATTTTTACATTGTTGAAGAACGATCAGGCAACGTTGCATAGCTAGAGAGGGATAGCGCCATCTGCTTTGTGGAATGATAGACAAGGATAGCAACACCAATGTTGATCAAATACTGCCATGTGGACCTGACTATAGTAGATATTAGAACCTTTCCCTTGTCATTTTAATTGTTGAAATCTGTTTGAAACCGAAACAACACCGCACCGTTGCATTACATCACATTGAACTCATAAAACCAGACATTAGCATGCGTCATTGAGATGGAACAAAGCACAATAAATCAATCACCCGACAGTAACGGTAGCACACGCACTGTCAACCTTATGAAAATGATAACTCCTGATTTATTTTCGCGGGTACACAGGAACCGTGTTGGGCGAAAACATTAAACTTAGTCTCAGACCCATAAACGTCAAGCCGTTCTTTTCGTCCATTAATTATCTGCTTTGAAAAAAGCAGTGATATTGTTCATGAGGCTGTATTTCTTTCCTCATTAGGAACTGCACTGCCGAATATTCACTGAGCGAGTTTGGGTTTTCTCCTAGTGAGGTCCACGTTATAATGGTAGTAGTTGATGAACATTTGTGTTGCTATCCTTGTCTGTCATTCTTCTATCACCTTCTATAATTTTTGCATCAGATTTGTATCATTTCCGTATCATCTTTGTATCATCTTCCTATAGTGAGGTCCACGTTAAGGCTGTTTGGTACACTTTTTTCTATTTAAATTGGATAATCTTTTTCAATATAATTGTTAAGATCATTATAAGAGTGAAAAAAGTGGCAGCTGAAAATTTTAAGAGCCGGTTTCCGAGCTCGGGATTTATCTAAGCTCTAGACTTTAACCGGCTTTAAACTCTGGAGTCAGAAAATTGGCTTTCCGAGTCAGAGCGTTAACGTAGTTGAGGACTTAAATAGACTCTGGAGTTTAGAGATCACGTTAGACCCTGGAGTTTATAATTTCGCTTTCTGAGTGAAGGGCTCATAAGTCCAGGACTTGAATTAAATTCTCGCCTCCTTCCGAGTCAAGGATTTATCAAAAATCGTTAAGTCCAGAACTTAAAACAGCGTGCTTTTAAACCCTCGACTGGGGTAGGATTTAAATTCAAGTTCTAGACTCAACTGAGCAAACACAATTCAGTTATTGTTTTGGAGTAGATGAATGGACAAATAAATGTCATGCAATACTTAAATTATTTGAATTAGTCCATCTAAATTCATAATTTATAGTTTGCAAGTTTATTTTGGTATAAAGCTCTTCATAATATTATGTTTAGAAAACTAACCTTATTTCACGACTGTATGACATAACCTAGAAATGTTCAAGGAAAATAATACAAGGATTGCCTTGGAATGGCCATCAGAATGTGAATATTATTAATCAATGGCATATTCAACATAATAATAATAATTTATAACAATAATAAATTATTATTCCAGTTTTTTTAAAACATACTAACATTTTTATTCCAAAATCAATGGCAAGGATCAATGATAAATAATAGCATATCGTAAAATGAAATGCTTATTTTTCATTCATATTTCAAAAGATTAAGTTTGCTTTGAATTTATAGATCTACACAATATAAAGAAATCGAAACGTATTTTCACAAAACAGTTTGGAGAGCATTTGAATATTATCCCGCTGCAATCAGCTGTTTTGCTATAGGCCTAATGCCAACAATACAACAGCAAAATATTGAGAATTTCCCTCATGTTTACTGCCTTAAAGTCCTGGACTAAAATAAGTCGAGAACTCAATAGACCCAGGAGTTTAGAACATAAACCCGTGACTCGGGAAGTTGATTTAAACCCGAGAGCTTATTTCAGTCCTGGATTCTGTAAGTCCAGAACTTGCAGATTCCGAGCTCGGAAACCGGCCCTAAGTGGTCTAATAAGAGAATTATAGGTCGTTAAAGTGTCAACTCTGTTTTCTTTCCAGATCATAAACGGTTTCGACTATAAACGGTTTCGACAGAACTTCTCTTAAAAATTCAAAAAATGTATCTTTCAAACTGAAACATTTTATTCCCCAAATCGTTCATGAATGAAAAGTAACATTTTTTGTAAATTCGATAACTTGTTTATATTGGCATAAATCGTGTAAAAACTCATATTAGAACAAAGCCAATGATATACTGGATGTATCAAAAAACTTCAATGGAAAATTCGAAACCGTTTATGATCTGGGAAGAAAACGGAGTTAGTACTTTCAACAACCCATAACTCGCTTATTAGACCACTCAAAAATTTCAGTTGCCACTTTTTCTCACTCTTATAATGATCTTAACAATATATTGGGAAAGATTATCCAATTTGAATTTAAAAAATCTGGTGCAGCGCACTCACACAACTTTCCTTGCCGTTATGAAAATTGATCACCTGACGCTAGTATTCCCGCGCATCTCAAGTCTACTATTCAAAGATTTGAGCCAGCTGGTGACAGGGCAATAATGCTGGAGACACACGAGGGTTGCTATCTCTTCATAGTGAATGATTTAATAGAATCAACAGTTGCCAACAGTTTGCAGTTGAATAATGTTATTTTCTCTCATTTCGAGCTTATTTTTAATTTTAGGTGAAAATGTTACTGGACATTAATTGTAGAGATTTCCATGCTCAATCCTTTGAACTTGATTTTTTTTTTGTTTAAATTGTATCTGAAGCCTGATAATTGAGAATCTAAAATCAAACTTTGCATAGATGGGGTGGAGCTCCTGAAATTGTTAAAGATATGGGACTTGTTGCAGTTAATAGAGCTTATCGATGACTATTTCAGGTATAGTTTTAATCAAAAATCGTTGAAGCCATTTTCGAGAAAATCGCGAAAACCCCTGTTTTTGACAAAATTTTCGCCATTTTAACCGCCATCTTGAATTGCATTTGATCGAAATTGTTCGTGTCGGATCCTCATAGGGGAAGGACCTTGAGTTCCAAATTCCAAGTCATTCCGTTAATTGGGAGATGAGATATCGTGTTCACAGACGCACATACACTCATACACACACACACACACACGCACACATACAGACCAATACCCAAAACCCACTTTTTTGGACTCAGGAGACCTTGAAACGTATAGAAATTTGGGTACCTTAATTTTTTTCGAAAAGCAATATTCTCCTTACCTATGGTAATAGGGCAAGGAAAGTGAAAAATTGTACCAAACAGCCTTAAAAAGACAGTATTTAATCAACATTGCTGTTGCTATCCTTGTCTATCATTCGACAAAGCAGATAGCTCTATCCTTTTCCAGCTCTGCAACGTTGCCAGATCGATTTTTAACAATGTAGAAGTATGATTGATTAAATCATACCTATTCATTCTCAATAATAGAAATGTATTATTCGATCATTGGAAAATATAGTATTTTCTTGACAGATAAAAAATGATTAATTATTTCCAACAATAATGAACAGTTAATATTACATCAGATAAACCGGTATCAGCAATCATTTACAGAAGCACAGGTTAAAGATAGTCTACCGTTTAATCATTACAAATAGCTTGTAGTAATCATTTGTCTCTGAAAGAACACAGTGGCAAGAAAGAGAATCGGCAACGCTGTCTCTATCTTTCTCCTCTGCTATTATAAGGTGGACCACACTACAGCGAGGGGAAACCAACGATCTATACTAACTCAGTTTATATAGATCGTTGGGGGGGAAACTATCGTCATTTATTACTAAACTATTTGATAATCGGTTATGGTACTCCGGATATTAATGTAGCGTTTCTCTTGAAAATAAATCATAGGTAAATATTAGTTTGAAGGTATGATTTGTCAAATATGAAGACTGGATGTCATAAGTAATGAAATAAATTGATGATGTTTCAACCACCACTGTAAGACTTTCATTGAGAAAATATCCCTGGGCTGTAACCATAGAGAAAGAATACACAAGTGATGCACATTATACCATAGAGAAACAATAGCGTAAGTAGATATCCCATGGTATAGGGAATTTATGTCGCAACTTTTACTGTTATCTCAAGCCGATTACTGTTGATTATTGTCAATTTTTACTGTTTTGTTGGGGTGATAGTGTATGAACGGCACAATATGAGAGACTACCAGTGTCACACAGCTGCATGGGAAAGAATTACATGAACTATGGGCTTGAGATAACAGTAAAAGTTGCGACATAAACGCCCTATACCATGGGATATCTACTTATGCTATCGTTTCTCTATGATTATACGTACATAGGAGCTGCTTATTCTATGTTATAGCTCAACAATAATTAGACTTCTATCTATTCGTCCAGATAAGGAAAGTGACATCTTAGTTCTGCCGTTGTTATTCTTCTCACTCGCAATTCGAATTATGTCTAAAACAATATAGATTTAATTTCAATTTTAGATTTAATGTATAATTTAATGGATTTAATCTATACTTTTGTGAGTCGGAACAGCCCCAAGAGCCTAAACCTTAAATGGAAGAAGAAGAAAACGATATCACCTTAAAATTTTTCCAATCTACGAGGATATTGAAGAATTGTATGTGTGGTACCGAAGAAAAATAATTTTAATATTGAAATGTCGGGTATTTTGACAAGCTGAACTAAAAAATAAGGTGCATAAGTTTTTATTTTTGAAAATGGGTGTGTCTTGAGGTGCGTACAGATATACGCGCCGCGAACATGAGCAATTCACTTTTAATCAGCTGACTATATCTGTATTTTTACAGAAACGGTAAGATACAGATATAAAAAGCTTGGCATCAGCTGATTAGAAGTGAATTGCTCATGTTCGCGGCGCGTACATGAGCAATTCACTAATAATCAGCTGACTATATCTGTATTTTTACAGAAACGGTAAGATACAGATATAAAAAGCTTGGCATCAGCTGATTAAAAATGAATTGCTCATGTTCGCGGCGCGTATATCTGGACGCACCTTAACATTCATAATCATCTCCGGCTGCTACTCTAACACGGTACCTTCATAAACTTTCTTTAAGATCTTTCTTGAAAATTTATCGTATTCATGAATAAAATATAAAGTATAAAACTAACAAGATTAGGGGTGCGGTGTATCCTTTCAATCAATCCAGATTGTCTCCCACACATCAGATAAGTTACCAGTACAAAAAGTTATCCAACTTCACAAAATAATCTCAAGTTGGCAATGGATCACACTGGCGTTATATTATTATGTTTTCCCTCATGTATACACTTGCGGGTCAACATGCATTACATAATCATCACCCAAACCCGACAATGAAAGAAAGTAGGCAACTTCCATTTCTAATACAATCCAATCGAAAACGAAATATTCTTGGCAGAAGTACTACTGTATTATACGGCAATCCCTCACCAACTCATGATTAGTAAATGTGCAATAAGACTGTATTGTTCGCTGGGCCATTGTATTTGCACGACTCAAGTCGTTAAAATCTTATAATATTCAGATTCGCCCACTGGTGCATTCTCAAATCCTACATATCTCCGGTTGTGTAATAGGTCCGTTATGATGGTAATCGAACGAAAATATTCCAGTGCTAATGGTATACATAAAATATAATATTATCACCTGTGCAGAGCTTTCGTGGAAAATAATGAGAAACCGATTTGATGAGATTGACTATTATATTCATGGAATCTTAGACCAGTTATAGAATAGACATGCTGGGTAGTCTAGCCTCTGAAGCCAACATCTACTGCCATATCACCATATCGTGACGTTAGCATCGGATAGAAAACTTTTCTGTAGAGTTTGTTTACATTGTTTTCTATCCTATGCTGACGTCATGATATGGTGATATGGCAGTAGATGTTGGCTTCATCGACTTTCAGTATGAATATACAATGGGCCGTGTCTATTTTATAACTGGTCTAAGCATGGGATAATCTATATATATATATATATATATATATATATATATATATATATATATATATATAATATATATATATATATATATAAAAGCGAAATGGCACTCACTCACTGACTGACTGACTGACTGACTGACTGACTCACTCACTCACTCACTCGCATAACTAAAAATCTACCGGACCAAAAACGTTCAAATTTGGTAGGTATGTTCAGTTGGCCCTTTAGAGGCGCACTAAGAAATCTTTTGGCAATATTTTAACTCTAAGGGTTGTTTTTAAGGGTTTAAAGTTCGTCTTTTAGCATGTATATTCTTCTTTTCCCAATCTCTTAATTATAATTGAAATTTCCATATCATACTGTTACTATAGAACTATAATCTAGATAGAGTACCTCTTCGAAACAGTTGTTAACTGGCAACTAAATTAATAATTTTGTCAGGTTGGCATTCAGTTGAGTTGACTTTGTTAGGTTGGCACCAAGTTGAAGATTTAAATGCATTTATCGCGGAAAAATTGATTGGGCACTGCTACTTCAATCCTGGGAATATTATATTACTAGCCGTCAGGCTCGCTTCGCTCGCCATATCCGTTTAGCCAGACGTTTATTCTGGACCCCTGACTGGATTGTTCTAGCATATGATAAAAATGCCCAAATGAAAAATGCAGGCGAGCGAAGCGAGCCTGCTGATCTCATTCTTGGACGATTCTGGCTAGACGGATATGGCGAGCGAAGCGAGCCAGACGGCTAGTATGATATAAAGTGCTAATGGTATTCATGAAATTATTGAAAGTGTAAGACTTAATTCAATGTTGTCAATCTATTCATTAAATATATCTTGCAGTTCTGTGCAGAACTTTCATGAAAAATAATAAGAAACTGACTGAGGAGCTGATTTGATATGATTGATAATAATTAATGTAACTATTTGGAATACTTGGGCGTGTCTAGTCTCGGCCAATGACAGTCGAGATCAACCTTCATTGGTCAACAGCTAATGGCTCATAATCAGCCATTCCATTATTTATTGTTGAAAAATTATAAGACGATAGAGCAAAAATTTGGAGTCGAACGAAGGCTTATTTTGTCAAAAATATCACACCTTTAAGGGCAGATATCTCGAAAAAAAACTAGCGAAGATATTTTCCCATAATCTATCCCATAGTTTTCGATAGATTAAGGAGAAATGTGTCAAATGAATGTTGTTGGAAGTTTTGTGAGATTCAACTTTGTATGGAATTTTCATGTCCATAAGACGCAAAGTTTTCGAGTTATATAATGGGGAAAAATGATACTTTTGAATCACCTCCACCCTCCTAACACAGTGGATAGGGGTGGGTACTTCGAACATGTACCCATGTACCTCACTACCCGAAAAAGAGCTGAGGGATCAAAAATTGTCCTATAACCTTCCTCACCGTAATAACCCTTCATTGTCTGAACGAAGAAGTTGAAAATTCGAATCTGTCTATCCATTGAATCATCTTTTTGTCCATCGTTTCCAACAGAAGTAGACTACAGACTGAATAACATACCTAATATAGCAACAGGAACATTATAACTACATTGAACACAATATTGAATCAGAGCATAAAAATGTAAAACAACTATTATCCCAACACCTCAAATGGTCCAATCAACTATTCTTGTCCGAATCCACCCTTGAAAAAGAATTTCTATTATTGTTGACAATCTATATTGAACAGACCATTAAATCCGTGCATTATGCAAAACAACTATTATATCCCTACGCCTCAAATGGTCTATTATCTGAATCCACCCTTGAAAGTAGTTCAATATTGTTGACATTATCGATATTACATTTAAGATCCGTGCACTAATCTAATATAACTAGTAACCCAACACGGTTCAATCAACCACTCTTGTCTGAATCCACCCTCAAAAGTAGTTCCATTATTGTTGACATTGCCAATATTATATTCGATATAACATTTAAGATCCGTGCATTAATCTAATATAACTATTATCCCAACACCTCACACGGTCAAATCAACCACTCTTGTCTAAATGTACCCTCGAAAGTAGTTCCATTATTGTCGACATTATCAATAAGTATTGAACATAACATTTTAGATCCGTGCATTAATCTAATATCTAATACAACTATTTTTCCAACACCTCACACGTTCCAATCAACCACTCCGCTTGTCTGAATGCACCCTCGAAAGTAGTTCCATTATTGTTGACATTATCAATATTATATTGGATATAACATTTTAGATCCGCGCATTAATCTAATATAACTATTATCACAACACCTAACGCGGCGGTCCACTCTTGTCCGAATCCACCCTCGAAAGTAGTTCCATTATCTGCAACGACTAATCTGCATAGTAGAATAAGAAGTCATTGATCTAGATTAAACGGAGCGGCTGTCCAGAGGAATAAAAACGAAACAGGTCACTTGAAATCGGCGGCTTAGCCCAGCCTATATTGATTGGGGACTTAGATAGGCTCCGTCGCATGTTACAGTTGTCCTCTCTCAGTCTCAGTCGAGTACCGCACTTTTTTGTTGAGAGCTCACCTTGGCCCGCTTCTGTGCCGCCTACACAAGTCGGACTTTAATAAATATATTCTGCAAAGAGGTGCAATAGGTCGCCTCGCCTGCCCCCTGAATTCCTGCATGCAACCCCGGTTCTACCTATTAGTAAGACCCATGTCCGATCAAGATCAACATAATATCGACTATAGTATGGTGTTCATGGTGTTATACTATATCATAGTACGGTCTACGGCGTTTGCACCTCACAATACCTACTAAAGTATGGTGATATTGTAGTCTACTCACTAAAATACTGTTGTGGACAACAGCTATATAGGTTATACAACCACCTATAGTTATACATTGATATATTATAGTGATATTGTTACAGTAGGCTTCAGACCACCAAGTGTAGAGACCACTTTGACACCAACTGACATCTATAAACCTATCAAACCAACAGTTGGCTGAATTCAGTTTTCAACAGTTGTTGGCATGTGAAATCATAACCATAAATAGGCTGCTAATCTTGACGATAATGCTCAGGAATGTTATAAGATTTTCATGGTTGTGTAACTTGTGTGAGAGCGAAATTGATTAGGTATCTTGTTTTCACAAAAAATTGTGCGGATATAATATGATACATAGGGTAATAGGAATCGTAGGGTACAGGTATAGCAATAACCAGAGGTGGAGAATGGAACTAATTCTAGGTTGAATAAATTTTTAATTTATTGTGATACATTCTGTGATTAATTTAGAGTATAAAATCAACCTTCAAAATTCAAAATTTTAAATCATCATTCCTGGACCGAAAATCAAGTGACGAAGCAGTGTGAGATTACATAACCTTATCTTTTGGACAACATTAACATTTTATCAAAATTTTTGGAGAGAAATAGTACAGGCTCAGCTTAGTTTTTCCTCCAATGTCATAATTGTATTATGATTATAGTATTTTATACAATAAATGGAATGAAATGAATGAATGAACTAAATCGTGAAAAACTTATCATTGTATTCTCTCTGACAGACAAGGCGGATAGGGTTTCTCTACAATGTAGAGAAACTACCTAATTCATAACGTATTTGTTATGTGAATTGTAGTATCTAGGGAAAAATATTTGATAATATTTTATATTCTTAGGCTCAACTCACACTTACGCGACTCAGGTCGAGAAGGGACTCGACTCTAGTCGAGAGCATGTGTTTTCAAATGGTGACATCGCGGAGACTAGAATCGACTGGTCTGAGTGTCACCATTTGGAAACACATGCTCTCGACTAGAGTCGAGTCTCTTCTCGACCTGAGTCGCGTAAGTGTGAGTTGAGCCTAAGCTATTCCTTATAGTTGTTGTTGTGTTTTATATGGAAACGTTTTTTTAAAAAAAGGGTACTATGGAATTATTTTTTATTAATAAAGAATATTTATTCATAGTAGAGAAAGAACTGGAGATATTGTAGGTAGTACTATTTTGAATAGATGAGAGAGTAAGATGTGAATAGGTACTTTAGCCACTACAGTGCATGGTGGTGACCAACTCTGGCTAATCTATGGAGATTGATTGATTGATTTATTTATCACATGCCAGGTCTTGAAAAACCTATTGCATTTATAATGTTACAACATTGCGAAATTACAAAATGATAATAGGAAGAAATAATAAGTAAACTAAGTTAAAAATAATTGAAAAATATAAAAGTAAGACAAAAAAAGCATAACCTCATTACAATTGAAAAATATTAAGATACATAAGATGAAGAAGTGGAGAGAGAGATTCACATTAAAAAGTCAGAGGAAATGATAGGAAGGCATTAATGCCACCCTTCCTGTTCTACCGCCTTCTATAGTAGATAGCTGTGATACAAGTTATCCCGGTAAATCCAACCAATCTCATATTAATATTGTTGATTATTGTTTATAATGATCAACAGCAATATTATTTTATATTTCAACAAAACGAAATATATTTTTCTCATTATTGAATGACATATTTTTTTATAGAGATTGAATATTTAGTTGATCACATTTCTACCTGGTCTACACAAACAACTTCGCACAGTGCGGGGTTGGAAAAGGAGAGAGAGAGAACTATATCTGCTTATTCTAATGACAGACAAGGATAGCAAACCAATGTGGATCATGTGCTGACTTGATAACATTAATGTCATATTACGGTTGGTTGTTCAGTCTTTTCTTTTGGTAACACTCCAACTAAACTCAACTCAACTATAGTCAACCGCACGTAAATAGTCCGTTGAATATTGTAAAAGATGAGTGCTGCATTGCCAAATGAGAGTTGATAGTTTCAGTAATAAAGAAAAATAGAATCCTAGCGTGTTATGAGATAATGGAATACCATGATTAATTTGTCTAGTGTAGAGCGTACACTAAAAATATCTATTTGATTTATCATACCCTTTTGTGATCAATTTGTCTACAGGCCTATATGGTAGGCCTAGAGCCCAGCACTGAGAATATATATTTGGATTATCAGTTTAGATGAGTGACGCACTACAAAGGCATCTATCCGCTGGCTGGAGAATTGGGACACGAATAAATTATGTATCGTGGGAGTAAGAAAATATGGTTGATAGACAGACCACTCACTATCTAGTGTTGCGCCGCGCAGCAAGATATCACAGGTTGCCAGGCGAGAAACAATACAATAATTCTGCAATCAAATCCCCTCTGTTTATATTCACAGATCACGAACAATGATCATTTATCATAAGGTGGAAAAGGCATGGTCTGTTAGTCACCAGGCGTTAGATTCAGTTAGCTCTGATACAAAGAATCTATGAGTCACTAGTTTTTCGATTTATTTTGTTTTCAACAAAGTTTATTGTTGTTTCCCACTCAGTGTGGGGAACACAGAAATTTGCAAACAAAATGTCCCCCCTCTAAAAGTCCACACGCCGTTCACGTTCTCTGGGCAAAGATTGACAACTTTTGCTGTTCTATATGTTTTAGTGAGGTCCACGTTATAATGGCATGTATTTGATTACAGTTGGTGTATCTATC
This sequence comes from Nilaparvata lugens, assembly GCF_014356525.2. Classification (NCBI taxonomy): domain Eukaryota; kingdom Metazoa; phylum Arthropoda; class Insecta; order Hemiptera; family Delphacidae; genus Nilaparvata; species Nilaparvata lugens. The sequence continues at coordinate 4,926,685 of NC_052511.1, read as the reverse complement.
CTTGTCTATCATTCGTCAATGCAGATAGCGCGTTCCCTTTCTAGCTCTGCAATGTTGTTAAGTCTGTCTTCACGATGTAGAAGAATGATGAATTAAGGCAAAGAATCGGCAACGCGGTTCTCCTATATTTACCCACGCCATTAGAACGTGGACCTCACTATAGGTACACTTTTGTACTCTACAAAAATATTGACACCTTTTTTTTTAAAGAAAAATATTTGTAGACAACATTTCGTGCAACTTTGATGTAAGTTTTAGCAACTTCAAAGTGAGTTTAAGCCAATTCAACCTCGATCCAACAAAAATATTGAGAATTCTCACTTAACTCATTTTCTTCAACTAACTACAAATTGGCTACTCTCAGATCAAGCAAGTAAAATGTTCAACTTCTGTTGTTTACAAACAGTATATGCTCATACATATATGTCCTAACTTTCACAATATAAATTTCTTGATCCATGACTGAATCTTTATTCGAAGAAAGTTTTATCGATTTTTCAAAAACTATTCATCTTTGACTAGATTATTATCGATATACAAAAATAATATCAATCTACATGCTAGTCAGCTGACTGACTTGTAAGCTTAGCATTGAATTCTTCAAACATAACCTCTTTTCAGAGATTTCACTCGTGTTGTGTATCAGTCAGTCTTGTAAACTAATAATTTTACTATAGTTTTTCTATTTTATAAATATCCTTAAAATACCATCTTAAGAAACACATAATGTTACACAAAATTGAATTATTTCTTGTGTTTCAAGATTAGTTTTAACAAGCAAGGTTTTGAAGTGCTGACATAACGGAGTTTTAGTTTGCAGACACGTGCGTAATCTGTTAGTTTGTGTTGTATTATAAGTTGTGGATAATTTCTGTGGTAGTTGTAACCACATATTTTTTTCGAAAAGATCTAATTAATATTTTATATTGACCATGATAAATACTGGCAAACCCATTGCTAACAGACAGCCATTAAAAGTCAAAAGTAAAAAGAATGACAAGCATAGCCCAGAATACAAGCTCGGTCTCCGAATTGAAAAGCTACTGGAACAAGGTGTGCGTTTGAAAAAGATTGAAGATGTTCTTAATGTTTCGAATAGAGGAGATGATAAGGTCAGTGAAAAAATGCCGGTAAAAAAAGGATTTGCCAGAGCAACAAACAAAAATGTTTGTCTCGTCAAATCCAAGTCGAAACGTCATCGTCCACGATTCATCATGATCAATGGGATAAGGAAGAGAATTTCAAAGTTGAAGAAAGCACAGGTTGAATCCAAGGAACCTACTGTCACCAACCTTAATTTTGAAATTGTGAGTTACTTCTTAACATATTTTATTTGTTCCATTTAGGTAATTTATCTGTAATAATACTTGTTTGTAAACATTGTAATAATAATATTATCAGGATAACTTATGTTGACGATACTGTCAGATACATTACTGATAAGACATAAGTCTATTTCTTTTTTAATTTTGCTGAGACACCAGGATTGGTTGCCCGGATGACGTGAATTGCAATAATTTCTGGGATATAAGTTGTACTGAATTTTGTACAAATGTTTCGAAATATCTAAATAATTATTAAAGAAATGAACTTGGGACCGGTCGCATTAGACTTCAAATTGAATACCTATCACATGAAAACTTGCCTATTGTATAACGAATCAGTAGGCTACTGCCAAAAAATTATTCAGTTATTTCAATAATCTCTGAGATAATCCATGAAATGTGCACATTTTTCAAATATCTCAATAACCACAGATGATATGAACTTGGGCACTGGTCGCATTAGACTCCATATTTAATTCTTACTTGAGATTTCACCGAGTGAGAACCAGTCATATTCAAGATAGCCTACCTATCGTTGCAACTCGCCCTTAATTAGCAGATTGCAGATGAAGATTAAACAGAAGCAGTTCATCTAACTTTCAAGGATTAAATATTAATAATGTGAATGATGTGTTTTGTATTAAATAAATTAAATTATTTTATTGGCTTTGCTTTATACCCATCATTTATGTTGGTACAAATAGCCTACCAGTGAATTTATTCGATGCTATTTATTTTTCAGGTGAAAAAAGCTGTAGAAGCTTGTCTGAAAAATGTGGAAGACACTCAGTCTACAGATCAACTACTGGATGAAGGTGTACCACTCAACCTGTTTGTCAGTTCCATCAGAAAGCCTGTTATGCCCAAACGATTTGTTCGATAGTAAGTCTTCTAACTCATTTATTTTTGCCATATAATAATTAGGCCTACATCAATTATTACAATAAGGCACTACCGGCAAAGAACAACTTGTGCGCCGTTTAAAAACAATGATAAACATATTAAAAGTGTGGGTAGTATTTTGGTCTATTACCAAAATATTTTTCAAATTATTACAATAAATAGCTCTGAAGATTTTATCCGTTGTACCGAAGATATGTTGTTAAATTCATATGAATTGGATCCCACAAAATTACATCGAAACAACAATGATAAACATTTTAAAAGAGTGGGTTGTATTTTTGTCTATTACCAAAATAGTTTTTAAATTCTTACTATAAATAGCTCTGAAGATTTCATCCGTTGTTCCGAAGATATGTTGTTAAATTCATATGAATTGGATCCCACAAAATTACATCGAAACAACAATGATAAGTCTTCAGTTTTGAAGTGGAAATTGGACTTTTTGAAGTGAAAGTGAAATCTTAACCTTATTCTTAATTGAAACTTTTATTTGTAAAAATTTGGGAGAAGACAGTTTTGGGCTATGCCTGTTGTCTTCTCCCAATCATATTATATTTATTATAATTATGATCTGTAATGACAATGGAATAAATAAATAAATATATTAAAAGAGTGGGTTGTATTTTGGTCTATTACCAAAATATTTTTTAAATTATTACAATAAATAGCTCTGAAGAGTTTATCCGTTGTTCCAAAGATATGTTGTTAAATTCATATGAATTGGATCTCACAAAATTACATCGAAACACTGTACTGAAAAAATCTCCCTCTGCACTGCCTACAAAAAAGAACCTCATGATATGATCACATTGGATGCACGCATGTGCATGAGCACGTGATATCATGCATTAACGAGCGCGCATATGAGAAACAAAATCTAGAAAGATTCATAGAAACACGTTGTGACTTGCCTGTAGCTGCTCACACTGAACGCCACCAGCAAGTTCACGCGTTCAGTGTGAGTGTTCACATGGCTTTTTCCAGTTTTTGTTTCTCATCTGCGCTCTTGGACATGCTTAACAACACGTGCACTTGCACATATACGTTTTTAATGTCGTCGTACCCTTAATAATTATTAATTTATATTCATTCTTAAACACTAGAAGCTTCAATTAGTTTCATTTATTTCATTTAATGTACCGTATTATTTGTATCATCCTGTACTTCAACTCAATAATAAACAAGGTGTCTGATGAAAATAACATCACAAAATAATCATTCTCAATTTTACAAGATTAATTTCAATTTTGCATGGTGAATTAGTATCAAATTACTATTATTAACTAGCAGGTAACCCGTGCTCCGCAAGGGTCTAATTAAGAACATGACAAACTTGAAACTTAACCGACTGAAATCTTGAAGAATTTTAAATAAGCCTGTAATCATCCTTGGTAAATTATGAATCTATATGCAAAATTGCAAGTTAATCACTCTAGTAGTTCAGACATGATGATGCGTCATTAGTGATTTTTTTATCCCATATGTGTAAAAGGCAAATTCTATCCTTTATTATAGATTTAATTTGTACATAATTTGTTATTTTCACAGTCAGCTACCTCACTCGTACCTGGATGATTTGGCAGATGTGTGTCTGATAGTTCCTGATAAGAAGTCTTGGAATAACAAACTTGAAGACCCAGAAATCACCATCAATGATGTGCAGGATGTATTGAGAAGCAACGATGTTACCTGCGTCAAAAAGGTATTAATAGTTACAAATCAAATATTAATAAAAACTTAGAAATTCGTCCGTGAATCTAGTATGGTAAGCTGTTGTTAGACTTCATCTTGAAGTTAGAAATTCCATGTAAACTGAATGAATAATCAATATACTTATACTCAATATACAATATATTTTTGCCTGTATATGTTCTTGAAGAACTTCAATAAATTAAGCAATTCAAATACTGCAACCTCTCGTAACACTCTTAGGGTAACCGTGGTAACCACCGTCCACTGGAACCGTATTCAACCGATCCGTTCGGCCGTTTGATCGGACGAATCTGCCGGCCTTCAATTCGGCCGAATATGGTCGTCCATTGGAACCGTTTACGTCAGTCTAGTTCAGTAGTTGGCTGGTTGCCAATTATTGAATTAACTACTATCATAGCCACCAAATTTTTTCATAAACAATGATTACATTGAGATTTTGAAAATTGAATAAACAAATATCTACTAAATTAGTTATTCATCACAATAATATTACATTCAGATCCTATTTGTTCAGCAATCTTTGTCCACAGATTCCTTTGAACATCACGATCATCATCGTGATGTTCAAAGGAATCTTTTGTCTCTCAAATCCCACAATGAAACATGCTCTTGAACCAAACTTGTCAACTTTTCATTGTCCATAGTTACAACTTTATAAAACAGAACAAATTAAAAAAACAAAAACAAACAAGACTGTGAAACCATTTTAGTTTAGGAACACTTTGTTGTCTCAGCTCGACTAGTTAGTTCGGCCGGATAGAGCCGGAAAATCACATTCAATTCGGATCGAAAAATTGATCGGACGGAGACTATGAACCTGTTACAATGGACGAGTATCTATTCTTCTCTTTATTGGGGGATCGTTCAGACGAGTTCGGTAGTTTTCGGCCGATGCTAGTTCGGACGAAAACGGTTCTAGTGTACGGCCCACCTCAGTTTACATTTGTCAGTATGAAATTCTAAATTTTTTCTAAACAATTGAAAACGCATAATATGTAGCACTCGTTGATGGGAAAAAGTCAGCTATAGTGAGGTCCTAGTCGTGTGGCAATGTTGCGGAGGTAGAAAAGGATAGCGCTATCTGCTTTGTTGAATGATAGACAAGGATAGCAACATGAATGTTTATCAAATACTGCCATTATAACGCGGACCTCACCATAGTTATTGTGACAGTAGGCCTACATACCACCAAGTGTAGGGTGAAGATAGACAGCACCAACTGACATCTATAAACCTATCAATCCAATAACAGTTAGCTGAATTCAGTTTTCAACAGTTGCATTTGAAATCATAACCATAAATAACCTGCTTAGCTTGCCGACAATGCTGAAGAATGTTAAGATTTCCATAGATGTACATAACTATTGTATGAGCGAAAGTGATTATTATCTTGTTTACACGAACAAATGCAAGGATATGGGATAAGATGAAAAGTTGAATAGGTAAGATTATACCCTGGACCTCACTAAAGGAAGATGTTACAAAGGTCATACGAAGACGATACAAGGATGATAGACAAGGATAGCAACACCAATGTTACTCAAATACTGTCATTATAACGTGGACCTCACTGTACCATTTAGGCTCAACTCACACTTACGCGACTCAGGTCTAGAAGAGACTGCAACTCTAGTCTCTTCTCGACGCAGCATGTGTGTTTCCAAATGGTGACGTCGCGGGGACTAGAATCGACTGGTCTGAGTGTCACCATTCGGAAACATATGCTACGTCGAGAAGGGACTAGAGTTGCAGTCTCTTCTCGACCTGAGTCGCGTAAGTGTGAGTTGAGCCTTAGTGCTATCATTTCAGTTTTGTTGCAATTCAAAAGTATTCTGAAAAAAGACAGGCAAAGTCACAGTACATCATATTTAGGAATGCACTATCAACTTTGAAAGCAGACTGGAATAAGTTATAATTTTAGATTTTATTTTCATCTACAGGTAATCACAATGGAGCAGATAAAAACTGAGTACGCGAGGCACGAAATAAGAAGGAAACTATGCAACTCATACGATTATTTTCTGGTTGACAACAGACTTTTGGATGAAATTCACTCAAATATGGGCACCATTTTTCAGAGACAAAAGAAGTGAGTATCTGTCCGATGTTTTAAGGAGGTTCAAACAGGTAGCTTTTATCAGATGTGTGCTGAGTTGAAAAACCTATATCCAAAAATCTGTTAATGTTAACCCTATACTCCAGATTGGCTTAGCAGGAGTTTTGAGATTTTGTAATCTGTAAAACATTACAAGAAATGTATAATTATCTCAAGACTTATGATTTCTTGCATACCGTTTTATCTTGATCTGAAGTACAATACACTACTTCGAAGTTGACCCTGTAAAACTTTCAGGATTCTTTCTGAAATCTGGCTATACTCATGAATTTTTTAGCTTTTAATTGGAGGAATGAAGAGAGATGTATGGAGCAACAGTAGTTTTAGGTGGTGTCCACCACCACCGTAACCACGTGAAAGTGCTTATTACAGTCGGTTGTAAAGCTAGCCTCACTCGATCAATCCTCCCAAGATACCTCCAAGGTCACGTAACTTTGTCAATTTATTTTTCAAATTCAAACTATCTCATTTGATCAATTATTTGAATAAAGGAATTGTATTTCTCACAATTCAAGATAAAACAATATACAATATTGTTGAACTACTCAAAAGAAGACAATATATACAACAATTTTAGGCAATTTACATGAGCTGATGGAAAGCGAAATGCATCTGTTCGTGGCGCATAAGTCTGTAGGCCTACATACATTTACATACTCGCTTCTTCTAAGCTCTATCCTTTTCAAGGGATTATATTCCTTCCTCTACTTACAACTCATAAGGAAAAAATAACTTGAAAATTTGATTGATTAAGATTCTAGACTCTAAGGCCCAAATTCACTAAAAACGTAAACTAGGTTTGAGCGGCAGTTTGTTCCAAGATGATTTTCGATTGGTTTTGTAATATGATTTTTTGTTCATTTAGAATCAACTGACGCTCAAACCAAGTTTTCGTTTTGGTGAATTCTGTTCTAATATTATTGATGTTTCAAAATGTTCTCCAGTTCTCACATTTATAGAGAACGACACTGTTCAAATTGACCACTGTAGTAGTCAATTTTCTATGTAATCCTAACTTTTGCTCAGTATTTCAATCATGTAAACATTTTTTGCAGAGCCCCAGTCGCTATCAAAATGCAGGGCGGAAATCTCAAGGAGAAAATCAACAAGGCTCTTGCCAAAACTACCATGAAGCTATCCACTGATCAGGACACATTCGATTGCCGGGTGAGTTAACACATTTTTTAATTTTAAATTTTGATTTATCGTGAAAGTTAAAATTTGTATGTTGTGCACAATGTTGATATTTTCAAATCCAAATCGAGATCTAGTTTATTATAGAACGATTTTGACTTATTACAAAGATTTGACTTCTTATCAGATGGATCTAAAAATCTTCCACAAAATACCAAAATTTGTTCTGCTGCCATACATACCTTCCGACTGTATAATCGGAGTGGGATCAGAACGCTGCACGACTGGTGTGTACCCGGCTTAGGATAACCGTCCACTGGAACCGTATTCAACCGATCCGTTCGGCCGTTGGATCGGACGAATCTGCCGACCGTTAATTCGGCCAAATATGGTCGTCCATTGGACCGTTTACGTCAGTCTAGTTCAGTAGTTGCCAATTATTGAATTAACTACTATCATAGCCACCAAAAATTTTCAAAAACAATGATTATATTGAGCTTTTGAAAATTGAATAAACAAATATCCACTAAATTAGTTATTTATTACAATAATCTTACCTTCAGATCCTATTTGTTCAGCAATCTTTGTCCACAGATTCCTTTGAACATCACGACGATGATATCTTTTGTTTCGCATATCCCACAATGGAACATGCTCTTGAACCAAACTTATCAACTTTTTATTGTCCATAGTTACAATTTTATAAAACATAACTTCAAAAAACAAACAAAACTGTGAAACAATATTTCAGGTTAGGAACACTTTGTTGTCTCAGCTAGACTAGCTAGTTCGGCCGGATAGAGCCGGAAAATCCCATTCAATTCGGATCGAAAAATTGATTGGCCAGAGACGGCCGTGCACGGCCGTATGAACCTGTTGCAATGGACGAGCATCTATTCCTTTCTTTGTTGGGGGATCGTTCGGTCGCGTTCGGTAGTTTTCGGCCGATGCTAGTTCGGACGAAAACGGTTCCAGTGGACGGCCCACCTTAATTTGACGTCTGTCCTCCTTTTATTTCAATGACAAAAATTTTAAATTTTGTCACACAATCTGTTACAACGGAACCAGTGATTGACAGCAAGGTTCTTTTGTATTCATAGATTATCAATTAGGTTAAGGATTTTTTATTCGATTTTATGAATGGCAATATTATTTTTTTCAGATCGGACATTCGAAACAACCAATAGAAGAGTTGGCTGAAAATATTGTTGCCGTGGGCCAACAGCTCGATACATTCTTCCCGGGATCTTTCAAAAATGTTCGTTTTGTGGCAGTGAAGACAGCAAGGAGTATATCGTTTCCCATCTATTATTCTACCAGTAAGTGGAAAGTTATTTTTTTCAATAAGCAGAATTATCTATCACTGATGGGTATGATTCTATTTTTAAAAGTGTGTACCTGAAGACAGCTTCACGTTTTAAAATGGATAGGAAGGCATTGTTGCCACTTTTCCTTTCTCATCAACTTTTATGGTAGATTCAAGTTACTTAAGTAATCCCGGTACTATAAATATAGTATAAGTATACTACAGTTTCCATGTGATTCAATTTATCCCGGTAAATCTGATTTGATATCAATTGTTAACACTTATTAATAATAGGTATTTAATCCTATCTCAAATATATTTCTTCATGTTTTAATAATACATTTGCATCAATTTAGAATACATTGGTAGTTGATGATATTCCTTCATAACCCACCAACGATAATGGGCTATAAAGACAAAGCTAACGTTCAAAAGTGTTCGTTGCAACGTTACGCAGCTTGAAAAATTTAGAGCTGTCTGCTTTGTTCAATCACAAGCAAGGATAGGTAGCAAACCAATGTTGATCAGGGGCTGACATTTTAGCGGTAACCTCACTATAGAAATTTCCTTGTGAATAGACTAATTTGAATAATATTAATTTAATGAATGTGCGAAGTAGCTCGAATTATTTACTTTCATTCAGTATGGCTAATACAGGGTTTGTATAATAAGTAACCGGACTGACCTCAGGAAATTTGTTATTGGCAAAATATGTACAATTTTTCATTAGATATCTTCAAAGTAGTCAGTCCTAATGGAGTCGATAGCACGCTGATACCGGATTTTCAAATCCCTGAACGCTCCCTGGAAGTCGGCAACCTCTATTCTGTCTAGAACCCTCGTCGTAGCACGTTGAACGTTTTCCAGATTCCCGAACCGCGTTCCCTTAAGTTGTAACCCGGGCGGTTAGTCGACGGAGCACCTCTTTGTAGTACTGATCGTTTACAGTTTAGCCGGGTGGCACAAACTCAGTACTACAGAGAGGTGCTCCGTCGACTAACCGCCCGGTTCATCGAGTCCGTCCGGGGATTGCAGATTCGTGGATCCTCCATCACGACAATGCTCCGTCGACACCTGCCTGCTCGTCACCGAGCAGTTGGCCAAATAGTCGAGGGTAACGTTGTCACATCCTCCTTACAGCCCGGATATGGCACCACCGGACTTCTTTTTGTTCCCCAAGATCAAGAGACAACTTAAGGGGACGCGGTTCGGGACCCTGGAAAACGTTCAACGTGCTACGACGAGGGCTCTAGACAGCATAGAGGTTGCCGACTTCCAGGGAGCGTTCAAGGATTTGAAAATCCGGTATCAGCGTGCTATCGACTCCAATAGGGACTACTTTGAAGATATCTAATGAAAAATTGTACATATTTTGCCAATAACAAATTTCCTGAGGTCAGTCCGGTTACTTATTATACAGACCCTGTATGTGTTCTATCCTATGTGATTTATTTCTTATGTTGTCTTTCTAATATATTATCGATCCATCTTTTGTTAGAAACCGTGAACGAAGTGGCAAGACCGATCATAGCTGCGAAGCGTCCCCGGCTCTACGAGGTGGCAACCGATGAACTGTCGACCATTGGCAAGCAAGTCAGTGTACACCCTGATGGTACAGTCACTGTGGTTGGTGAACAGTCCAACAAGAAGCAGAAAGCCAAGAAAACTACGAAATCGCCCGCTAAGAAAGCAGATGCACAAGATAAGGTTGGTGATAAACCCGCAGAAGAAGAGGAAGCTGATGAAGGAGAAGAAGAAGATGGTGGAATTGATAGCGATGAAGAGTTTAACATTGATAGCAACGATGAAGATTTTGATGATAATGTGGAAGAGGAAGTGGATAGTGATAGTAACTCGCCGTTTATTTTCGAGGTAAGACTTCGAACTCAATATTCAAATAAGCACTCTTATTTTATAAGTTATGAATGATAATATGATGCAATAAACTTATTCCCATCAAAAATATCATTTCATTGTAGAAATTTGTAAACATTCTTGGAAAGTTAAACTAATTGATCACATGTCTAGTATTGTGATAGCGAATAATAATAATCACATGGGATGATTTGATTGTTCAATTCAAAATACTCTTCTTCTTGTGGTTCCTATCCGTTCCGGATGTTGGCAACCAGCATGGCAAGCCTAATTTTGTCCACAGCCATGCGGAAGAGTTCAGCTGATGTTTTCCAGTCCACTTTCTAAGGTTATGTAGCCAAGATATTCTTCTCTTTTTCCATCGACTTTTCCTTGGACGATTGTCTGGAGTAAAAAGTACCTGGAGTCGTTCCTCATGATGTGGCCCAGACATTGCAGTTTTCGGATCTTGATAGTGTTCATAATTTTCCTTTGTTTATTCATTCTTCTCAGTACCTCTTCATTAGTGACATATTCAGTCCATGATATCCTTAGAATTCTTCGATAAAGTGGCATTTCAAAGGCTTCTATTCTCTTGGATATGTTTTCATTAAGTGTCCAAGATTCTGTTTCGTACAAGAAAACAGAAAAGATGTATCATCTGAGAAGTCTCATTTTTGTTTCAAGAGTGAGATCATGGCTTCTGAAGAGTTTGCTCATTTTGTTGAAGACGGCTGTGGCTTTGGTGTAATTTATTTAATTTGATTTAATTTAATTTAATTTAATTTTTTTTTTAATTTGATTTCTGAGTTGCATCCCAGTTCTCGATTATACATGTTCCCAGGTTCGTGGTGTGTGTTTATCTCTCTATTGGCTGATCGTTGATGAATAGCTGGAATTCTCAAAATATTAGTTCCACAAATTTCATAAATTTTGCAATAATTGTTGAATGGATATAATTGTTGAATGTATTTGTCATCATAGATAATAAATCCCAATTTCAATTACTCTTGTATTGGATGATTGGACCAAAATGACTTGTAATGTTGACTTGATAAGCAATCTTGATCAATTAGTTATCCCGAAGTTCATTATACTGACGTTTCAAGTTTAATTTCTGAAATTAAAGTATTCTTTATGTATCATACAGTTCTAGAATTAAATTTATTAAACAAAAGCAAAGTCTTACTTCTAGAGCCAAGCCATGAGGCGTCGGCAGGGCAGGAAGCTCTCTGATCGGCTGGTTATCAACTGATTCCCGAATTCCAACCCAATCAGCCAATCGGAGAGCTTCCTGCGACTCCTCTGAAAAACGCCTCATGTGGCTTAACTCTAAAAGTGATGACTCAGCTTTTTTACTAAATTGAATTCTAGAACTGTTCAACTTTATACTTCCAGTTCAGAAACTGAACTTGAAACTTCAGAAACTGAACTTGAAACTTCAGAATAATTACTTATCTATAATTACTGGTCATGATTACCAGTCAGATTGAACTACAGTCTGGAAAACGCCGCCTCATTTGGCTTGGCCCTTATACTCACACAAGCGCAAACTCTATGTTATTGCTGTCTCTCCTTTCTATAAATTGACTAGAAATTTAGAATATGATATTTTACAGTGTGAATTTGTTTCTTTTATCCTTTATTCTTATTCTTTATTGATTGATACAATAAGTACATCATCTTTATTTTGAATCATATTGAATAATAGTGTTCTTCATTCTTTGACAGAAAAAGAAGAAAACCGCCAAGTCAGCAGTGAAGAACGCCGAGGACGATTCAGATGCATCAGGCACAGACAGTGATGAGAGTGACACTGAAGATGAGGATTTCTCGCGGAAAACGGAGGAGGCCTATCTGCAGTCACTGGGCGGAGATGAGGACAGTGACGATGAAGAACAAGAGGAAGAAAAGAAGGAGAAGGAGGTGAAAGAGGTGGCGAAGAAGGATAAGCAAGTGAAAGAACAGAAGAAACGAAAGGTGAGTGTTTCAAATTACAGCCAGTAACTGTTTTATTTGATACTTGTTTAATTGACCGAACGTAGTGAGGTCTATGTTTCAACTCGATTTGCTTTTATCTGTATGTATGTAACGCGATTACGGCCAAACGCGTTGATAGAATTCTATGAGATTTGGCAGGAATACTCCTTTTTCAACTGCGCGTCGATGTATACACAAGGTTTTTGAAATTTTGCATTTCAAGGATAATATGAAACTCTGATAGATACTCTGATATCACTATATATATCATTTACTTTGAAGATAGAATCAATCAGACTATAGAATTATTCATAATCAATCAGCTGATTATTGACAAGTGGATTGATTATTCATTGCATGCATTACACAGATGTCTGGCCGTGTCTGTTTTTATAAGATAGAGTTTCATTATTTTCTATGATGCGTGCCCATCAGTATCAATATTCTCACATTTGAGAATCAAATTTAATAGGCAATTGAAAATAAAATAAAAAATGATTAAATGAACTGAATAATGCAGAAGAAATTATAATATTCTTGATTGAAAAAATCAATTTTAGAATAGTTGAGAAATATTTTTATCAGATGGAAAGATTATCACGGAACTGGATAAATTATCATATATGGGTTACAAATTCAACGTGAACTAAGTTTATTAACATAAGTGAGTTTTTGATCTTGGAAAAAACAAATAACAATTTTTAAGAGTAAATTATGATTCAACTGAATCAACTAGAACAGGTGACATCAGATACTTATGGATGAAAAAACTGCGTGAGTTCTATTCACAGAACTACTAGTTATTATTAAACGAAAATTCCAATTAAATACTGTAAATGACCCCTGTTGTCAATATTTGCAGTAGCAGAAGTCTTGGGGGGATTTACAGCATTTAATTGGGATTTTCGTTTAATAGTAATTATTCATTAATTAGAATTTGAACAAATGGAACTTCCAATTTGTTTCCATCTGTTACTTGTTTAGTTGAAGTAAACTTGTTTTGTTTTCACAGCCAGTAACTGGCTAGTTAGATTCTTTTGTGATATGCAGGTTGTAAAGTCAGCACCTGTTTAACAATGGTTTGCTTTCCTTGTCAGTTTTTAGACAAAGCTAATAGATCTATCCTTTTCCAACTACACACTGTTGCCATATTGTTAGGAGACTAGGTATAAATATGATGAACTACCAAGATATTTAGCCTTATCTCCATTATGAAAATATATTATTAAATAATTGAAAGGTGAATAAAATTTACTTGACGAATAAAATATATTATTGTGTTAAAATTGATCTGTTGTAGATAAACTGATAAAAATGATTCATCTATATCTGGAATGAACGATGCTAATTAATTGTGTCATGAAGACTTCATGATCATTCTAGAGATGGTTTCCGAGCTCGGGATTCAGCTAAGTTCTAGACTTAAAACAGCTGGAGTCAGAAAATTGGCTTTCCGAAACGGGGCATAGTCGCAGTCCACCCACGTATAAATTAAATTTCGAGAAACTAGAAAAATGAACACAAAATAAAATAAAGAGAGAATAGTGTAAAGTTTCAGCTATTTTGAATTATTTAGGAATGTTTCATTTCGTCAAGGAAAAACGTTGCCAATTATAGAAATGAGAAAATAAGGATTATCATAAAAGCTACGGCTAAGCCGCGTTTCGGGAAGCCAAATTTCTGACTCCAGCTGTTTAAAGTCTAGAATTTAGCTAAATCCCGAGCTCGGAAGCCGGCCCTTAGTGTCCTCTCTAAAATTGCATGGACAACCACTTATAAGCTTTGGAGAACTACAATCCTTATTGCATGGCTATGTGGATGAAAAATCTATGGTCTTATCTTCTGAGTTTTTATACTAAATATTGATTTTTCAAGCTATTATTGTCATTTTTTGTATTATTTTTTTACAGTCGACTGAAAATGTGGTTACTAAAGCTCCTAAGAAGTTCAAACCCAGCGCTCCTGCTAATCCACCCACGCCGTCTAAAATTAACAATAAAGTAAGTCAATTCGATTCAAAAGTTGTTTATTTCATAAGTTATACAAGCGATTACCGTGGCACAGCATAAAAATAAGAATACACTTTACACTACACTTTCAGCACCACAGAAATGACAGCAGATATACAAATATATATTAAGAAATATTTACTCTCTCAGAGGCATTACTGCCTGTGTGCGAGAATGAGACTAAAGTAGGAATAGGTCTATATATATGTTGCAGTACTTGCATAGATCGGTTAAGCTTGTTGATATTTAATAATAATAATAATATCGAGTGACCTGGCTGGCTCAGGTCTGGTGTCAGAGTTTTCAGGTCGCAACTGATCAATTTCAGGGCCTCTGACATGACCTAACGAATGCTTTTTAGGCAGCCGGGACCGACGGCTTAACGTGTCCATCCGAAACACGGATAATTTAATAATAATAATTACACTACACCCCCCCCCCACTAAGAAGGAACTACATTTCTCCCCCTCTCCGTATAATCTCCGGATAATTTAATAATAATAATTACACTACACCCCCCCCCCCACTAAGAAGGAACTACATTTCTCCCCCTCTCCGTATGCCCCCCCCTTGGATACCGGTATTATTATGCTGAGGACTAGGACTTATTATGAGAAAGGAGAAAGATAGGAGGACTCACCTTTCATGCAGAGTTCCGATCCCACTTCGATCCGATATCACATATGACATCGGCCTGGAATGGTGCATGAGACACATGTCCTACCACCACCTCCACCCCACATCGGAAATGAGTAGGATCGGAACTCTGCATGACAGGAGTGACCCCAGCTTTTTTTTTCATTTTTTGGTTTATTAAACAGTATTTATCTTCTCGGCTATTAAAAACTTATAAGGCTCAGCTCACACTTATGCGACTCAAGTCGAGAAGAGACTCTAGTTTCTTGTTTCTGGTCTCTAGGAGACTAGACTGTGACTCTAGTCTCTTCTCGACGCAGCATGTGTTTCCAAATGGTGACACTCAGACCAGTCGACTCTAGTCTCCGCGACTTCACGACTGTGAGACTGAGTCGAGCGTCGACTCGACATGTAGGTTGAGCCTCGACTTGAGTTGCGTTGTACCATGCATTTCTAATGAAAGTGAGGTTATGTTCTATGAAAGTGATGTTTTATCATTTTAGATAAGACACTAATAAGAATCAGATAAGAAATCTATTCATAATAATTATTATAAAATTTGTTAGATACGCAGAAGTGACGAATAATTTGAGGTTAGAAATGGAGTAGCATTGAACTGAAGTAGTGACAATGAGCAAGAAAGTCGTACGGTCGAGAGACTGGAGTCGTACGATTTCAGTCGAAGTAGTGTGAGTTGAGCCTAAGTGATAGACGTCATTAATCTTCCACCCTGCAGTAGGTTTCCCCATCTTATTATTTGAATACTGCTTACACTTCAATTTATTGAATACTGTATTCACTTTAGCTGTGTATGATTCTCTCATGAGCTCAAGGCTTGTACGTGATGATGATGATGTTTATGAGAAATAGCCACCCTTCCAACTAGTAAAACAAAGACGCTTAGACTATCTAAGAGTTGAACATAAACTTTTCTTGTAACCTACGAACTTCAAACCACAATTCGGGAATAAAATAAGCCTGTAGTAATGTAGTAAGGGCTTAGCCAGATTTTTCATTCACAATCATTCTATTTTTATGTCATTGATAGTAAGATTTGGATTCGACTGCTAGATTAACTACTTCCTTTATTGTTTGTTGTTAAAAATTTTAAATCAGTTCAGTAGAAACAACTGGCTAGCAAACCTAATTTTTAAAAATATTTGTCGTTTGAGTGAGAATGGAATATTCTTGTTCAGATTTATTCATAACAATTTTGTTCTTGAATAGCACAAGGTTAACCTATTTTTTCTCTCCCTATCATTTTGACGAATAAAATAAATAAATAATAAAATAATAAAGATTTGTTGAGATTTTGTTGAAACTGACCTCTCCTTTAAGCAACATGTTGTTTGAAAGTTGAAGAACGAATTTATCTCTCTCTTTGAATTAGAAGTATTGAATTGTGATTTATTTTTTCCAGGCCACAAATCAAAAACCGAACAGCAGTCGAAGCAATAAACAGAAATCGAAGGCTGTAAAGAGGAAAACTTTCGATACGTCTCTTGGAGAAGTAAGTGATGAACAATGTCCAAGTCAACGTAGAAATTCTTCGCTATCGTTTTTGTCGTTTTTTTAGTTGCTGTATCATTTCATTTCAAATGTATTATTTTAATTCAGCACAGTATCTGAAAATATAAAAGAGCCGGTTACACAAAAATGTTATGGAATCTAACCATTATTAAAGACGTCTTCCGCTTCTTCTATTGGCTATTGTTGCAGTAACCCTCATTTGATCATGGTTAAAATTAAATTGACTTGAGCAAAGTGTGAGAGTATACACTTGTTGAGAATCTGAGCTTTTATGTTCTAAATCAAACGGAATAGTCCATTTAAAAAAAAAAAAAAAAAAACTAAAATTATCTCTAATATGATAAGAGAAAGAATTGGCTTATTCGTACGGGATATGAAATTCACGAATGTCGCGTCATCAGGTCTGAACTACTGGGCTGATTAACTTGAAATTTTGCATATAGATTCTTAATTCGTCGCGGATGGTTATATGCCTATTTTAAATTCCCCAAGATTTCAATAGGTCAAGTTTTTTTATTATACCCTTGTAGAGCACAGGCTACCCGCTACTTATAAATAAACATTTGTCAATATCCGTTTCTGCTGACTCAGTTGAATTTCAAAGTTCAAGTGATCATTTTCTAAGTACATTTCATTAACTCCTAGTTGGAATTGTTCTTTATTTTAATTAATCAGAATGATATTTTACTAATTTATTCATTTATTTATTATTTATTTTACTAATAGAATGTTTGTTTTTCAGACTTTGTCTATCAAGAAGAAATGTGATTTACCTGAGAGTGAGAAGGTGGCGCCGAGGAAGCGAAATAGAAATACTAAACTAAGTAAATCGCAGAAGAAAGGGAACATGAAGATGAAGAAGGCTAAGCAGAATAAGGCTTAAACTAAAAGTATATTTTATAAAATGTTGTACCAACAAGACCCCGTAGCATAAGATCAATTTGATTAATGATTGTCATTTCCAGTTTATAATCATGTAAATGGTTATTGTTGAGTTGTATTTGATTTTTAATTTTTCATTTATATTCAAAGGCCTGGTTGCACAAAAGCCTGTTGAATTTTAATCAAGATTAACTGCCACAAGAACCAAACAGAGAAGGCTTCTCTGATTGGTTGTCATAGCATTTTATCACGGTTAAAATCTAACAGGCTTTTGATAACCAGGCAAAAGAGTTCTATGTACAAAGAGCTTTGTACTTTTTATAAATGTTTTATCAAGAAACTATAATCATTGCTCCAAATATCTATTGATATCAATATTATTACAGTAACTCTTCTTAGAATATTAACCTGAATAGACCCTACTGTGCATGATGGATTAGATAAGATGTGTCTCCTATTTTGTAATTAATGATTCTCATTTCATTCTATTTTTTGAAAATATTGTTCTCTTTGAAAAGACCTGACCTGCTTCTGTTTATATATCTGTAACCAAGCTTGTAGTATTTATAAGCGAGAGTAAATACAGACTGTTCTACGAAAAACTTGTCTTTGTTGCCTGCATATTGATTTCATTTTATGTTAGTAACATATTACAATATATCTACATGATTCTATTGAAATTAGTCGCTTGGCAAATTTAAAGCTTTTTCTGACATGTCTCATACTAAATATAGGCTACTAGAAGCTTTTTATGATATGACTTATACTAAATATACTAGAAGCTTTTTCTGAAATGGCTGACACTAAATATCAAAAAGGCAGAGCCTTTTTCTTTTAATAATTGGTGATGAATGACATACAGGTGAAGCTGTTAGCAATAAAAGTAATTGAGGGTATGATCAAATTTCATGCGTAAATGTGCAACTGCTTATCGGATCATGCATGAGCCGAGAAACAAAATCTGCAAAGAGCCATTGAAACACGTTGTGACTTGCATGTAGCTGCCCACAGTGAACGCAACCAGCAAGTACACGCGTTCAGTGTGAGTGATCCTGTTGATCTTCCCAGATTTTGTTTCTGCATATCACACATGTATAACTAAACGTGTATGCATGTATAACTAAACATAATCTGCAGTTTGTCTCGCAGCCTGCCAGCTGAACAGGACCCTGTAAAGCTGTTAGGGTTTGTCTTGGACTCAAAACTGAACTGGGCTAGCCACATCCAACAAGTGACCAGGAGGCTGTCGCGAATTTGTTTCTTGTTGCTGAAGCTGAGGGGACATGTGACAGAGGCATATCTGGTAATGACTTACCATGCACTTTTCCACTGCCATATCTCCTATGGTCTGCTCATGTGGGGTCATTCAACAAGGGTGGTGGAAGTACTTAAGCTGCAGAAACGGGCTGCACGGATTATAACTGCTAGTGAACATTGAGCACACTGCAAGCCCCTTTTTGTAAGACTGGGTATTATGACAGTTGTCAGCCACTTCCTTCTTCTCTGCCTGCTGCATGTCAAGAAGAATCAGCATGGTTTGTTGACTCGGAATGATGTGCACCATCACAACACTAGGCATCGAGAGCTGCTTGACATCCCGAGGGTACGTCTTCAGAGGTCGCAGGTGTGTTATGGGAGTGCAGCATTACGCTACTTCAATAGACTGCCTGCAGGAGTGAAGCAGTTGGATTTGCGTGATTTTGAGAGAGTGGTGACCGGATTTATGAGAGTCAGAGCCTACTATGAAGTGCGTGAATACATGAGTGATGATCTGACTCAAATTTTAACTACTTAGTCACTTTCTGCCATCTTGATCTTGACTTGAGTATGAAAGTGTTGTTTTTATTGTGTAATGACGCCATCGATCCCACATATGTGGGTAATGGATGAAGAAGGAGGTATATAAGGTATGTATACTTGCACATAAATACTCATCCAATGTGACCTTGCCAGTATGGAATACTTGTGTGGGGTCATTCTGCTCATGCTAAGGACATTCTCCTGCTTCAAAAAAAGGCACTTCGTGTGATTACTTATATCAAGTTTGATGCTCACTGCCAGCCCATATTTCAACGTCTGGGTATCCTTACTGTGTATGGACTTTACATACTACCATCAC
The DNA here is from genome assembly GCF_014356525.2 of Nilaparvata lugens. NCBI lineage: Eukaryota > Metazoa > Arthropoda > Insecta > Hemiptera > Delphacidae > Nilaparvata > Nilaparvata lugens. Next base: position 4,907,178 of record NC_052511.1, on the reverse strand, counting down.
TCTTGCACGTCAAAAAACACCAGTCTACGTTCTCAAGAAGTGCACAACTACAACACTCGAGGGAGGATAAACCACGAGGATGTTCCACGCCGTCGAAAGTTAGAGATTGTTTTCCGGTGCCGGCAATTAAGACGTTTAACTGCCTGCCACACTCATTGAAGAGGCGTTCAAGGACACCCTATCAAGGTGGCTGGCTCATTGGGAGGACCTTTATTCTTTAGAGGATTTTTTCAATGACTAATATGCTGGTCTGAGACGCCGCCATCTTTGTGTAAAATACCGTTTTACTTTTTGACACGTCTATCCGGGGAAGCCTGGTCATCGATCACGATATTGGATATTGAATAAGAATATTCTCAACCTCTTTACAGCTTTAAACTATAACTTTGTAATGTTAGGCTAACAATTGAAGGAGAGAAACATTATACTTGATGTAAGAGAGTAAATTAACGAATAATATTCTTATAGAATGTCTAAAGCTTAGTTAATGTTTTGTATTTGCCGCTTGTATAATATATCGATCTACACCATCGACTTTTACATCTCGACTCAGTGACTCGATTGTCGATCTGTCGCTGAATGATCGATATAAAAACAGACGCGGTAACCGGCTTGAATGAATTGCTGGTAGTTTTTTGAGTTTTTCAAAATTGTTATTGAATTCAAAGATTTAATCAAATTTAAAAAAACTATGGAGGACGCCAAAGCAATGTTTGACGAAGCCTACGAAGGAAAATTTGAAGCAATCAAATCGAGGATTGCAAAAGACAAGGACTTGGTTATTGTTCAAGATGCTGTAAGTTGCTGAGTAATCCAATAAAATTAGAAACCTTTTTCCAATATTAACTTTATTTTTCTGTGAATAAAATTATTTAGCCTATTGAATTTATAATAGTTATTCTCTGGTCCGAATTGGTTCTATTGGAACAATACTATAAAACTGTTTAATTTGCTGTTCTGAGTTTTAATGCTTTGTCATGCAAAACTGTTGATAACATTTTTTGATAAATAATCACAATGATACTAAAGGAAGAATTGTTATCTGATGTTCTAGATTGTTTTCCAATAGTATATCTTATTTTTATGTGAACATTTTACTTTCAAATTCTGAAAACTTGGAAAATTTAAATTTACAAAAGTGAGGTTATGTTTACCACAAACAGATTTTTTGCATGAATTCCTTCATACTCTTCTTCTAACTACAAATTAATAAATATAATTTGTATTTGCAATAAATAAAGCTGCGTTACAACCAGAGTTGTCAACAAAATTTTGTATACGAATTGTTTTCCATAATTTTTTTGTTGCCAACAAAATGTTGCTGATATTATAGCAACAAGTGGACAATTTTTTGTAAAGGACAAGTTGCTGTTCTCAAATATAAATTGTCAAATATATTTTGTTCTACAACAAAAATTGTCAATTATTAAGAGAGCATAGTCGGCGTGGACTTGTAGAGGAGGAACCGGGGAACATTTTGTTCATAACTTTCTCAAAACAGAATATTTCTGAAAAGAAGGATTTCCACAAGTTTCTGAGAGTGCTTTTAAGAGATTGACAACAAATTGCCACAATATCTTAAAAACTTAGTTGACAACTTTGGTGTAAACGCGGCTACTTTTCCCAAAGATCATTTGTTGATAATATAATTATGTATAACCTTATTTACAGAATCTCCGAACTATGTTACATTGGGCTTCGTTGGGAGGGCATTTCGAAATCGTGAAATTCCTGGTTGATCATAATTCCCCCATTGATGCAGTTGACGATGTCTGTAGCTACTGCATCAGTTATCCTGGTTTTTAGCTTCTCAATATCAAGTGCTAAGGGAGGAACATAAGCACGATCTTTAAAGTTGATATCCTCCCTTAGTACTTGATATTGAGGAGCTGAAAACTAGGATAACTAATGCAGTAGCTACATCATCATAAACTCGATACTTCTGTGAGTAAGTTGATGTAAAATTGGTTAGTGTGAACCATTTTTAAAAATAAATATAACTGTTTAAAATTGGGTCATTCTTTTTGAAACACTCGGTATATGTAGACTATTTAAAATCTAAATTGTAAGATTGAAAGTTACCTTCTTGTAGAATATGACGTGTCTGGGTCCTAGTAGTTTTCGACTCCAGAATCTTCTATTGTAAAGCCGGTGGGTTGTTTCTGAAAGTAAAATAATCCTCATTATTTTTATTATGTCGTAGTCCCAGACAAAATGAGAAATCGACTGCAAATAGAGAAAAAATGGTTAAAAATTGGGAAAATTTAGAAGTAAAATGGGAGTTAATATGTGCTTTTCCAAGATTACTCCATATTTTTATTCTTATATTTTATTATTTTACTTACTTATTAATATAAATTAAAGTTGAAGTATTGTCATGACAAAATAAACACCTAACAACATAGCTAGCCGTTTATTTATTTTCAAGTATCTTACATTCAGTACAATGAATTCACACAATATTACATGTGTTTTCATATTAACACCCGGTTGCACAAGAATCTGTTAACTTTTAATCCCGATTCAATGCCACGAGAACCAATCAGAGAAGTCTTCCTTCTCAGAAAAACCTTATCTGATTGGTTCTCGTGGTATTTAATCATGAGCAAAACTTAACAATCTCTCGGGACACACAATAAGTTCCGGTTGACGTGTAAGATTCTTGAGGATCCTTTGGATCCTTGAATCCGTCCCTTCAAAACATAACAAGCTTTTGTGCATCCTGGCCTTAATGTAGATTTTACGTTTTATAAATACTAGAATTGATTCTAAAATATCATTCCTACCTATGTAGGAATTTGTTTATAGAAAGGGGTGTCTTAACATTGCCATCTTTATATGTATTTGAATGTTTGCTTTACATTATAAGAAACATTCAAGATTTTGAAATATACTCTGACTTCCATAGTCACAACACTCGTAACAAATACAAAGTCAGACACTGCCGTTATAATGTATCTAAACAGAGCTGGCAGCAAATGTCCATAAAATTATTCAACTGCCTACCTGAGTCCGTGAGTGTGATGGATATCGCATCTTACAGGACGTATTTGAGGGACTTGTTAATCGGGAAATGTCTGCATACGGTGGATGAGTTTTTCGCAGTTGAATTTTGATTGGCGTGTTATATGTTTTTGTGTTGATATTTTTAGTTAATATCTTGACGTTGTTGTAACATTTCCAATGTTTTTTTTTTAACAATAAATGATTTGATCTGATTTGAATAGAGTGGCTTTTTATATTGCAATTGAAAATCTGAGTACCCTTTTTTAAAAACTTTTGATTTACAACATGTTTCAACATGTCATTTGTCATTTTTAATGACTTTTTATTTTATGACCTGGCGAAGTTTGGAATCTACACCACTTGAATACTGTATAAAATATAACGTGTTTTGGTCATGAATTTATTAATTTCTAGGTGTCAATGACCCCTTTGATCCTGGCTGCAACTGCGGGCAGAGCTGAAGTGGTGAGGTACTTGCTATCTCAGGGCGCCCATGTTAATGCCAAAAACGACCAAGGACACTCCCCCCTGCAACGGGCTTGCTCCAAAGGATGGAAAGAGGTACGACAATCAAAATGGGAGTGAGGGTGTAATCACATTGGAATCACATATGACCAAGCGTGCAGATGAGAAACAAAATCTGGAAAGATCAATAGGAACACACACACTGAACGCATGCACTTGCTGGTTGCGTTAGTGTGACCAGCTACATACTAGTCACGACGTGTCTCATTGGCTCTTTCCACATCATATTTTATTCTTGTTTTCAATAAATAAATAAATCATGTTCCTCATCTGCATGCGTGACCACGTGGTCTCTCGTGTGCACTTATACCCTAAAGAACTCGGGCTTTACATTAAGTAAATGAACTAAATAACTATTTCAACTCAGTACCGTTACCAAATCGTTTTCTAGTCTATGAAGAAAGCTTTTTTCAGATTTTGTTTTTTCGGCTCATGCATGAGTCGACGTGCACTTGCACGAAAATGTATCCAATGTGATCACATCCAAATAATGTTTTTCTTCAACTGTATAATTATGATAATTGAACAAACATTATATGATTATTGAACAAACTTAGGGAGTTCCTAGTTTTGACTTGATCAGTATTCGTTTATTGGTTTGTTTGTATGCTCAATGATAAATTTCAAATGCTTTCATCAATCAATTTCAAATTTCAACACATATCCTTTGAGCTATTATACAGATTGAGTTCGTCAACGAAAGAGTCCTTTTTGTGGGTAAGGATCTCTTCACACTTCACGGCTCTGCTGTAATACGTCAATAACAGCTGTAGTTTTCTGTAAAGTGTGAAGTTTTCAGCTTGAAAATTTCTAGTTCCATTCAAAATTTAAAGTTTTTGAATAATTATTAAGTTACTGTTCTAGATTTTTTAATTTTAAACTCCAATAGTTCCTATTTGATTCAAAATTTTCTTGTTTATCTGAGTATTGAAGAGCGTAAATTGTATTTTGAAAAGTGAATGTGACATAACCAACGTTTTGATTTAGGCAGTATAGTATAAATTGGAAATGGGACAGTTTTGGGCATGAGCCTGTTGTGCCTTTCCTCATGTTAAGTATTTGTACACAATGTGATAGATGAATAAATCATAAAATTCATGTTGTATCTCCAATTCAAGCCACGAATCTGTCCTGCTCACATCAGCGTAGCGTAGATTTCAATATTGTGAGATAAGACGTATTTCAGCGAAGCGTAGTTTAGAAGAGACCTTAAGTCAATTTTGTAGTAGAAACCGTTCAATTTAAGCCGTGTTTACACCAGAGCCGTCAACTGCTCATATAGACCTTAACAGGATAACATTGAAATTTCATAAGAAACAAGATTGTAGTCTTTTATCATTTCAAATCACAAGTCAGCTGGATTATCAATTACATGTAATTAATAACTCAATATAATATTTCTCTTGGCTTTCCGTTGCTTTCAATAGAACATCTGACAGAATTTCGGCGATATTTTGAGCGAGTTCTTCAGCGTTGGATGCTCACTAAAGTCCGAGAGATATTACTTTTTACACAGCTCTCTCTAGAAGAAGACAGAAAGGCCCGATGCTCTTTCCTCCAGTAATCAATCTCACTTCCTAACAGTATTCTCCCTACTTTTGTGTCAGCATCCAATATTGCGCGCAGCTTACTTACTCCTCTCCACTACTCTATCCATGCTACAAACTGTGCAAGGAAAAACTGGTTTCCCCTACTTTTGTGTCAGCATCCAATTGTGCGCAATATGCTTACTCCTCTCCACTACTCTGTCCTTGCTACAAACTGTGCAATGAGAAACTGGTTTCCCCTCTTCATGTTAAAAGTAATATCTCTCTGACTTAATTTATGTATTAAATGTTGGATGAATTAAAATTTAAAGTGATTTGATTTGTTTTGCAGATAGTTGAGCTGCTTTTGAAGAACGATGCAGATGTGAATATAGCGGACATAAGGGGAGCGCGGCCATTGCATAGAGCAGCCTCACTAGGTCTCATGCCAATTGTCGAAATTCTCCTTAGAACTAAGGGCATCGAAGTCAATGTAACCGACGTTTACGGCAACACACCGTTGTGAGTATTCATTTTTTCATATTCAAACAAATAGAGATAATAGGTAATCACATTTTGATGGGTTCCTCATCAATCTTCTATAGTGCGGTCCACATTAGCCATTATATAATCATTCATTCATTCAATGCCTTTATCTATTTCATTTCATTTCATTTATTCATAGACAATAGATACAATGCAGGTAAAAACAACAGGCATTCGCCCAAAAATGCTTTAAACCTTAATTTGGAATACACAGTCTAGAGGTTATGTAAATGATAACTTAATTCACATACTATTCATTCATCATTCATCTCATTACCTAAGCACAATAGTTGTATAGGTAAGAGGTACTGTGAGGTGAGAGATGTATGTGAGGTCCACGTTATAATAACAGTATTCAATTAACATTGGTGTTGCTATCCTTGTCTATCATTTGACAAACCAGATAGCGCTATCCTTTCCTAGCTTATCCTTTACAATTTTAGTAAATGTCTACTATAGTTATGTGCATTCACATCTTTTGTATGTACAATAATTATCCTTTATCCTTTGCAATTTTAGTAAATGTCTACTATAGTTATGTGCATTCACATCTTTTGTATGGGGCTATATTACGGGCCAATTGTAGTGATTCCCATTCACTTCTTGTGTTGCAAAAAAGAGCATTAAGAACCATGTGTAATGTTCCTCCCCTTACGCACTGCAAACCTCTATTTGTTAGATTGAGAATTATGTGTTTTTATTTTCCAATGTTTATTATTTGTAAAGACTAACTTGCTCTCATTCTCTAGTCATTTTGATGTTCATTCGCACAACACAAGAAATAGGTGTAACCTTGGGCCGGTTACAGAGCTCGACCGACCGTCAGTGCGTACGTCAGTCACACTTGTCTTTTCCATAGATATTCCATGTATCCGTTCAGAGCAGGACTGACGGCACGCACGCGCACGGTCAGGACCATGCGTTTTATACAGCGTATGAATACCATCGGTCGAGCTCGTGCGCATCCGTTCCATCGGTCGATTGACGCGCAAATAGAAGCTTTCAGAGCTGTACTGATCGCAACATAACCAATGTGCTGACACCTCTGCTCGACAATCAGCTGATATTGAATTGAATAGCATAAATAATGAATTCAATTAATAGTGTCATATTTGAATTCAGAGTTTTTCTATACATTTCTTCAATCATTTTTAATTTTTTTATTGAATAAATCATATATTATTAATATTTTCTACATTTATTTGATCCGTAGCTTGTAGTGACTGCAAGTATTCCCAATGGTGATACAAGCTCGAAATAACTCATCAAAATTTCTGATGGACATTCTGAGGTAGTTGAAAAATGTATCTTCACCCCAAGAAATTATGTATATAATGGTACTAAATTCACTTTGAAATGCTCTTTGGGCGACCATCGGGTGAACTCGATATCTACTTCTTTTAATCTTTCGTTTACGAAGATAATAAGCTGCAATAACAATCTGTAAAGGCGTCCATTTTGTGAGTCAGAAAAACTGATGTATGGTCAGGATGGTACATACGCACTGACGGTCGGTCGAGCTCTGAATGTGTAAAACTGATTCATCGATGCGTACGGTCAGGATGGTACATACGCGGTCAGGATGGTACATACGCACTGACGGTCGGTCGAGCTCTGTAACCGGCCTTAGAAACGAATATTGTCGGTACAAATCTAGTCATATTAGTTTAAGTGCTTGTGCAATTAGGTTTTATAATCAGTTACCGTTACATATAAGAGGCTTACTAGTGGGTGAATATAAACTTAAAATTGAGGATTTTCTGATAAGAAACTGTTTTTATACCAATGATGAATATTTTGCCTACAATATGGAGAATTTTTAAGACGTTGATGTGATGATTTCTTGTTGTTTTTATGTAGTACTAGCCGTCAGGCTCGCTTCGCTCGCCATATCCGTCTAGCCAGGGGGCTCCGCCCCCTGGACCCCCGACTGGATCGTCCAAGGATGAGATCAGCCGGCTCGCTTCGCTCGCCTGCATTTTTCATTTGCGCATTTTTATCATATGTTAGGACGATCCAGTCGGGGGTCCAGACTAAACTTCTGGCTAAACGGATATGGCGAGCGAAGCGAGCCTGACGGCTAGTAATATAATATTCCCAGGAATAGCTCTGATTAAAGTAGCAGTGCCCAATCAATTTTTCCGCGATAAATGCATTTCAATCTCCAACTTGGTGCCAACCTAACAAAGTCAACTCAACTTAATGCCAACCTGAAAAAATTATTAATTCAGTTGCCAGTTAACAACTGTTTCGAAGAGGTACTCTATCTAGATTATAGTTCTATAGTAACATATGATATGGGAATTTCAATTATAATTAAGAGATTGGGAGAAGAAGAATATACATGCTAAAAGACGAACTTTAAACCCTTAAAAACAGCCCTTAGAGTTAAAATATTGCCAAAAGATTTCTTAGTGCGCCTCTAAAGGGCCAACTGAACATACCTACCAAATTTGAACGTTTTTGGTCCGGTAGATTTTTAGTTCTGCGAGCGAGTGAGTGAGTCAGTCAGTCAGTCAGTGCCATTTCGCTTTTATATATATATATATATAATATATATATATATATATAATATATATATAATATATATATATGTAATGATTTATGTAATTTTCTCATGACGTGGCCTATACAAATTGTAATTTGTCTTTGGCAATAAATGGACTTTGATTTGATTTGATAGCTCAGAAAGGTTGCTAGATCTTTTTTCAACAATGTGAAATTATTATTAATTGATAAAATATTTAATCCCAATTATGTAGATTCATTATTCAATCATTGAGAAATATATTTTCTTGAATAAAATATAGATGATTATTTCAAACAAGAATGAATAGTTGATATTACATCAGATATACCGGTATCAGCTCTATAGAAGGCAGTGGCAAGGTAGAGAATCGGCAACCCTGTTCTATCTTTCTCTACTGTCTTTATAACGTGAACCTCACTATAGAACTTGTGTTGCTTCAATAGGGAATGCTTCTTAGAGAGTCCTATGAATTGGCAAAAGAAGCTCTGACTTATTTCTGAAGGAAATCGATGCGATAATTATTTAAATAATAATATTCCAATGCTAACTAAATTTGACAGAAAAGTAACTCATTTTGTTATGTTATTTCTCAAATGACTCAGTCAGTTGAGATTGAATATTCTGTTAGTTCATAATATTTTATTTATTAAAGCTTTAATCATAGAGAAACAATAGCTTAAGTAGATATCCCATGGTATAGGGCGTTTATGTCGCAACTTTTACTTTTATCTCAAGCCGATTAGGTACTGTCGATTATTGTCGATTTTTACTGTTTTGACCGGGTAAGTGTGTATGAACGGCACAATTTGAGAGACTACCAGCGTCATAAAGCTTCACAGGAAAGAACTACGTGGACTATCAGCTTGAGATAACAGCAAAAGTTGCGACATAAACGCCCTATACCATGGGATATCTACTTATGCTATTGTTTCTCTATGCTTTAATATAATAAGATTGTTTACAAACGATTTTGCAACGGTGCTTTAAACACGGAGTTGAAACACTTCTTTAGGGTATGATCACATTGGATGATGCACGAATATGCAAGTGCACGCGAGACCATGCATAACCAAGCGTGCAGATGAGAAACAAAATCTGGAAAGAGGCATAGAAACACGTTATGACTTGTAAGTCGCTGCTCGCACTGAACGCCACCAGCAAGTGCACGCGTTCAGTATGAGTGTTCCTATGGCTCTTTCCAGATTTTGTTTTAATTAAATTAAATTTAATTAATTAGTCCTGTTAATTTCGACTTAATATTTTGAATTCTAATTTTTTATTTTATTTTTTTGCAGGCACCTGAGCTGTGAAGAAAGCCGTTCCGAAGTAGCTCTGTTGCTGGTTAAACACGGTGCAAATGTTGGGTACATGAACAAGGAGAGTAAAACACCTCTTGATTTGGCTGATCAGCTGCTGAGAGACCAAATCAAAAAATTGAAAGAGAGGGGAGCGTAATGAACGTTATTGTGTTAATGTTAAATCGAGACTGACGTGATGTTTGTTTTTGTATATTGTTCAACAATAAATATTATCATTTTTTGTACTATTTTTAGCTTTCGTTTCACGTTTTATTGTAAGTAAGCTTAATAAACCTAGAATAAAAAAGTATTCTAATAGAGCTAATTGAATTGTTTAATTATTATAGAATTCACCAGTACCCTTTTTAATACTTTTAACATGAACACAACCAGTGTAGAAGTATAAACATGAATATATATTTTGTGTAAAAAGTTTAAAAAGGGAACTATTTGATTCTATTATAATAAAAAAAAAACGGGCTGCTCAAATAGTTGTTATATATGGCACAATTTTTCAGGCTGGGTATTCGAAGTTTTTTGTCAACTACTTCCTTCCTCACTACCTGAGAGGTGTTTGACTTCTCAGGGTGCGACTCCTAGGAGATCGCGGATATGCTACAGGAGTTCAGCACTACGTTAATGAAGAGGCAGCCAGCAGGGATGAAGCAGTGGTTGAATCAGAATGTTTTTGAGAGTTGTGCCAAAAATTTGAGAGCTCATTCATTATGATTTTTAAAAGTTTTTTGATGCTGTTGACTTGTTTCAATGGCAAAAATATTGCTATTATGTGTTCAATGGGTATATTGATCCTCATCAGAACAACTCATATTATAAAGACTATCATCATAGATAGGTACCAGAGTACCATGAAACATCAAACAAGGAATATAAAAAGATGTGCATATAAAAGAAATACAGAAGAACTAAACGGCACATTAATTCACAGCTTAATTTATTATTACCTTGGTAAGTATCTTTTGCTTGAACATTGAATAAACTACCGTTTTTAATCATAACTTAGGCTTGATTACACAAAGCCGGTTAAATTTTAATCCTGATTAATTTTAAGGTTTTTTCGAAAAGATTGGTTCTCATGAAATGAATCACAATTTAAATTTAACTGGCTTTTAAGAAAATGACAGTAATGTTTAATATTAATATCTACTTACATTTTTACTGCAAAATAAATTCCAAAAATAGAAAAACAGTGTTCTTTATGAATGAAGACACTACAGGTTTAAACTCGTTCAATGAGCATGGGAGAGTTTACCGTTTTGGCAGATAGCAGCACATGACGGATTTCATTTCATAATCAAATCAGCTGATAACTTGATGACATTTTATTTTTGCTTCTGCCTTATCGAAACGGAAAAGTAGGGTTATGTTTTGAAGATCCAACTATCCAAGATAGGAAACACTTGACTTGAGAAGCTACTAATATTTTTATTCTGTATGTTTGCGGCATTTAAAAAGATTTGTGATATCTGTGATAAGAATATTGTTGTTATAAAAAATAGTGAAATACATCGTTTAATATAGTTTGTTTTTAAAGATATACGTTGAATTGTGAATGTTATTAACTGATAAAGAGTTTGAGCTGTTCATGATTTATAAATCTACCAACTTCTCTTTTCTTGAAGCTAGAATAAATATAATCTATCTCACTAAAATAATAATAATGAGTCAGAATGTCAGAAATAAACAAATAACTAATATCTAGCAAATAAACTTGCTCTGACCGTAACTGCATAGTCATGGTTGTTTTGTAGTTGCTTGGAGAAATTTCTTATTAAGTGAATTATTTTGTCATACAATATGAATATATCTGAAACAGTCACTACAATTTCAAGCTTACTAGAAAGCTGTAGTGGTCGTGATCAAATTTTAAGGCTAATCTATTACGGAGCGTTATGTGTATCAGACGCAAGGCTTTGTCGCCGCTTCTTAGGAAGTAAATTGACAGACTTTTGTAATCATATCAATGAATGTAGAACGTTTCTTCGTTTGTTTGATGACATTCCAATGTTGAATTACACACTTTCCTATGGATTGGGTGATGAGGTAAGTCATTGATATCTTAGTAAAGTTAAAAAATAGCTTATTGTCTTATAAAACGTTTCATTAACTTTCTATTATTCAAATAAGCTTGAACAATATTTCTTGATTGCTACTCTAAAAATATCTGGAGAGCAATTCTTCTTATAGCATTGCTGAACAGAGATAATTTTTTGATGATAATATTATCATCAAAAATTCAGAATATTTCATAATTATTACTGGAAATACAGGATAGTTTTATAATCTCTATATGCCAACTGCAAGCCCATCTTTGCTCACCTTGGTGTACTAACGGTTATCAGCCATTACATCCTCCTGTGTTTGGTGTATGTCCAGAGGATACAGCATACTCTGGCTACCTGTAATAAGATCCAATACTTCAACATCAGTCACCGTAAGCTGTAGAATGTCCCCAGGAGATGCCTCCACCGATCGCAGGCCTGTTATAATATTTCTGCCCTGAAATTCTACAACAATCTTCTTCAGATCTGCCATCTATTGAGATGGTGTATGAAATCACAGCCTTGATCTATGGTATTGATTTAAAATTGAATGCTCTAACCTCGAGATCCACTGAGGCTTTGCACTGGGGAAAACTTTGTGTTTTAAAATTCAAGCTCCCAAGGACTTACTTCACACCTCCTGGTGTGAAGCAGTTGAATGAGGCCGCCTTCCAGAGAACTATCCAGTGGCGTAGTGAAGGGGTGGTTTTCAGGTTGCAACCCCACCCCCATGAGCCCGAAAAAGAGGCCCAAAATCCAAAGATAGCACCCCCTCTTCAAATTAAGCATACAAAATTACTTCTGACTTGGAAGAATATGCGGTGCAAAATTACTACTGACTTCTATGCGGCGCAGAGAAATGGAGGGGGATCAGCCAATTACAGTGATTAATAGAGCCATAGGTGGAAGCAAGCGCTGTTGCCAATTTGTCAGTCGTATGACAGTTTTCAGACAGGAAACTTCGCATGTGTAGCATGACCACATGAACAGTCACTAGAAGTTGGAGAACGCTGGCCGCTTCAAAACGGTAACATCGCGCCTCTGTATCCCTCCCGCTAAATGCTTTCTCTGCTGCGCATGTCTATCCCAAGTAAGAAGTTATTTTGTAAAGGGTATAGGTAAAGTCTACAGGAATACAAAATTATTTGTGAATCCCATATTTCAAAATCCTGGCTACTCTACAACCGTTAGGAAGTTGCTGTGTGACAATGCATGTATAGTAGTGTGAATGAATGTATGTGTATAATTTGAATTCTTACCAAAAGTAGTCATTGGATTGCAGTCACCTGATTAGTTGTGTGTTGAGTTCTATGACGCCATCAATTTCACAAGTGTGGGTAATGTATGAAGCAGAATGTATACTATCACAGGATAAGATATACTTGTACAGAGTTGTGCCGAGGAAACGCATGTTTCGCTTGGTCTTCCCCGTTCCCCGGAAAGTGTAGACCGAGTCAGAACGGCAGTTGTTACTAGTCCTAGACGATCGACTCGACGACACTCGACTCGGTCTACATTTTCAGGAGTACGAACTGAACGGGAAAGACCAGGTGGTTTCTTTTTCATCACAGAACTAGTACTCCTGAACGCTGCAACCCATCGGAGTACAGTATTTCGATCGGGCATTGCACCTCGACCCTCAACTCTAAAATATTGACGGAAAAGCGTTGCACAGTGACTACAGATTCATTGTTTCTAAAAATACTGCTCAACAGCAAACACACGATGTTGTACGTTCCAACGCTCATGGCAACTGAAATGGCATAGTATGGGCCGTCTGCCAACATTCGTTCCAGTGCAATACCCTCTCCCGTTGACGAGTACTGGCTGTTCGAAAAACATGCGTTTCCTCTGCACAACTCTGTACTATCACATTTGATCTGTGTATTATATAAATCAAATCAAGCTATTTTTAATAATTGATGTTGCTTTCCATGACGAAACACTATGTAGGCTAATAACTTTGTTGTAGTTCAGACAGTGTGTTACATTTAAATTCAACATTAGGCTGAGGCTGATGAAGCTCCTCCTCAGGAGTGAAATGCATTCCTCAATACTCCAACAAAAGTAAGTGTTTTTTCAAATATTTACAATTGTAACACCGCAGTGTCCAAACTACAACAAAGCTATTTTGTCATTTTTAATTACTCACCTATAAGACGTTGTGGAAAAAAGTTTTTAGTATCATCCAAATATCCAAAGTCGTGATCAGGGCCAGGTCTTCCTGTATTGATCGTGTCGATTAAATAAATGAATTTAAATTTATTAACTGAAGAATTTGGTACAAACATAGAGTATTTCCAATAAAAAGAAAAAATAATTACATATTGTTAGGCATAGAAACAATATCAATCAATTAATTATTCACAGTTTCAGTCTTCAGTTATTGTTTACTCAATTTCAGTTCAGTCTTACAGTTTTAGAAACATCACACTTTAATTAAATCTCTAGTCAAGATCAACAGTTGGGTGTTACAAAACAAAGTCAACAGCTAAAATAATATTGTAAACAGACAAGTACTGACAGAAAACAAAACACAGCAAACAAGAAACATCCATATCACAGTTCAAAATCAAGATCACAGCCTACATGTCAAACTCAGTTTCATTCAAGAACTCAGCAATAGAGTAGAAAGGTTTCTTCTCAAACCACCTTTGAAGTCTACACTTATATTCATTGAAAGGATCTATTCTTACATGGAGAGGTAAACTATTATATAATTTTATACCACCCACAAGCCAGTGGTCTTGTGTCTTTTTCAGTCTTCACCGAAAAAGTTGAAAACATGGTACATAAACTGTAGGCAACGTCACAGTCTAGCAAAGCTTTCGTCGAAGAAATCCTCTAACCGGTAGAAGCTCCTTCCAACAAGCCACTTTGACAATGAGCTTCTGAACACATTGACTGGGCGTGCCCTAATCGAGTTTGGCAGGCAGTTGAACATTTGCACCGCCAAAACAGGAAAACTGTCCTTCACTCTTGACAGACGACAGCGCGGCATATCCAAGTCACCCCCACCCCTCGAGTTCCATGTGAGTGCACTTCCTCCATTTACTGTACCATAATGTATCTAGAATACATGTAAAATACCGATGTATTCTAGGTACCTTGGTATCATTATTGTGATTCAATGTTTCAAAACTTTCTTATAGCTGATTATAAATTTGTTTTACAGGAAGAAGACACTCTGATGAGCCTATGTGGCGTGGCTGTGAATATCTGTGATCAACTGTACTACCCTTTCGAACACATAGCCTGGGCGGCCGACAAAAGACTTCTGTCCATCAAAAGTGATCGTTGGTGGACTATAAGCACAGTGTGCTGGGCATTCTCCGTCTATTTCAGCTTTTGCAAGTAAGTAACCCTGTGTAAACCTATCTAAATTAAATTTGGGAGAGGGATAGCATAAGGTTAACTCATTTTTCCTTTTCCTATTATTTTAATAATGTACTTATTGTAAGAATAAATAAAATAATAGAGTGGCTTTGTACTTCTTTAAGGGAGGAACCCCCTGTGGGTTGGGGAATATTTGAATCGAACATCGTACTCAAGAATGTGTTGAAAACCAGAATTCACCCACAGTATGCCTGCTTGTCGTAGGAGGCGACTAAAAGGGACCTCAAGGCAACTCCAGAAGTTGCCTTGTCTTCAAACCCACTGGATCTGCCCATCAGGGCAGTTTCGGAGGGGCAAAAAGAAAAACCCAATAGACCAGAGATGGGTGAAACTCCAGGCATAATGTGAGTCAAAAGGCTTAGTCGAGAGTGGCTGGGCGCCCTAGAGGCAGGTTTGACGTCCCCTCTCTCAGCGGAAGGACCTACAAAAAGGCCAGGAGGAACTCACGTAGGTCATGAGTTTGTGGGTGGAGAGGCCAAAACTCACCACTGTTCAAAGAAGGTCCGCCATTCAGGCAAAACTTCTTGGGAGAGGTGAGGCTTTTGACTGCAGAGTTTCGGAGGGGCAAAAGAAAAAACCCAAGAGACCAGAGATGGGTGAAACTCCAGGCACAAAAATGTGGGTCAAGAGGCTGAGTCAAGGGTGGCCGGGCGCCCTAGAGGCAACTTGGCCACCTCTTCCTCAGCGGAAAGACCTACAAAGAAGGCCAGGAATGGAACTCACGTAGGTCACGAAGACTAAATCATTCTGAAGAGACTGCCAAGCATATCACACTGGATTGCAACAAGCAACCAGGTGATTAATGGGATGTTAGTATAGGGAAAAACTCCTGGTTCTTGTAAAGGACACAGGTATTGGTTTGCCTAACTAACATACTACTTGGGAACACAATAAGCTTCGGTTGACGTGTGGGGTTCTTCGAACCTTCGGACCCTTGAGTCCGTCCCTTCAAAAACAATAAACAATAGGGAGAAAACATGATGGAAACGCTGAATTGCATGCATCAAATGCAGCACTATCAAGCTTGAAGCTTGAAGGGTGGAAACATGATAGAGCGGCGAAGGCAGCTTCAAGCTTGATAGTGCTGCATTTAATATGCATGTAATTCCATGGTAGTGAATAGTAGATGACTATGTGCGCCACAATTTAAATACACACATTACATTCAACCATAGAGAAAAGATAGCATAAGAAGATATCCCATGGTATAGGTCGTTTATGTTCCAAATTTCAAGGCGATTTTTTGTTCACTCAAGTTGAGTGGCTGAGAAGGGAAGTTATTGATTGATGAAATAATTTCAATAATTTCTCTTCTCAGCCTCCTTATTTAATTCATCCTATCAACATTCTAACACAAGTGATTTATTTAGTGTGACATAAAATGAGTGTTGAAACGGTACTGGTATTCTATTTTCAAGTACAGTTTATCTCATGACCCACCTATGCTAGAGATAAAAGATTTGAAAGAAGAGAAAAAGAATGACT
The DNA here is from genome assembly GCF_014356525.2 of Nilaparvata lugens. Lineage (NCBI taxonomy): Eukaryota > Metazoa > Arthropoda > Insecta > Hemiptera > Delphacidae > Nilaparvata > Nilaparvata lugens. The sequence continues at coordinate 4,890,806 of NC_052511.1, read as the reverse complement.
GTACTTTGTCTCTGTAATGTCTGTCTCTGTCTATCGATCTAAATTCTTTTATCTCTTTGTTAGAATTTTAATAAGTAGCCTACTCCAATAACTTCACTTTTTACTGTGCAACCCATTTTTATTTTGATCTTTAATTGAATATTTTTTGAACATTGAACATTTCTTCTTGAACATTCTACAGTGGATTATCAATATGTATCCATTTTATTTTCTACAATTCTCATTGCAGGTGCCTTAGATACTTCAGCATTTTGGAAAGGAGGAAAGAAAACAAGAGACTATCTGATGAAAATGATAGGTGAGAAAAATTATATTATTCAGCTGAAATATTGGATGAGGGATTTTTTTAGCAGCATATTCATCAATTATATAAAATAAAGAATGAACTATACTGATGAAATCGGTGAGATTTTTATTAGAAAAATATAAATAAGTATTTACTTATTTCTAGCCTAAGTTTACTGGAGATAGCTATAGATAATGACGTAACACCCGAAACTATTATCTCATCGTTCAATAAATAAGTGGTTATAACAGTTTAAAGTCTTTTTATAATAATATTATTCCTCCTTCAATAAACACTTTTTTCTGTTTTATTTCAAAATCTCGTTTTTTAGTAATAATTTTGGAATTATTGTGGTCGATATTTATATAGAATATTTTTAGATATTTTTATTGACCGAACGAAGTGAGGTCTAAGATTCAAGTCGACGGTTTTGCATTTCTCATAATGTTTAAATGTTTATTTGTTGCGCATTTACGGCGAAACGCGGTAATAGATTTTCATGAAATTTGACAGGTATGTTCCTTTTTAAATTGCGCGTCGACGTATATACAAGGTTTTTGGAAATTTTGCATTTCAAGGATAATATAAAAGGAAAAAGTAGCCTCCTCCATACGCCAATATTAGAGTAAAAATCAGACTATAGAATTATTCATCATGAATCAGCTGACAAGTTGTGTGGAGAAGACAGTCTATTGCTGTATTTCCATAAGGTCTATAGTTTCAATCAGTTACTTGTTGATGAGAATACTGCATGAGGTCTACTGTTCACAGAACTACTAGTAGGTTATGAAGATTCGATATTGAAATCTCTCCATAATCAATATTACTTTTCTAAGATGTTGCAGCATATGATTGTAAAGAACAAGTTACTCTAGCACATATATTCAACAGTGTAAATTTCTCATGTTTCATTCCATTAAAAAATCTCGATTTGTTGCAGGTTGGAGCTGAAACAAATTGCCAGACTGCAATTTAATGAGCTGTTATCAATGGTGCAGTGCTTAGCTAACCTCGTTCACGCCGTTCATTGGCTGCCGAGTGGCGTTCTATGGGCGGGGCGATTGAAAGAGTGGCAAATCGGCGTTCTCGGAACCTTAGCCACTGTTCTAAGTCTCTATCAGACTATTTCCAAAATATGATACAGTAATACCAACAACACGTCGACCAAACGATATTAGGTAATATTTGAGGAGCGGTTTTGTATCTTCAAACACGAGTGCCAAGGAAAGTGTTGGTTGGTCAGCCTGGAGGAAGACGTCCTGTAGGGAGACCAAGGGAGCGATGGGAGGTTAGGGTGCGGAAGGATGCTAATTAAATGTTACACTATTGAGGGGATGGAAGAGAGCGGCGTTAGATAGAGATGGATGGAGGCCAGAGCCCGATTTGAGCTGTAGTGTCATTGGAGAGAGAGAGAGGGTTTTTGTATCTTTGTGGCAGATCAGTGTTTTTTGGAACGTTAGTCACTGCTCTAAGCCTATTTCAGACTATTTCTAAGATATGATATCGATTAAAGAATCCGATAGCAATTCGAGTACTAAAAACACACTTAAACGAGATTAGGTATTATTTTATGACCGGTTTTTATATTTTTTATATGTGGCTTGAGGCAGATCAGTGTTCTAGAAACGTTAGCTACTGTTCTTAACCTCTATCAGATTATCTTCAAGATATCGATTAAACAATTTGAAAGGAATGCTATATTTTCTCCATGGTTCAACTAAATTAGTTACTGTTATTGGCTCTCTATACTGTAAGGCTAGTTACACACATTTATACATTTTTGGATATCCGATTTTTTGCCGTCCTCAAAAATTCTATTGGATTAAACATATAATGTTTTTAAAATTCCGTTTAATTTGAATATCGGGGACCGAGCTTCGCTCTGAAGTACAAAAGCATAAAAAAATTATCACGAAAGAAGAATAGTTCATACAGAAATGTTCTATCTAATCACAGAAAATAGAGATTAATTCCCAGAGGAATGCAAAAATTTCCCTCACAGAGGCCCGGTTGCACAAAAGCCGGTTAAATTTTAATCCTGATTAATTTTACGTGAACCAAATCAAAGAAGACCATTTCAAAAAGATGTATCTACTGGAATTAATCAGGATTGAAAATAATCGGGCTTTTTTTGCAACTGGCACTAAGTAACTGATTAAATGATTACAAAAGTTCAACAGCTGAGTCATAATTTTGACACAGTCCCACACTCATGAACTCGCTCACTCACTTCCATCATCAACAGACGACGAAATAATTATTATCAGCTGTTTTTCCAAGGATAAATGATAATTATTCTTTTAATGTCCTTTAGTGAGTTTTCCCAGGGATGAGACCTAGTGCAATCGAATTTTTATATTATAAACCTACTATGTTCTGAATTTCTTGAGAATCGTTAGAGCCGTTTGTTTTTCGAGATCCGGTAATATACAAACATATAAACATCTAAACAGAAATTGCTTGTTTAATAGTATAGGATAAAATTAAAAAAAAAAAAAACAAAAAATCGAACATCTAAAGATTACGACGTGTGTAACTGGCTTAACTGTAGGTTGAACAAGATAGTAATGAGATAAATATAATAATATTATATTTATGATTACTCAATAAAATATTGTTGAACTCCTTATTCAAGTAGGACATTAGTTGTCACAAATGGTGACAATTTTAAAATTGTATAATCGTTAGATTATTGAAATGTTGTACTTACTGTACTGGTTGATTGGAAATTACTTTAAAATACTTTACTTTAATAGTATTACTTTAATTACACTTTTTTATAGCTGCTGAAAGTATTGAAACACAGTAAAATATATAAAGTATCCTTTTATTTTATTACAGCAAGACTATTTTCAACTCTTCAATAGCCATTTTTAAGTGATTCACACTTCAAATCTTCAAGAGCCATTTTTAAGTGATGTACACTTCAACTCTTCAATAGCTCTTTTCTATTAATTTACACTATCCAGTGATTTACACTTGAAATATTCTATTGTCGTCCAATACTCCACTGAATATAGAGTGATCTATTTTAGTACCTATTATCTGAGCAATCACCTTTTGTTTGATTAGATAATTTATATTTATCTCTCAATATATTCTCACATACAACGATCGGTAAGGTTCAAAAATATTTTCAATTGTTATGATAGGTGATAGGCAGATTTTTACAATTTTTCATGTTTTTACAAATACACTTGAATTAGAAAGTTATATAATTGTCATAGTCTTATGTCTGTTGTTCAAAATGTTAAACAAAAAAGAAAACTATAACACAAAAGAAAACGATAATTTACTTAGGCTGATCAAAACAAAGAGGTAGAGGATTATGACTGGTATTAATCAATTACTGGTATTTATTATTGTTTCAATCATTTATACAGTTGTTAGAATCTTTATCTTTCGGAATACTATACTACTTGATAGATTAAGACTTAATATATGTTGTGTGCTGATTGACACAATTTTGGTGATAGAAGCTTGCTCATTCATATATTATAGATTAAAGTTATATCACTGTTAAAATATTGGTTTTATTAAATGTTTGAAAAATTCAACTGTTCATTTTTCATCACCTCACCTATAAAAATCGTTCAACCATAAAACAAGATTACTGTTAAATTACTAGTTAAAATCGTGTGTTTCATATCCCATCTTTTAAAATGCAGTGTCAAGTAGGTACTATCATAGAGAAACAATAGCTTAAGTTAATATCCCACGGTATAGGGCGTTTATGTCGCAACTTTTATTGTTATCTCAAGTCGATTACTATCGATTATTGTAGATTTTTATTGTTTTGTTTGGGTGAGAGTGTATGAACGGCACAATATAAGAGACTACCTGCGTCACACAGCTTTTTGGGAAAGAAATACCTGGACTATCGGCTTGAGATAACAGTAAAAGTTGCGACATGAACGCCCTATACCATGGGATATCTACTTAAGCTATTGTTTCTCTATGGTACTATCATTCGTGAGAATTTGAGCGATTTTAATTTTTGACCTTTTTTGAAAAAATCCATGATTGATTTCATGAAATATGCAAATCTCGCAGATATGGTTGATATTAGGGCTATGGATAGAGGTTGACCTAACAAGTGTTGTGCTATAATATGAGACGTTTCGCTACAATACAGGGTGAGAAAAGAAAAACCTGCAGAGGATATAAATCAAAACACTTTTTAAAAATTGTAAATTATATTCGTATAAAAATTACATGAACATTGAAGTAAACCATCAATACATTATTAAATTACATTATGCAGGTAACATGGTCAAGGAATGGATTGAATTTTCTATTAAATTATTATCAACACATATATCATTACCATGAACATCCAATACAACTAGGATATTAGCATGCAGTTTACATTAAAGAGGATGGCTCCCGACATTTTCGAAATTGAGCTTAATATGATCAAGGCTTTAAAATAATAATCAATCATTATTTAACCGTGAATCAAAGAGTGGACTAATTGACAAATGAGTAATTCTGAAGCATGAAAAGTACTCAAAACATTTATAGACTCGGACATGTTTTTAAGAAAATAGTTTATCATATGAAAAAAGAAATAAAATCATTGTTTAAATAGAATGACTGACAAATGAGTAATTCTGAAGCATAAAAAGTACTCAAAACATTTATAGACTTGGAAATGTTTTCAAGAAAATAGTTTATAATATGAAAAAAAAATAAAATCATTGAATAGAATGATTAACTACAGTTCATCCAGTAACAATCGGAAGATCGATTTCAAGATTTTTGAATTATCAGACAATTATCTGAACTTTCTATAAAAAATTATAGAGGATCGATTATTGTCTTTTTATGCAAATTATTTCAACAAATAGAGGAATGAAATGAAGATTTATTATTTATTGAGACAGATTTTTACTTAACGAATTATGTTTTTTCAAGAAAAAACTTAATAGCAAAACTTTGTTCAATCAGAATGGAAATTTATTTGAATTTCTCTGATATTATACTAAGTTGTAAGAAATTAATGTTAAAAAATAGTTGTACTGTAGATTATTAAGGTGTTGGGAGCCATTTTGTTTATCTATGTATTATTAAAATCATTAATAAAACCTCATCTGGGTAAGAATAAATGCTTGAATAAAATAATGAAATCTAATGCTCATCTATTGCAATGATGCAAGAGAGATTATTAAAAAAATTAATTAGATTTTAATACAGTGGTTACATTATTGTGCAGTGATTTCTAAATTATCATTTTTATATTTTATAATTCGCGTTATTAATGATCAATTCAAGCCTAAAAGGCTTACAAGAGACCTTTCTTTGGAAGACTAACTGTGAAATAATTTATTTTTCCAACTGAAATGTTTTAAAATAAATTACTTCCAAGTATATATATTGCTTATTTTTAATATTATTCATTGCTTGTGACTTTACTGATTGGAATTGTGCCCGATTTATCAACTTGTTTGATTATTTAAATTATGAATTTCTATAATCTAGAGATAGACGAAATCAAAATTCCTATTCTTCAACCATTAATACCAATTCTAAATGTATTAAATCGTTATACACTGCCAAGTGCCAGCAATATTGATGCTAATTCTCCAATTTGTTACAACTCTTACATTAATTATGAACATTTTTGTCCCGTAGAAAAATTATTAACTCTTCACATTAATGTGTATTTCATATCAATCAAATACGTAATTTAATTACGCATCATATATTCAAATGACAGACAACTTTTCGATTTAAAGGCATTTTTAATGTGAATGTGGAATTACGTAATTTCTTATATTATTAGAAATTATTTTATATCCTACATAGTTTTCAAGAAAGTGCAGGTACCTTATTCACAATCTTTAGTAATAAATTTGAAACATAGATTGTAAATGTAGATTACTTTACAATGTTATTATTTATCATAATGCAATCTATGCATATTACGAATGCAACTATATGCAAATATTTTTACCCAGAAAAATTGTGAAAACTATATACTACAGTTTCAAGCGAATTGTGCGATAATCAAAGTAATAAGAGTGCATAATTTTTCACAAAAATATACGATTCTCACATAATTTGCAAGTCAATTGCTTCATTATTGATATCTAGTAATTATTTGAAATTGAATTTAAAATAAAAGTGCAGTATCAACCTCAAATAATAAAAAATTAGTGGAATAAAATACACACATTTATATTAACACTTGTGAGAACCACATCTGATTTCACAAGAATTGACAAATTACAATACACGAACATTTTCACGTTACACAAACATTGAGCTGAAAATTAATGAAATTGTAATAATGGAATATCGTGATTATGCTCTCTATACTCAATATTGAGTGTATTCATAACTAATTATTTTGGTCAAATTCTATGAGCCTACATCAGTTGAACTGGAATAGTTATTTGTGCAACTAGTGCGCAAAGTGACAGTTTGCTGCACCAAGAGAAACGTTTACGCCCGAGCCGTAGGCGAGGGCGGAATGGTTTCTTGAGTGCAGCAGAGGAACTTTGCGCACGTATTTCACATTAAGTTTTTCCTACAGTTACCATTGAATATGAAAAGTGGGTAATTATGGGTAAAATTGCCTGAAATCCATCAAATGCTTTTCTGTGTAATTTTATTATTGATAAAAACCTTAATCCTAAAATCCTAAAGTCCTCGTTGTCCTTGGTTATAATATATAATGAATAATAATTAGCGCGTTGTGCTTGGTTGCACCTCTGCTCACTATAGCAGCCACAGCAGTCACTGTTACCAACTTCATTTTGATTTTGCTGCACTGTTGCTCCATATAACCTACTAAGTATTTTGCGTTGCCATGTTGCAAATCTGGAGTGCAGAAAAATTTTTCCCGCACTAGAGCGGAAAAGTGATTCTTTGCGTTCTGTAATCAGTGCAGCAATGGCCACTTTTCAACGTAACTGTAGGAAAAAATAATTGCAAATTAGAATCTTAAACTATAAAAACTGTTCAGATGGCCATCGTTAGGATGGTTGTGGTAGAACTAATTAACGGAGCCAAAAACTAATAATATTCTGCCTCCTCTTTGAGAGTTGAATACTTAGATAAACATTTCAAAAATAAATATAACACACCTTTTTAAAGCAATGCACAACCAATATGAATTGATTCCACATAATAGACTTCTACAAAAAAATCAACATAAATAAAAACCATTTACAGCATCCATGTTCATAAATGCACAGAAACATATTCATGTAATCTACATAACTAATATATTTCCTATCTATATAAATTTCAAATAAAACAAAAACGCAACTAGTCTCTTTTCAAATGTATTTGCCGTTCTGAGGCTAATGGACAATCACAACCAAATAATATATTATTTCTGGGTTTGATACAACCTAAAACTCTAAAAAAGAAAAATAGATTTATGTATTTGATACATAAATCAGATCTAAAGACTATCATTGCAATGCAGAAGTACATTGCACGTAGAAATAAAACAACCTATCTAGGTGATGAGATAGTTTGGAGATCTCAATAGTAAAATAAAACATTTTCTGTTGAATAATAATTGATAAACAGATCTTAACATAGGATATTTTGTCATCTCGAGAATTTAATTAAAAAAAAAGAGAATTTATTGAAAACCTAAACTAAAATTAACTAGTTTAACAATAATTATTACTAAGTAATAAAATACTTATTTATTGCCTAATAAATGTTACACAAACATTTCAAACTAATACTTTGCCGTTGCACTTTAAAAACATCCAAACTTTTTTGGACAGTCAAAACAAAACACATAAATTCTTATATAAATATATAATATATATAATCTATTCTGTTATTTTATTCAGACTATATTATTTATATAATCCTCAATAATTATATTAAGATTAATTAGGAATTTTTCAGGATGGATCCTTAGTTAAGTGGATACAATCAGCTAGACTAAATCAATGTCAGATGGGAAACTCAACATGCAATAGTAATGCATTCATTATTTTTGGGTTGATTTAAGAGGGACAAGATGAAGGTTGAAAGCGTAAAGTTTGGTCTTAGCCCAGCTAAGGATAAGAGTAATGAGAGGGTCGACTAATGAATGAAATTAAGTTATCATTACATACCTTACAAATAAAAGGTAAAATCCCTCTTTTTTAAGATTGATCTGCCCTTTAAAAGGTCATTTTCTGTCGATCAGAACACTAAACCTGCATTTCCACATATCAGTATCAGTCCAGAGAAAATTTATTCTCTCAAGTTTCAATGGGACTATTCACACTGAGCACGGTCGAGCGAGTATGAATACTCCCATTAAAACTCATACAAATGATATATTTTCACTTTACCATACACTTACACTGATACTGATATGTGGTAATCCGTCTTCAGTCGAGGTGAACACTTGAACAATAATAGTCTACTATAGGAGAACAATCTGAATCCAGGAGATTTTCTGTCGAACTTGAAAGTATTGTAGTCAGTTGAATCAAAGTGTGATCTAAATACTGTTCTTTACGAAGAAACACTCTTTTCAAGCTGAAATTCGCCTTTCTAAATTCAGTATTTGGAGTCAGTATAACTGTTCAGCTGAACATTTAAATAACAGTATCGCACTATGGGGCAAAAAATCTAATTCTAGGAATTTTTCTGTCGAGCTTAGCAGTACAGTGTAATGTAGTCAGTTGAATCAAATTGTGTCCTCAATAGCCTACTGTTTTTTTTAAAATTCAAAAAGCTCTTTTCAAGTTGAAATTCGTTTTTACAAAGTCAGTATGTCCTTTTCAAGGTCAGTAACTGTTAGTATAAAAACCTAAACAAGAGTACCCAGTAGGGTATACAGTGTAATGTAGTCAGTTAAATCAAATTGTGTCCCAATAGCCTACTGTTTTTTACAAATTCCAAACGCTCTTTTCAAGTTGAAATTCGTTTTTACAAAGTCAGTATGACCTTCTTAAGGTCAGTAACTTTTTAGCTAAATACTCAAACAAGTAAGCCTACAGTAATCAGTTGAATAAAGTTGGGTTCTCAATACTGTTATCTATCTCTACAAAGTCAAAAGTTGAAATCCGTTTTTCAAAAGTCAGTATGTCCTCCTTAAGGTCAGTAACTGTTTAGCTAGATACTTGAAACAACAGTACTGTGGTCAGTTGAATAAAATCAAGTTCTCATAGCATAAAAATCCTTTTCAAGGTCTATAACTGTTAAATAATGAAAACAAGTCCTCATATATCATTACATACCTTACAAATCCTTTTCAAGGTAAGTAAAAATGTAAAATAATGAAATCAAGTCCTCATATATCTACATACCTTACAAATCCTTTTCAAGGTAAGTATAACTGTTAAATAATGAAATCAAGTTCTCACATCATAGGATACCTTAAAAATCCTTTTCAAGGTCAGTATAACTGTTTAACTTAATACTTAAACAACAGTACCCTGTAGGGTAGTCAGTAAAATTAAATCAAAGTTATCATAGCATAGCCTCATACATTGAAGATGGGATAGTTTTTTCAAGGTCAACGTTTTTTCTTAGTCGAATAACCTCAAGGTGAAATAGGTATTTTCAAGGTCAACCTAACCTTTCCTTAGTCGAACCGATCACTTGAACAATATCAAGGTCAGTGAAACTGTTCAGCTGAAAACTTAGACAACAGTACTATAGTTCTTTCTTAGTCGAATAATCTCAAGGTGAAATAGGTATTTTCAAGGTCAACCTAAACTTTCCTTAGTCGAACCGTTCACTTAAACAATATTAAGTTCAATGAAACTGTTAGTTGAAAACTCAAACAACAGTATTATAGGGCAAACAATCTAAATCTAAATCGAGTTGAGAGTTATCATCAATGGACGTTTGGCGCGGATAAAAGCCGAGCGACGAATTTTCTTGCAAACTGTACGTTGAGTCGAGCAGAGAGGACCGAATGGAGGCTGGCCGCAAAGAGTTATGGCGGCGTTGTTGTCCGTTTTCCTCGTCGTCTTCGCTGCTGCTGTCCAGAACCGACCGCTGATAATAGACGCTGCAGAAGGAGGATCGCAGTGACGGAGTTATTTCCTCGTGACAGGCGAGTGGAGCAGCTTTGTTCATGCATCTGTTGCGGAAACGATCTACTGCCGATCTCTTCTCTCTGTCTTTTGTCTTGCCCTTCGGAATGCTGTAAACATAATGCCAACAATTTAATTTCTTGAAAAATAAAAATTAAGTAAAGTTTACAAAGGGTTGTAGAAGTAATGAACACAATTGTTGGTGTAGACCAATGGTCGCCAAACTGATGAGCCTGTGAGCTAGAATAGAATTTATAAATCTTCTAGTGAGCTACCAAGAAATATTAGAAAGTACGGGAAGCAAAATAAAATTTTCACACTTTTATTGCCTATAAAGATACATTTCTACTTTTGAAATCTACTTATCTCATAGCAAAAAGTATAACAAAAGTTGAAATGTACATTTCAAAGAGAGAAGTGGAACTCTTTTTTGGTCATCAATTATTTTCTTGATGTTTGAAGTGTACGTTGTAGCCGCCATTCTGATGCAGTTGTCCAAATGTTCATCGGTCAGTCTGTTCCTATATAGATTTTTTATGAATTTCATACTTGAAAAAGATGCTTCACACAAGTAATTAGAGCTGAACATAGCTTTCAACCTCAATGCAACTTGAATAATATTTGGGGACTTGAGACCAAATATTTCCAGTTGTAGTAAGTGATCTGAAAGACAGATCATTTTGAAAATCCAAAAATTCTATTTCAACTGAAGCCTGATCTCCACCAAAATGTTTTACAACACAAGCTGCAAAATCTTCTGCATAGATCTCTACAAAAGAGAGTTGATGAATTGTACCATATTTGATATTCTTTCAAAATCTTGAAATCGTTGATCAAACTGTTGTCTCAAGTCTGAAAGAATTGTAACGTATTCTTGGTTATTGCTGCGGTGCTGCGGAGGATTTTTCTTGTCATTGATTTTCTTCAGACTGGGAAAGTGTTTATATTCGAACTCGACGACATTCTTTTGCACGAGCATTTGTGTAAGCTACCAAAAACTACCCCAAGAGCTACCGGTAGCTCGCTATCGACTGTTTGGCGACCACTGGTGTAGACTGACCTTCAATCTCTTGTTATCCCCAGCCTTTCGAAATGTTACAAACACAATACCTACAATTCACATTCTCGAAAAATTCAAAGAAATTAAAGTTCAAAAACGGTTATAGAAGTAATAAAGACTTTTGTTAGTCTGGTCTTTCAAGATGCAGTGACTTACAATCTCTTGCATCTATATTTTATCTTGCCATTCGGTATGTTTTTTTCCATAAAGGAGAACAGAATGCATTTTGCATTTACACACAGATATGAGCCTAACAAGCTAATAAGCTCACCTTGTCTCTCTATTCCTGAGTTGAGAACGCTCTGGTATGCAAAAAACACACTATAGTGAGGTCCACGTTATAATGGCAGTGTACGATTGACAATACTGTTGCTGTCCTTTTCTATCATACAACAAAACAGATAGCACTATCTCTCTCTCGCTTTGCAATGTTGTCTATTTGCCAGAATATTTTATATTTACTTTTGACAGTGACTGTACATAACTGAACACCATATTCTCAGCCGCCATTTTTTTCTTCATTCTATCAAAATACTTGAGTACACAAGTCGTATAATTGATTTAAAATGTATTTTTGAAACAATGAAATAATTTTAAACATTACCGTTATGAGAAACACAAATTAAAATACCTGAAATGACATTTAAAATGTCGATAACTAACCATCCTAGACTTCATCCATGCTTCAGTTAGCCTACCTGTATGTATAGGTTAGACCTACTCGTACCGGTATAAATAATATTGAAAAGTTATTTCAGAATTAATACATTCAAATTACTTATTTTTAAATGGGATTTCTATTTTTCTATAATTTTTAAAAGAAATTGGGATAGAATACCTACCAAATAACTCAATTTCTGTTGTTTTGAAATTCAGATTGTTGAATAACAGCTTTTTAAATTAGCCACCATTTCAGGTTTGTATAAGAATAAAAATATGATCTCAGTTATGAAAGCAAATTTTTGAATCAAATTATGAAACAATATATTTTCTTGATTAAATTGATTATTTTATCAAGGAAATAATAATTACTATTACATCAAATTTAATGAGATGAATTGAGTAACAGCTGTGTACAGTCAGTGACAAAATGGAGAGACTTGGCAACGTTTTTCTCCTATCTTTCTTCACTGCCATTATAACGTGGACCTCACTATACCAACAATATTAAGATAAATAACAAATTCAAAGTTACAAAGGCTTGTGAAGAAGACTATTGGTAATTTGTTCTTTCAAGATGTCATGTCTGTAAATATAATGACCATCCCCTATATTTCAAAATGTTATTGATACCAACAATTAGGAATTGGATTGATGAATTGGATAGTCGCGGTGAAGATCGATGCCACTGAACTGCTGCGTAATGATAAAAAACATAAAAAATTAGTAATTCAACAAAAGTTGTATCAACAATAGTTGAAAGATTCTGAGGACTTGAGAGTTGACAAGTTCTCCAATGTTAGTTTGCAACAATAGTGGTATCAACATATTATAGCCACTAAAACTATCTAAAAACCTTTCAAACATGAGTGAGAACTAGAGATTGAGCAACAACACTTCAACAAACCTGATACTGTTGATGATTGAGCTGACAAAAGTGGAAGTGATTAAGCCTCTTCAGCATTGCGCGGTCGCAGAACGATTCGCGGATCCGAGTCTAGCATACGTTCATTCTCCTCCGTACTGCAAAGCACACAACATGCAAACAGTTCAGTCAATTAGTTCGGTTAGTACTAAAAACAACACACAATTAATACACAAACTATTGTTACAAAAAATCAATAATACAAATCTATTGTTAAAAGTATTTTTATTAATTCTTTCATCCAATAGGTGCATATCAAAATGATAGGGAGAGGAAGAATAAGGTATCATTATGCTATTCCTCTCCCAAATTTAGATAAGGTTACACATAGTCCGAAATATTATCAAACGAGGAACATCAAAAACATTAGCACACAAACATCATTGACAAACATTATTTCATTAAAAGGAAACAAACAAGTTTAATAGTATTATAGTTTGATAGTTCTTTGTAATAATAGTGAGAGAACAGACAATCAATGGTAAGATTTCTTACAGTATAATAAATCTAATATAACGGCTCTATTCTTGAATCCTAAATCGCATGATAATATAGTGAGTGATATCATAGAGGAAAGATAGCATAAACTTATGCTATCTTTTCTCTATGGTGATATAGAGAACTATGAAACCCGATATTGTATGCATGTCACTTTTGTATTCATTTATTTATTTATTCAGTCATGTATAATTTATTACACTTATGTGAGAAGGCACAATAGGCTTATGCCCAAAACTGTCCCTTCTCAAATTTATACTACAGTCCAACTCAAAATGTAGGCTAAGCTACTATCACCTATCACTTATTGAAATAACAATTTACACTTCAAAAAATAAACAAATCTTCAATCAAAAATAGATATTACAAATAACTAAATCTCACAGAACTAGAAACAATTATCCAAAAAATCCAAGTTTCTAATAAAACTGAAAAATTTTGAACCGAAAACTTCGCGCACTATTTATGAACTTTATTCCTAACTTAATATTTGTTGTTATACAGACATTGACTGTATTTTGTTTTGACGTTTGCTCTACATTCACTGTAATTTACAAGCAGAAAAATAGAATTATTATTATTAAACTCAACTGTTTATAGATTCTATTTTTTATAGTATAATGCACCTTTATGGAGTTTCTATTATTGAATGAGGAACCTATCTGCCATGAAATAAGTGCTTGATTTTAAATTAATTCAAGCTATATTCCAAGTCTGAATCCTTTATTATCTTTTATCAATGGATGATTCACAAATAAGAATCCTAAGAATTAAGAATAAGTATTCTGAAATTTCATTTCTTCTTCTCCAGATTTTTCCTTTACACTAATGAAATTCTCAAACTAGATGAGAAAATAAAAAATATATAATATTTATTCACTTATTTGGACTATTTTTATCAAAATTGGGGAGAGAAATAGTGTTGAGTTTATCCTGTTGATTCTCTCCCAATCATTAATTTGATATTGTAATCGTGGAAAGTAATAAATAAATATAGAGTTTATTGCTTTTAAACCCATAGTTGGCTACGTATATTTTTTGTTAGTGCACACAAAGGAACGATTAAAATTTTGAAAATTTATACAGAAACAAAACATAAGAAGTAATCCTTTGTGTCTCAATTTCATAATCTGTTTCCAATCACTGCGAATAAGTGAATATTCATCAATCTTCCAATTATACTATTTATGTTCGAGAAATTTCATCAACATCACTTTTTAAAAACTGCACCAAGTAGATAATAATATTTTTGAAATACCACCAGTCCCCGGTGAACTGTGGCATCATAGTTAGTGAGAAAGAATGCAAAATAATGCAAAAACGGTCGGTTGAATAGAGTAGTGGTATCATTAAGAGTCAAGCACCATGCAATGTAATCTCAGCTTTATGCAAGTTTGATAAAGTGACTGCTCTTGTCTATAAATAGAACAAAAGCCACACAGGTAAATCTAGATTAAGTTGGAATACAGGATTAGATGAGACAAAATTTGGCAGAGCATTGAATTTTTCAAACAGTCATAACAGTGAATTGCTTTTTAGTAGGAAACACATACGGTACCTAAAAAACTGTCTAGCTACATAACTGAGTCAGCAGTTTATCAGAGATTGACAATGGTGTAATAACCGAAACCAGTCTTTCTAAGTATCAATAAATCTGTGTTTTTTTTGACAATTTCTTAGTTTTTTCCATTTAATATGAATAATTACCACAATATCAACTTCTCAACTACACAAAAAGTAACTGAGTCAGTTATCTAGCACTATGTTATATAGAACTTGATTTAACTAACAATGATGGAAATTGATACAACAAACAGAATAAACGGTATACCATACCCACCTCAGATCCTGAGATAACTTTTGAAAGCTTGTGGTTTTAGTAATTAACAAATATTAATATTAACAATGTTAACACCAAAGCAACAAATAAAGGGCACAGGGGAAAAACGAACAATATTCTCAGCTTAGAAGGAGAAGGAGAATGAGAAGGAGAAAAAGAAGAAGAAAAAAGATTTTTCCTACAGTTACGTTGAAAAGTGGCCATTGCTGCACTGATTACAGAACGCAAAGAATCACTTTTCCGCTCTAGTGCGGGAAAAATTTTTCTGCACTCCAGATTTGCAACATGGCAACGCAAAATACTTAGTAGGTTATATGGAGCAACAGTGCAGCAAAATCAAAATGAAGTTGGTAACAGTGACTGCTGTGGCTGCTATAGTGAGCAGACGTGCAACCAAGCACAACGCGCTAATTATTAATACGCATATTATAACCAAGGACAACATTTTTATTCAATTTGACAATAAATTAAGGTTTTTATCAATAATAAAATTACACAGAAAAACATTTGATGCATTTCAGGCAATTTTACCCATAATTACCCACTTTTCATATTCAATGGTAACTGTAGGAAAAACTTAATGTGAAATACGTGCGCAAAGTTCCTCTGCTGCACTCAAGAAACCATTCGGTGAACGTTTCTTTCGGTGCAGCAAACTGTCACTTTGCGCACTAGTTGCACAAATAACTATTGTGACTGATCGTTTTTCCCCTCTGCCCTTCAAATATTACCAAACATTCTACTCTAACAAAATAACTCACAGTATATAGAAATAAAAAATTAAAATCCCAGTACCCTTCTTTTAAATTGTTTACTTGTGACATGTTCCGGCCATGATGCCATTATCAAGTAAGTCTCACAGTATATTGAAGTGCATAAATACCTATGCCATAGCCACCTCTAATACAAGGCCCCGGCGTAGGCCTAAAATCTAATACATGATTGGTGAAAAAGATCAGCTGGTATTTTTTAAAATCTTTTTCACCAATCATGTATTAGATTTTAGGCCTACACTGCGACGTTGCAATATCGTAGGCCGGGGCCTTGTATTAGAGGTAGCTATGCCTATGCACCACGAGCATGCGCATTTCGGTTTACATCAGCTGATGCTATGCTTATTATATCTGTATTTGTACAGAAACAGTAAGATACAGTTGTAATCAGCTGATTGTAGAGCGAAATGCGCGTGTTTGTGGCGCAGAAGTCTGTACGCAGCTTAAGAGTACATGCAGTTGGGGAGGACGTTCATTCATCTCAGAATTATCAAATTGGTTAGAATATTCAATAATATTTAAAATAAATTATCAAAACATCTTAAACGGAGGCTCAAGTACGGCTATTTAGCATTAACATTTATTTTTGTACAGATGGAAATTACTGAGATATTCCCGGGCTGACAAATAATTTTTGAATAGTGGCGCTCATCGAATTTCCATCTAGCTGTTTACCCTGTTGTCAATATTTACAATAGCAGAAATCTTCGGGGTGAATTCAAATCAAATCAAATCTTTATTTGTCCCAAAAACATAATTACAATGACAAAAATGGTTGTAAATGAAAAAAGTAAAATACAATATAAAATGAAAAAGAAAAATAATAGGATTATACATAACTATATTAAAAACGGGAAGTCCCTGCAAGGTTCGAGGAACCTGAGCGCAGAGGCCGAGTTTTCAATGCTTAACAGTACATAAAAATAATAATGGGATATTATTAAGAAATAGGGAAAAGAAAATGTGAGTGAGGAAGGGAAGAGAAAGAGCAGAGTGAAGGCTTAGGGGAAAGTAAAGAATAGTTGAAAATTACATAAAAAACATGAGACGTCTTTATACTAAGCTATGAGGAAATTACATTGCCAAAATTACATTGTTCGAGATTATCCATGTATGAATTTCAATTAGCAGTTTTCTATTCAATTTACTAGTGATAAAATGGTTAGGAATAACATTGATGAGCTTTGATACCTGATATAAAAATTGTTTTCTACAAATTATTGATAAAATAGTATCTGTAATTTGAAAGGTAATAGATGAGGGACGGAGGTTATACGGTGAAACACGCAGGTTGAAAAGATTCATATGTTTATTTATGTAGATGATTAAATTTTTTATGTAAAGCTGCTTGACAGCATTTAATTTGGATTTTCGTTTAATAATACTTATTTATTTTTGTTGTTGATAAACTGTGATTAAGAGTTCAATTTTTTGTTAATCCTGCTGATTCAGTTAATTCTGATCACCAAAAACAAATGAAAATTGATTTAGGACGAGAACTATAAGAGGGGAAATGGAAAGAAAAGTCTTTACTCCAACAGAGAGCGAAATAGAGAGAAAGAGTGTGTGTGTGGGGGGGGGGAGAGAGAGAGTGAGTGAGAAGAGAGCGTGAGGGGTGCACACCGAGATTTAGAGCAATAGAGTGCCAAGGGAAATGAACAGAATTGGACCAAAATTGAATAGAAAGCAGCACTATAGAGCTGCCAATGTCCAATACTTCTTTCCTCTACTGGAAAAGTAGCTGTGTTTTTCAACGACTTGCATGACTCACGAAAAATATATGAAAAAAGTCATCCCGCCGTAGGGAAGACTAGATTGGAGACAATATGAGACAAGATGGAGCAATATATCAGTGCTATTTACTCAGTTTGTATGCTGGCGAAAGATGAATGAAACACGGCATATTTCTTGTTTACCTAGACAAATATTGTCGGATGAAATTGTGAACAGGAATATTGTTGACAATATTCTCACATCAGCTCACAAATCACACACATGAGAGAGGAATATCCTTTTTTAAAGTGAGGAAGAACACTCAAGATCATATTCCAAGATGGGTAAGAGCAGAAAATAAGACTTGAAACTGAATTATATGGATGAGAATGGAGTAAGATTGGATCAAATAAATCTTGATCAATGAATCAATGACAATCATAATGATAACTTTGAGACAGAAGAAAATTATGTGGATTATGTGGATGAGAATGGAGTAAGATTGGATCAAATAGATCGTGATCAATGAATCAATGACGATCATAATGATAACTTTGAGACAGAAGAAAATGTTGTTGGATTTACAGGAAGTTAAAATGACAAGTGATGAATTTATTACATGATAAATGTTTAAAAGAAAATAAATGTAAATTTTTGAACTTCATACATGAAAGAAGAGTTTCAGTCTAGTTTTATATTATCAAATCAACCCTCCAGACAAACGAAGTCCTAACGATAAAAATTATTAGATGCAGTACATTAATTGCAATTTATTATACAGTTATTAATACTTTTATTAATAATCCATAGATTCATAAAGGATTTCACAATCAATTACATATTATCACTGTTTATTAGGAATAGAAAATACAGAGAATATTATCAACAAAAATTAAAATAACCATCCTAGACGATATGCTTGATCATTAGACCTTTTAGCGGCCGATTTTTCCATTTGGCCGATCTTCATTATCAGATTTGTTGTCCAACTTGTTGGATCACTGGTAGGACTACTAGTCGTATCGTTTCACCACTCACGCTCCGACTAGTTCTCCAATTTCTGTCAAGTCTTTAGAAAACGAAGGCTATTCGGATGTCAGAACCTCTAGTAGATCCAACCTGTCCGACTAGAATTCCAACATCCGAACAGACTTTCAACATGATCCAATGTCGGATTCAACTTTGTACTGTATGTTGTACCACAAGTTGCACAACAAATCGCATAGTGAATGGATTGCTTGATTGTGTTATGAGATGGAGAATTTATTTCTGCATTTCCATTTGACTAATATTTACTCTTCTTCTCAGGGCTACTGATCTTTGAACCACAATAAAGAATGTAAAAAGTACCTTTTATTTTTAGCAACAGTCTAGTTCCAACACTTCAAGAGCCATTTCAAGTGCAATCAAAATAAATAAACAATATTTATAACTATGCTAGTTCATGTTCATATGATGATCATTCCTAAGAATGATTAGTTTATGATAGCATAATCTAGCATTAATTCAATGTTGTTTATTTATTTCAATTACACTTGAAGAATTATTAGTTTATGCTAGCATAAACTGGCATTAATTCAATGTTGTTTATTTATTTTAATTACACTTGTAGAATTAATAGTTTATGCTAGCATAAACTGGCATTAATTCAATGTTGTTTATTTATTTTAATTATACTTGTAGAATCAATAGTTTATGCTAGCATAAACTAGCATTAATTCAATGTTGTTTATTCAATTTATTTACACTTGAAAACTTGAAGAGTTGAAACTATAGTCAGAGAGATATTACTTTTAACATGATGAGAGGAAACCAGTTTCTCCCTCCACAGTTTATAGCATGGACAGAGTAGTGGGGAGGCTGCACACAATGATTGGATGCTGACACAAAAGTAGGGAAAATGCTGTTATAGTGTGGTCCACGTTATAATGGCAGTGAATAAAGATAGAAGAATAGCGATGCCGATTCTCTGCATTAACTAATAATATTTCTACACTGTCAAAAACATAACTGTCATCGTTGTGGACCTAGAAAAGTATAGTACCACCGTCTTTGTTGAATGATAGACAAGGATAGCAAGCAAAACCAAAGTTGATCAAATACTGTCATTATAAGGTGGACCTCACTATAGGTAAAGTGAGGCCCACGTTCCCACGTTATAATGGCAGTGGAGAAAGATAGTAAAATAACGTTGCCGATCCTCAGTCTTGTCAATGCCTTCTATAGACGGTAGCTGATACAGGTTTATTGATGTGATATTAACAGTTCACTCTCGTTTAAAATAATAAATTATATTTTATTAAGCAGGAAACTATATTTTTCAATAATTTCATAATGAATTTTCATAACTAAGATGAATAGTATTTTAATTTTTTTTTCATCAGTGTACACTTACACCCAATCGGCGCAGTAGACCTGCGTACTAGACGTTCTGGAGAGTGAGGCTCCTCCCACTCCTCACCCAACCCACACCAGCATGGCCAGTCCTTCGCCACAGGGGGGCCCAATGGGGCCTCCCCCTCCGCAGGGCCCCCCGCCACCCCAGGGGCCAATGGGGCCCCCACAGGGACCGCCGCAGCCTCAGGGCGGGGGACCCCCTCATTCGCCCATGGGACCTCAGCAGCAACAGCAGGTGAAGGGAAAGTTATTACCTCATACTTAACATACCAGTTATAACTTATAACCTCAAAATTAACAGTCTTAAATACTACTTTTTCTTTACCTATTTCATGTAATTAACAAAATAATTAAACTACCCAATACCATAGAGAAACAATAGCGTAAGTAGATATCTCATGGTATAGGACGTTTATGTCGTAACTTTTACTGTTATCTCAAGTCGATAGTCCACGTGCTGGCTAATCACTCCGTGAGTTCTTTATGTTGGAGAGCAGTGTGGTGAGTGCCTATTTTCTTATTTGATTTCTGCCTCCGGGCAGTTGTTTTCTTGACGTGTCCCAGTGGGCTTCACTTTAGTGATCCCTTTTATGGACCTATTTAAATAAATACTAAATACGTAGTTCTTTCCCGTGAAGCTTAAGGGCACGCCACACCAAGCTCGCTACCGCGGCGGTAGCGAAGTTTTAAAAATCGCTAGCCATGTATTCAGGTTGATCGCGCCACACCGAGCTCGCTACCGCGGCGGTAGTACGGCGCACTACCACCTACGACCGCCTGCTAGGCGATTCAACAAAAGTTCGCTGAGAGGTAGTACGGCGGACAAAGCGAGCTCAGTGTGGCGCGCTCAACCTGAATACATGGCAGGCGATTCGAAGAGGTAGCGCATGCGCACCTCTCCTCCTTGCAACACAACGCAACTAGTACGTCTCACCCCCCACTACTAGACTCACTACTCGGAGACTACCGCTAGCAGACGTTTTTCGGTGTGGCGTGCTCAGCCGAGAAAACTACCACCAGCGGTACTACCTCGGCGGTACTGGCGAGCTTGGTGTGGCGAGTCCTTTATTGTGTTCCAAGTAGTATGTTAGTTAGGCAAACCAATACCTAAGTCCTTTACAAGAATCAGGAGTTTTTCCCTATACTAACATTCCATTCATCACCTGGTTGCAATCTAGTGAGGGAAAGAGTATCGAGCCACTCTGTCTTCGAGTGAGAGCCGTGTGTTAAATATTGAAGAATGTAAAAAACTAAAAGATTTCGATGACAAGTTTGTTAGAAAAATAGTAGGTGAAGAGAAGGAAATTTGGCACTTACTTTGTTGTCCAGCGAGGGATTTTCAGGGCACAAATAACGTCGCCAGCGATGGACGTTCGAGACAGCAAGGGTCTCCACGTAGACGGCACGGTCTCATTGAAGAAGAATAGAGACAGCACGGGTCTCGAGCTAGCTCACGGATCCGGCATGGCGTACAGCCGTACAGTAGAACGTCTGATCGAGCACTGAGTCGTAGAATAGCGAAATACAATTGTACCATTGTTCTTCACCCCGCAAATTGCGTAATGCCAGGAACGGGTGGGAAAGGCGAAATAGAAAGAGAAATAAAGAGAGAGAGAGAAGTAGGATTGAACACCGTATAAAAAGCAAAAATCTCTTGAACTATAGTAGAGTTGCTAAAAATAAAGGGTACTTTTGTGATTTTTATTTGTGTTTTAAAGACTAAAATTTACATAATTTGAACAAGAATGATACTGGTAGTGTTGAATTGTGAACTCACCATTCCTTGTTGTCGTTGGCCATAAGCTTGCGTGTCTCCTCCTCCTCGGTGACCTGCGGCGGTTGGTAGGTGATCTCCGAGACAGGACCGTACTGAGCCGCCACCAACAAATCCGTAGAAGGGTTCACAGTCATTATCTAGTGGCACACCATTCATCAGCAACAACAATTAGGGCCGGCCAATCAATAATATTTTCAAACAAAAAACATAACAGAAACTAACATTCAAACACAAAAAACAAACCTTGCATTACTCGCACGGATTTAGTTTGCAAATGTTCAATCATTTGCTAGTTGTATTTCTATTAAGGAAGTTGAAATCTTGAACTATCTCGAGATTTGTAGCTATTCTTACTAGACATTAGAAGAACCTGATAGACCAACGATTGAAGGCCTTCAGCGCAGGCCTAGATGACAAAAGAATTCTCAATGAATGAAGTGGGTGGAGACGGATGAGTTTTCAGCTAAAAGTCTAGACTAGACTATTTGAATGGTGGGGAGAGCTGTCTACAGCTGGGACCCTTATAGTGGGAGAGAATCCAAGTAACAAGTTATACGGTTCGTACTATAGCATTAGTCTCACCCTAAACGCATATTTCGCACTGTTCGACTCTCACCTTCAATATAATTATGGTAGATTGCTGTGAGGAAATTCTAGTGGCGCAAAAGAGGTGTTTCTGTGTCATAAACAGCTATGCGTGCTATATTTATTCTAGGCATGAGAAAGTACTGTAAGCCTTTTTTCTTAGACAATGGTATATTGCCACTTCCATGTATTTACATTATGGATTGTTTAATATTTTTGTAAAGAAAAACTCTAATCTTTTTAATTTGAGGGGAAGCATGAATGAGCATAACACTCGGTCAGGCTTGCCAAAACACAAAAATGTACAGCTATATAGGAGTGAAAATTTTCAACAGGTTATCACTGGAAGTACGGAATTATGATCTTGATAGTTTTAAGAAATCAATAAAAGGATGGTTGAAGAATAAAGCATTTTATTCAATGGAGGAAATGCTGGTCTGTAACTGCTATCCATAGATAAAATATCTAAGTAGTCTATTTGTATTTTAATTTGTAATATTATTAACATAAAACGTGTACTTGTATACAAAGTATCAATGTTATTGAATCCTTATGAAGTGACTTTTGTCAATGCAATCATTTTGTTTGTGACAATAAAACATTCTTGATTCAGGGTCAGTAGTGAGAGACTTGCGTGAATACACATGTTCGTCATAAGGTGTGTACAGACTTCAGCGCCACGAACAGGCGCATTTTACTTTTCATCAGCTGATGCTATGCTCATTGTATCTGTATTTGTATACAAACAGTAAGATACAAATACAATGAGCATAGCATCAGCTATGAAAATTGGAATATATTATTGTGTTGTAGTACTGTACTATATTAATTGCTCATAAATCCTTTATTTTAATTATGTGTAAATTGTAGTGTATAGTATAGGCGTAGTGTTTGACTGTGATAGTTAAGTTCTTCAACTTGTAATTTTTTAATGAATGATGACGATTTTCTCAACATATTTTATGTTTTATGAGAATAAACGATGATTTGATTTGAATGCCGCACGAGTAATGCAGGGCTAAAGAAGGTAACATAAATCAACAAACAAAACTTTAACCAGGCAGTGTTGAAAAACAAAAACAAAAAAACTAAAGACGTTGAAAGAAATTAACAAACAAAAATTCAACCAGGCAGTGTAGTGTGAGCGAAATAAGAAATATTTGAAATGTCCACTGAAAACAAAATTATTAAGAAACATCGAGGTGTCACACACACACATACACACAGAGTGAGGCATGCGAATTGTGATGACACGGATTTTTAGTCTTGAATTAAACTCAAAGTTGTCACAAAAAGTTGAGAGATAGATTTCCAAGAGTTTTTTTGGTAGAGATATTTCAAACAGTGATATAACTGAGAAGCAATAATTATAACAATTCTGTTGGGATCATCTTTACTTAAAATAGATTCCCACATAACAATATTAATGAACGTGCTCGATACGGTGAACATATTATTCCCATAAGTTCAAATGGGACTATTCATACTCGTCCGGCTGGGCTGAGTGCGTTTTCTCTAATAAAAGAAAATCTGCCAAAAATAAATTACTGATTTCTTCAAATGATTGTGACAACTTTGAGTTTTTTCAATGATTTGACACACTTTTAACACAGAAAGCAAGTTTGTAATGTATTTGACACATTACATCATTGCTGATAAGTAATTTTAGGTTGTTGCTTAAAATATGTTACTTTCTGCAAATATTTCTCTTGTAAAAAAACATCCACGGAACAAAGTGGCTCTTTTTTCTTTTTTAAATTAAATGGTTTTATGGTTTAAAAAAAATTATACATGAGTCATGAGTAATATTGCAGATCGATTATCGCCTGGAGGGCTCTTTTCAAAAAGCTAAGTAATGGAAATTTGTTACAAAAATTATGGGGATGTTAATTCACTAAATATTAGTGATACAATTAGCACCCAGACTAGGACTTAATATTGAGGAGTGTTCGCTTTTTATTCGAATCTTAATGTGTTTAATTACTTAAGGCATCTGAAATTTATTACAAAATAGCTGTGGGGTAGCAAAATACATTCCTTACGTTTATGACCACAAAATACGAAAAGTAAACATTTTCAAAGCAACAATCCACATCCATCAATTATTAAATAATTACAAACATCTTAATAAAATATAACTAGATTAATAATTTGATTAGATACTAGGATCAAATGAAAAACTTTTTTGATGTATTTTACACGACGTGCCGTCAATTATTTCAAGTAAATAAGAAAATTTATTAATTTCAAAATATTGAAAACGAACGCTTGCCGTTCGAAACTACTTATTTACTTGATTGACTGCACGTCGTGTAAAATACATAAAAAAAGTGTGCCATAATATAATGTCACCACCTACAAGTATGGCAGAGATGTATCTTATCACCTACTTATCTCCTCTATTGATACTTGAACCTCTAGATCTCTAAACATACTCTATATACAAGAACTTTCATTCAAGGATCAATATGCTAAGAAACTAAATTGGATCAAATATCTACGCCCTAATAAAAACCATTATTAGGAGAAGGAGAACCAATGCTGAACTTGAAATATTAATAAAAGGCCGTAGTATAGTACGCTTCATAAAGGCACAGAGACTAACATGGTTGGGACATATTTTTATAAGGTGGATGAAACCAGAATGCCAATAATAGTGCTTAAAGAGAAGCTTCACTCGAGGAGAAAACAAGGAAGACCAAGAATACGATGATATAAGGGTTGATTTGATAAGGATGAGTTGTAGAGGATGGTGAGGATTTATAATGGATAGAAATGTTTGGAGGATTGTTGTGGAGGATGCCAAAGCCCACAATGGGCTGTAGAGCTATAGAAAAAAAAAATAAAAATAAAAACCATTCATCGATTTTAAAACAATTTTGACTTTTCAATTAAATATGAGCATTAAATGATATTTTAATAAATTATAGAGGCCCATGGAAGCTAACAGAATCCTTGTTATTACACACTAAACCGAAATGTACAGTCGCCCGACTGTAGACATCCTTGTTCAAGGCTATTGACTGCACATGAAATCGTAGTTTTTCAAGCTTCTAACCAGTCTGAAGGCTGCATCGAGTGAAGAGTTAATCGAGGTTTTTGTTAGTCGACATATTCGTTCCGGTTGGAATGAAAAAAGGAAAAGGTTGGCTGCAATGTGCATTAGGAATAGAGCAACTGGACCGACCATTGTAAACACAACGCTACTGTTTACATCTAAGCAAGAATAGAAAAGCTGCATTATTGGATCTAGAGAGGTGAACTTAGGAAAGTCGATTTGGGAATGGAATGGAAGTAGCTTTCATTTGAAAAACTATTCAATTCGTTCTATGGAGGCTGTCGAAATTATCGGAGAAACAGTCAAGTGTAACCCAAATTAAATATATTGTTATACATGTTGTTGTATCCCAAGATAGATTGTATTAGAAGAAAAGAATGTTTATTTCCTATGAAAGGAAATGGAACAATATTTGTCCGACCTTTGTGATTTGAGTCAAAATTTAATACAGATTGATTTACGATAGTCTGCCTATAACCTATTTTACTACTTGTGAAAATAGGAAACAAATCATTATTTTTATCTTTCCTCTATGAAAATTGATTGCAGAAACTAATTATTGTAGAAAATATTTTGCATTTATTTTTGTTCTGTCTTTATACTCTTTGTGTAGTACTTTATACGTCTTTGTGACGAGCTACTGAAACAGGATAGAGCATAGTGATTGTCTAGACAAGATTGTGAATTCTGATGAAAAATTAATCAACTTATTTCTGTTCTAATTCCTCAATCAGGACCTCCTATATACTACTGTATACAGGTATGTAGGGGGTCATGCTTCAATTTACCCAATATCTCTTGGTAATTTTCATGTTTTATTTAATATTTTGTTCAATTTAGTTTACATCTTTTATGTTTAATTTATTAATAATAAATCAGCTCCTTTCTGTTCTAATACCCCATAAATATTCTTACTTCAAGTCACCCAATACTGTATCTTTAAATTATTTTCATGCTTCTGAATTTATTCATATCAAATAAAGCATACAAAGAAAATACGAGTGGCAAGACATTCAATCTAAAATAGATGACAATAAAATTTCTCATTTGTAGTGGATTTCATCCTTGAAAATACACTTTAGGGGATATCACCTCAATCAGTTTTTTAATTTTGGTTTAAAGGTTGATCACACATTATTTGTAACTAAAATTAGAGGTTCATTGTAATATGAACTTTTCCTTTTAATACTATACATTCACTCTTATGATTTGGAATATCCAGCAAAACAATACAACAATAAACTTCACAAATAATTTAGTGTGGAGCAGTCTCTATTGTATGATTATTTTGAACAAATAATATTATTATCTTTCAATTATAATAATACATTATAGACAAATCGATTATTGTCTTATTCTTTTAAAAATTTGTCATTTGTTCAAAATAATCATATAATATAGAGACTGCTTGCTCCACAATAAATTGATAATAATAGATAATGAAATATAATAATAATAGATTATTATTATTATCTTGCTCATTCATAACAAGATGGTTGGTATTTTGAGTGCTTACGGACCTAAGTCACTACCTCCGTAAACCTCTGTTTACGGAGGTAGTGGCTAAGTCAAGTGAGCGTACTTTATTATTGATTAATTTGTTGACTATTGAAGTCAACAAATAATTGTACTGAAGTCAAATATTAATATTTGTTTTATTATTACTGTTGTAGAGAAGTATTTCTAGCATAATTTGTCATAAATTTAGACCTAGCCTATCATGTAATAGTCAAAGGTCATGAGTGGTATGAGTTGGATCGAATAGCCCCATCTATAATAGTAGTATGACTAGGATAAATACGATTTCCATCTTTTAAATCTAAAATTCTACATCAGTTTGGAGTCTACCGAACCAATCCACAGCCTATTACGAGACAAGATGACTCATTCGCATTCTACACACCAAACTAGTTGTTGCAAAAATATACGATCGCCATTGATAGCCAAACTGGTTTCGGAGATCGGCCTACAGCAAAGCAAACCGCGCCGCAACAAATCCACAATTTAAATTTAGAAGGAGAATGAGCATCGTGGGCTGATCTCATTCCAGAAGTGACATATAGAATCGATTCCATGTTTATAATTTATTTAGAACGTACGCCTACCTAGGCATCACCTACTGCGATGCGATTCCAAGAGACAGGTGAACTCACAAGGAAGTAAACCTATAAGCCTGGTTTTCATTAGTAGAGTTGGTGGTAGAGTTCCCTGGGCAAGTACTAACTATCTTGTGAACTCTCCCAATGAAAACGTTCATTGTAGAATACCAATCATGAATATTATAAGTTCTTCAGCATTATACAGCTGTGCTTTTAGAATTAAGTTTGTTTTATCGGTTCTTTTCCAAAATTATCTCTTTAATATACGAATCTTCTCTATTCAAGTGATAATAATGTGAAATATCTGTTCTATTTTTTGTTGTAAAGCATCTAAATTTGAAAATTTACTTTGTGAACATATTAGTGGTCTGAAGATTTTGCGAAGTGAAGAGCTACAAGACTTAACCTTCGCGTATTTCGGAAAAAACATGTTGGTAGTTCATCATATTTCTTCATAGTCAACAAACAATTTAGCAACACTGCGAAGGTAGTAGTGGAGTTTTGAGAGAGCTGCCTAACCAATAGAAATCGAGGGGTGTGGCCTCCCCCCTCCACCCCCCCAGCCCCAGTCGGCCATTTTGGCCCCGCCCCCAGCCAATAGGAATCAAGGGGCGTGGCCACGCCCCCCTCCACCCCCCCTGCCCTAGTCAGCCATTCCCCCTCCACCCCCCCTGCCCTAGTCAGCCATTTTGCCATATTTTTTTCTTTTTTTCCTGCATCACTTGGTCGCCTATCACTGAACATTCTTTTCAAAAACAACTCTTGCACCTGATCAGAATTCAAATTATGTTGTACAGCTTCACTCATGTCAAAGATGTACCTCTTTTTTACATATTGTGCAATCAAATAGTATGAAAAGTTGAACAACTGTTCATTTAAATATTTCTGAAAATCTTCACCTTTCATAATCATCTGCATAATGTCATCTTTTAGCTTTTGCTGAGAAGCTGAATTTTTTTCATCAAGTTTCTTTTGCACATCAGCCAACATAATATTGAATGTTGATTGTAGATCAACTACTTTCAAATTATAATCTTGCCTGTTAATAAAGTTAAGTTTATTTTGTGCAATTAGATTGTCTTTTAATTCTTTCAATTTAGTTTCTAGCAAATCTGTATCAACATGTTTTAAACTATTGTTTTTACTTTGTTGTTCACATAATGTCTTCAATTCGTCTGATTTCTGATCAAACAACGACCTACTAACATACTTTAGCTCAATATCATCATATAGGTAAGAAATCGCCTTGCTATGCTTTCGGCGATGCAATTTCAGCGACCCCCACTCCTCCTCCCCCTATCACGTGACCTTGGTTCCACCCATCACTGCTCTTATCCTGGATGATGTCACATTGGATTACAACCTTCTCTGCTCACATTTTCCACTATTTACAATAGCTTAAATTAAATACAAAATACAACTCTTTCCTTATGTCTACTGGGGTTATACTTTAGAACATCTAGCTTAATTCTAATTTTATAATTCAAATCAATGTTAGAGCTCTCAAATTCCTCCTCCAACCAATAGTTTGACACATACAATTCTTCCAGATTTTCAAACTGTAAAATATACCGAGTATTGTTTCTATTGTACACTTTTTTTATTGCAATAATGACTAATTCTGTTCCTTCTTGTAGATTCTCTAATCTTTTGCACTGACCTACTTTTACTTTCCCTTTAATTTCCAGCATTGTGATGTTATTATACTGCTCCACTTCTTTTTGTGTGAAGGGAGTGTCTTCCAAGTTTTTCCATACATCTGACAGAAACTTAAGTGATTCTATTCTAGGAAATGTATGACCATTATAGCTTGACATACCATTGACTGTAATTACACAAATTTTCTCTTCCCTTGGTAGACAAATAATTTCTTTTTTGTCAGTGTAAGGGATTACAAAATAACCCACTTTCTTAAGGTCTTCTATTGCATTGTATGCATTAATAAAAACATTTTTATGGGAGCCCTTTACAAAGTAAACATTTTTCGAACCTTCCTTTTCTCCTAAAACACCTACATATGGAAATTTTCCTTTATTATTTACAGAAAATGCAGTCACATTATAAACTCCACTAGGCTCAAAATTTCGCCAATGTGAATGGAAATATAGCTCAAGTTCCTCTCTCAAATTTTCTATTTCTTCCTCAAATTCTTCTAGCTGCTTATGCTGTTTCCTAAATGACTGCGCGGCTTCAAAAAACTCAATTTTCCTCCGCTTTAGATCAATTTCATCCAGTTCTAGCTTACGCTTCTTGGCTGATAGCACTGAGATAGGAGACAAGGGCTGTATCTCTTTAACAGGGTGCGGGAGAAGCTTACAGGTTATGTTTGCTCGTTTTCTTAAGACTTGTGGTATCAAGTTAGCTGTTGCTACAAGACCCAACTCATCTAGGTCAACAACTTTAGATATGGTAGAGAAAACTGTGGTTGACTTGGAGAAATAAGTCTCTCCACTCTTAATATAACACTTTTGTATAAAACTAATATTGTCCTTGTTGTCTGCATCCTCGAAAATTTCCACATAATTAATAGGTAGTAGATTAAAGCTAAATGCGGAGATTACATAGGATATTATTTTATTTCGTTGTTGTGGATTGGTAGGCAGATTTAATTGTACTCCAGTCAATTTCTTGGTATTGCTATTTCCCCAGTAAACATATTGTAAGAGATTGTTAAAAACCAAACAACAGCTATTCTTCAAATTGTTTGTTAGTTTAGTCCACATTTTAGCTAAGGATACAGAAAATATAGGAGCATTTTGGAAATAATTCTTACTGTCATTTAGAGTGACAAGCAATCTTGAATAGGGTCAAATTGATTAGAGCTATAGTTATTTCTAATGCTGTAGTTATAAATTGTTGCTTCCAAACGTGTAATACCATGCATTTTAGCTGCATCAGAGGTAAAGGTTTCCCGTAATCTTGTATCTGGACAGGCAATAAAGTCTACAATATGGTTACCTAACTGCTTATTTACACCAGGGCTTGTGATTTGACATACAAACTTATTATAAATTTTTACCCTCACATTACTATTAACCCAAGTCAAGCAATCAATCCCAACAGTTTTATTGTTATCTACTATCACATTATAGTCTTCTTTATATTCTCCTTGGAAGCAGAAACAATGATTTGTAGTTAGAAAGTCACACATTCCATTCTTGTTGAATATTCCAGCGAAGTCCTGTGTTATGTCCAAGTCTAGTAGATAGAAGTGCTCCTTTCTCAGCTGCTCCAATAATCTCGGTAGTTCTTCTATCAATGTAGCAATTGGGACATCTGCAAGCTCCACTTTGTAAGGTATCCCTACTGGTTGCTGGTATTTTTGTTTCACCTCGTTGTAATCATCTTTACCAAGCACTTGTAGAATCTTTTGAGTCATATCACTTCCACTGTCCAATAGGTAAGGGAGCTTTGCTTTGACTCCATGTTTAGCTGACACCATATTAGAGAATTTTCCTCTCAAATATAAGTTGAATGCACCACATATATCCTTTTTTAGAACAAAACGTCTCTTATCCATTGGCTCACAATCATCCAAAGCACAGATTTTCACAAGCATTATATTGTCACAGAAAGGTTCTGTAATAGGCACAAGATTTGAGTCATCCTGCACCAACAGTTCTTCTCCAGCAGTGTAATCAATTTTCCCAATGTCTGTAATAAGGTAGTCATTGCACAGATTTTCTGTCAACAGCCACAAACCAAACCGCTCATTGGTAGGCTTTATTTTATTACCACAAAGCTGAGAGACACTAAACACTTTGGAAGAAGCCATGTTCACTGTTTCGCTGTTACTATCAAACTGAGCGAATGTCATTTATTCTGGAGTATTTATAGGGATACAGCTAAGGAGAAGGATACTGCGCATGCGCAATGATAACTAGATTTTGTGTGAAGGGAGTTTCTTCCAAGTTTTTCCAAATATCTGAGAGAAACTTAAGTGATTCTATTCTAGGAAATGTATGACCATTGCAGCTTGTCATACCATTGAGTGTAATTACACAAATGTTCTCCCTTCTTCTCCGCATTCCTCTCTAATTTTTTCTTTCCTGCTAAACGAGTGGAGGAGGAGGACAAAGGAGGAGGAGGAGGACAAAGGAGGAGAACGGAGGCTAAGTTTGCAGTGTTTAGACATGCAACTGAATGCATTCATGTATGACTAAAACGCAATTGCGTGTGTGCAGCTATGCATGACTTCGACATGTCTGATCATGTCTGTGTGAAGTCATTAACCTTTGACTATAAATATGAATACTAAGTGACTCAAATGAATAATAAGTGCAATAATCAACATTTACATATATAATTTATTATAATTGAAGAAGAAGAAGAAGAAAAAAGAAACCTAATCCTTTAATTCAAATTGCCACTATTTGAAAAAAAAAATTGAAATATTTAATATTCTTAATTCAAAATTTTAAAGTGTTCCTCTGATATATTCATATAGGTAAGAAATCGCCTTGCTATGCTTTCGGCGATGCAATTTCAGCGACCCCCACTCCTCCTCCCCCTATCACGTGACCTTGGTTCCACCCATCACTGCTCTTATCCTGGATGATGTCACATTGGATTACAACCTTCTCTGCTCACATTTTCCACTATTTACAATAGCTTAAATTAAATACAAAATACAACTCTTTCCTTATGTCTACTGGGGTTATACTTTAGAACATCTAGCTTAATTCTAATTTTATAATTCAAATCAATGTTAGAGCTCTCAAATTCCTCCTCCAACCAATAGTTTGACACATACAATTCTTCCAGATTTTCAAACTGTAAAATATACCGAGTATTGTTTCTATTGTACACTTTTTTTATTGCAATAATGACTAATTCTGTTCCTTCTTGTAGATTCTCTAATCTTTTGCACTGACCTACTTTTACTTTCCCTTTAATTTCCAGCATTGTGATGTTATTATACTGCTCCACTTCTTTTTGTGTGAAGGGAGTGTCTTCCAAGTTTTTCCATACATCTGACAGAAACTTAAGTGATTCTATTCTAGGAAATGTATGACCATTATAGCTTGACATACCATTGACTGTAATTACACAAATTTTCTCTTCCCTTGGTAGACAAATAATTTCTTTTTTGTCAGTGTAAGGGATTACAAAATAACCCACTTTCTTAAGGTCTTCTATTGCATTGTATGCATTAATAAAAACATTTTTATGGGAGCCCTTTACAAAGTAAACATTTTTCGAACCTTCCTTTTCTCCTAAAACACCTACATATGGAAATTTTCCTTTATTATTTACAGAAAATGCAGTCACATTATAAACTCCACTAGGCTCAAAATTTCGCCAATGTGAATGGAAATATGGCTCAAGTTCCTCTCTCAAATTTTCTATTTCTTCCTCAAATTCTTCTAGCTGCTTATGCTGTTTCCTAAATGACTGCGCGGCTTCAAAAAACTCAATTTTCCTCCGCTTTAGATCAATTTCATCCAGTTCTAGCTTACGCTTCTTGGCTGATAGCACTGAGATAG
This sequence comes from Nilaparvata lugens, assembly GCF_014356525.2. Lineage (NCBI taxonomy): Eukaryota > Metazoa > Arthropoda > Insecta > Hemiptera > Delphacidae > Nilaparvata > Nilaparvata lugens. Next base: position 4,857,639 of record NC_052511.1, on the reverse strand, counting down.
GAGACAAGGGCTGTATCTCTTTAACAGGGTGCGGGAGAAGCTTACAGGTTATGTTTGCTCGTTTTCTTAAGACTTGTGGTATCAAGTTACCTGTTGCTACAAGACCCAACTCATCTAGGTCAACAACTTTAGATATGGTAGAGAAAACTGTGGTTGACTTGGAGAAATAAGTCTCTCCACTCTTAATATAACACTTTTGTATAAAACTAATATTGTCCTTGTTGTCTGCATCCTCGAAAATTTCCACATAATTAATAGGTAGTAGATTAAAGCTAAATGCGGAGATTACATAGGATATTATTTTATTTCGTTGTTGTGGATTGGTAGGCAGATTTAATTGTACTCCAGTCAATTTCTTGGTATTGCTATTTCCCCAGTAAACATATTGTAAGAGATTGTTAAAAACCAAACAACAGCTATTCTTCAAATTGTTTGTTAGTTTAGTCCACATTTTAGCTAAGGATACAGAAAATATAGGAGCATTTTGGAAATAATTCTTACTGTCATTTAAGAGTGACAAGCAATCTTGAATAGGGTCAAATTGATTAGAGCTATAGTTATTTCTAATGCTGTAGTTATAAATTGTTGCTTCCAAACGTGTAATACCATGCATTTTAGCTGCATCAGAGGTAAAGGTTTCCCGTAATCTTGTATCTGGACAGGCAATAAAGTCTACAATATGGTTACCTAACTGCTTATTTACACCAGGGCTTGTGATTTGACATACAAACTTATTATAAATTTTTACCCTCACATTACTATTAACCCAAGTCAAGCAATCAATCCCAACAGTTTTATTGTTATCTACTATCACATTATAGTCTTCTTTATATTCTCCTTGGAAGCAGAAACAATGATTTGTAGTTAGAAAGTCACACATTCCATTCTTGTTGAATATTCCAGCGAAGTCCTGTGTTATGTCCAAGTCTAGTAGATAGAAGTGCTCCTTTCTCAGCTGCTCCAATAATCTCGGTAGTTCTTCTATCAATGTAGCAATTGGGACATCTGCAAGCTCCACTTTGTAAGGTATCCCTACTGGTTGCTGGTATTTTTGTTTCACCTCGTTGTAATCATCTTTACCAAGCACTTGTAGAATCTTTTGAGTCATATCACTTCCACTGTCCAATAGGTAAGGGAGCTTTGCTTTGACTCCATGTTTAGCTGACACCATATTAGAGAATTTTCCTCTCAAATATAAGTTGAATGCACCACATATATCCTTTTTTAGAACAAAACGTCTCTTATCCATTGGCTCACAATCATCCAAAGCACAGATTTTCACAAGCATTATATTGTCACAGAAAGGTTCTGTAATAGGCACAAGATTTGAGTCATCCTGCACCAACAGTTCTTCTCCAGCAGTGTAATCAATTTTCCCAATGTCTGTAATAAGGTAGTCATTGCACAGATTTTCTGTCAACAGCCACAAACCAAACCGCTCATTGGTAGGCTTTATTTTATTACCACAAAGCTGAGAGACACTAAACACTTTGGAAGAAGCCATGTTCACTGTTTCGCTGTTACTATCAAACTGAGCGAATGTCATTATTCTGGAGTATTTATAGGGATACAGCTAAGGAGAAGGATACTGCGCATGCGCAATGATAACTAGATTTTGTGTGAAGGGAGTTTCTTCCAAGTTTTTCCAAATATCTGAGAGAAACTTAAGTGATTCTATTCTAGGAAATGTATGACCATTGCAGCTTGTCATACCATTGAGTGTAATTACACAAATGTTCTCCCTTCTTCTCCGCATTCCTCTCTAATTTTTTCTTTCCTGCTAAACGAGTGGAGGAGGAGGACAAAGGAGGAGGAGGAGGACAAAGGAGGAGAACGGAGGCTAAGTTTGCAGTGTTTAGACATGCAACTGAATGCATTCATGTATGACTAAAACGCAATTGCGTGTGTGCAGCTATGCATGACTTCGACATGTCTGATCATGTCTGTGTGAAGTCATTAACCTTTGACTATAAATATGAATACTAAGTGACTTAAATGAATAATAAGTGCAATAATCAACATTTACATATATAATTTATTATAATTGAAGAAGAAGAAGAAGAAAAAAGAAACCTAATCCTTTAATTCAAATTGCCACAATTTGAAAAAAAAAATTGAAATATTTAATATTATTAATTTTAAATTTTAAAGTGTTCCTCTGATATATTCATATAGGTAAGAAATCACCCTGCTATGCTTTCGGCGATGCAATTTCAGCGACCCCCACTCCTCCTCCCCCTATCACGTGACCTTGGTTCCACCCATCACTGCTCTTATCCTGGATGATGTCACATTGGATTACAACCTTCTCTGCTCACATTTTCCACTATTTACAATAGCTTAAATTAAATACAAAATACAACTCTTTCCTTATGTCTACTGGGGTTATACTTTAGAACATCTAGCTTAATTCTAATTTTATAATTCAAATCAATGTTAGAGCTCTCAAATTCCTCCTCCAACCAATAGTTTGACACATACAATTCTTCCAGATTTTCAAACTGTAAAATATACCGAGTATTGTTTCTATTGTACACTTTTTTATTGCAATAATGACTAATTCTGTTCCTTCTTGTAGATTCTCTAATCTTTTGCACTGACCTACTTTTACTTTCCCTTTAATTTCCAGCATTGTGATGTTATTATACTGCTCCACTTCTTTTTGTGTGAAGGGAGTGTCTTCCAAGTTTTTCCATACATCTGACAGAAACTTAAGTGATTCTATTCTAGGAAATGTATGACCATTATAGCTTGACATACCATTGACTGTAATTACACAAATTTTCTCTTCCCTTGGTAGACAAATAATTTCTTTTTTGTCAGTGTAAGGGATTACAAAATAACCCACTTTCTTAAGGTCTTCTATTGCATTGTATGCATTAATAAAAACATTTTTATGGGAGCCCTTTACAAAGTAAACATTTTTCGAACCTTCCTTTTCTCCTAAAACACCTACATATGGAAATTTTCCTTTATTATTTACAGAAAATGCAGTCACATTATAAACTCCACTAGGCTCAAAATTTCGCCAATGTGAATGGAAATATGGCTCAAGTTCCTCTCTCAAATTTTCTATTTCTTCCTCAAATTCTTCTAGCTGCTTATGCTGTTTCCTAAATGACTGCGCGGCTTCAAAAAACTCAATTTTCCTCCGCTTTAGATCAATTTCATCCAGTTCTAGCTTACGCTTCTTGGCTGATAGCACTGAGATAGGAGACAAGGGCTGTATCTCTTTAACAGGGTGCGGGAGAAGCTTACAGGTTATGTTTGCTCGTTTTCTTAAGACTTGTGGTATCAAGTTAGCTGTTGCTACAAGACCCAACTCATCTAGGTCAACAACTTTAGATATGGTAGAGAAAACTGTGGTTGACTTGGAGAAATAAGTCTCTCCACTCTTAATATAACACTTTTGTATAAAACTAATATTGTCCTTGTTGTCTGCATCCTCGAAAATTTCCACATAATTAATAGGTAGTAGATTAAAGCTAAATGCGGAGATTACATAGGATATTATTTTATTTCGTTGTTGTGGATTGGTAGGCAGATTTAATTGTACTCCAGTCAATTTCTTGGTATTGCTATTTCCCCAGTAAACATATTGTAAGAGATTGTTAAAAACCAAACAACAGCTATTCTTCAAATTGTTTGTTAGTTTAGTCCACATTTTAGCTAAGGATACAGAAAATATAGGAGCATTTTGGAAATAATTCTTACTGTCATTTAAGAGTGACAAGCAATCTTGAATAGGGTCAAATTGATTAGAGCTATAGTTATTTCTAATGCTGTAGTTATAAATTGTTGCTTCCAAACGTGTAATACCATGCATTTTAGCTGCATCAGAGGTAAAGGTTTCCCGTAATCTTGTATCTGGACAGGCAATAAAGTCTACAATATGGTTACCTAACTGCTTATTTACACCAGGGCTTGTGATTTGACATACAAACTTATTATAAATTTTTACCCTCACATTACTATTAACCCAAGTCAAGCAATCAATCCAACAGTTTTATTGTTATCTACTATCACATTATAGTCTTCTTTATATTCTCCTTGGAAGCAGAAACAATGATTTGTAGTTAGAAAGTCACACATTCCATTCTTGTTGAATATTCCAGCGAAGTCCTGTGTTATGTCCAAGTCTAGTAGATAGAAGTGCTCCTTTCTCAGCTGCTCCAATAATCTCGGTAGTTCTTCTATCAATGTAGCAATTGGGACATCTGCAAGCTCCACTTTGTAAGGTATCCCTACTGGTTGCTGGTATTTTTGTTTCACCTCGTTGTAATCATCTTTACCAAGCACTTGTAGAATCTTTTGAGTCATATCACTTCCACTGTCCAATAGGTAAGGGAGCTTTGCTTTGACTCCATGTTTAGCTGACACCATATTAGAGAATTTTCCTCTCAAATATAAGTTGAATGCACCACATATATCCTTTTTTAGAACAAAACGTCTCTTATCCATTGGCTCACAATCATCCAAAGCACAGATTTTCACAAGCATTATATTGTCACAGAAAGGTTCTGTAATAGGCACAAGATTTGAGTCATCCTGCACCAACAGTTCTTCTCCAGCAGTGTAATCAATTTTCCCAATGTCTGTAATAAGGTAGTCATTGCACAGATTTTCTGTCAACAGCCACAAACCAAACCGCTCATTGGTAGGCTTTATTTTATTACCACAAAGCTGAGAGACACTAAACACTTTGGAAGAAGCCATGTTCACTGTTTCGCTGTTACTATCAAACTGAGCGAATGTCATTTATTCTGGAGTATTTATAGGGATACAGCTAAGGAGAAGGATACTGCGCATGCGCAATGATAACTAGATTTTGTGTGAAGGGAGTTTCTTCCAAGTTTTTCCAAATATCTGAGAGAAACTTAAGTGATTCTATTCTAGGAAATGTATGACCATTGCAGCTTGTCATACCATTGAGTGTAATTACACAAATGTTCTCCCTTCTTCTCCGCATTCCTCTCTAATTTTTTCTTTCCTGCTAAACGAGTGGAGGAGGAGGACAAAGGAGGAGGAGGAGGACAAAGGAGGAGAACGGAGGCTAAGTTTGCAGTGTTTAGACATGCAACTGAATGCATTCATGTATGACTAAAACGCAATTGCGTGTGTGCAGCTATGCATGACTTCGACATGTCTGATCATGTCTGTGTGAAGTCATTAACCTTTGACTATAAATATGAATACTAAGTGACTCAAATGAATAATAAGTGCAATAATCAACATTACATATATAATTTATTATAATTGAAGAAGAAGAAGAAGAAAAAAGAAACCTAATCCTTTAATTCAAATTGCCACTATTTGAAAAAAAAAATTGAAATATTTAATATTCTTAATTCAAAATTTTAAAGTGTTCCTCTGATATATTCATATAGGTAAGAAATCGCCTTGCTATGCTTTCGGCGATGCAATTTCAGCGACCCCCACTCCTCCTCCCCCTATCACGTGACCTTGGTTCCACCCATCACTGCTCTTATCCTGGATGATGTCACATTGGATTACAACCTTCTCTGCTCACATTTTCCACTATTTACAATAGCTTAAATTAAATACAAAATACAACTCTTTCCTTATGTCTACTGGGGTTATACTTTAGAACATCTAGCTTAATTCTAATTTTATAATTCAAATCAATGTTAGAGCTCTCAAATTCCTCCTCCAACCAATAGTTTGACACATACAATTCTTCCAGATTTTCAAACTGTAAAATATACCGAGTATTGTTTCTATTGTACACTTTTTTTATTGCAATAATGACTAATTCTGTTCCTTCTTGTAGATTCTCTAATCTTTTGCACTGACCTACTTTTACTTTCCCTTTAATTTCCAGCATTGTGATGTTATTATACTGCTCCACTTCTTTTTGTGTGAAGGGAGTGTCTTCCAAGTTTTTCCATACATCTGACAGAAACTTAAGTGATTCTATTCTAGGAAATGTATGACCATTATAGCTTGACATACCATTGACTGTAATTACACAAATTTTCTCTTCCCTTGGTAGACAAATAATTTCTTTTTTGTCAGTGTAAGGGATTACAAAATAACCCACTTTCTTAAGGTCTTCTATTGCATTGTATGCATTAATAAAAACATTTTTATGGGAGCCCTTTACAAAGTAAACATTTTTCGAACCTTCCTTTTCTCCTAAAACACCTACATATGGAAATTTTCCTTTATTATTTACAGAAAATGCAGTCACATTATAAACTCCACTAGGCTCAAAATTTCGCCAATGTGAATGGAAATATAGCTCAAGTTCCTCTCTCAAATTTTCTATTTCTTCCTCAAATTCTTCTAGCTGCTTATGCTGTTTCCTAAATGACTGCGCGGCTTCAAAAAACTCAATTTTCCTCCGCTTTAGATCAATTTCATCCAGTTCTAGCTTACGCTTCTTGGCTGATAGCACTGAGATAGGAGACAAGGGCTGTATCTCTTTAACAGGGTGCGGGAGAAGCTTACAGGTTATGTTTGCTCGTTTTCTTAAGACTTGTGGTATCAAGTTAGCTGTTGCTACAAGACCCAACTCATCTAGGTCAACAACTTTAGATATGGTAGAGAAAACTGTGGTTGACTTGGAGAAATAAGTCTCTCCACTCTTAATATAACACTTTTGTATAAAACTAATATTGTCCTTGTTGTCTGCATCCTCGAAAATTTCCACATAATTAATAGGTAGTAGATTAAAGCTAAATGCGGAGATTACATAGGATATTATTTTATTTCGTTGTTGTGGATTGGTAGGCAGATTTAATTGTACTCCAGTCAATTTCTTGGTATTGCTATTTCCCCAGTAAACATATTGTAAGAGATTGTTAAAAACCAAACAACAGCTATTCTTCAAATTGTTTGTTAGTTTAGTCCACATTTTAGCTAAGGATACAGAAAATATAGGAGCATTTTGGAAATAATTCTTACTGTCATTTAAGAGTGACAAGCAATCTTGAATAGGGTCAAATTGATTAGAGCTATAGTTATTTCTAATGCTGTAGTTATAAATTGTTGCTTCCAAACGTGTAATACCATGCATTTTAGCTGCATCAGAGGTAAAGGTTTCCCGTAATCTTGTATCTGGACAGGCAATAAAGTCTACAATATGGTTACCTAACTGCTTATTTACACCAGGGCTTGTGATTTGACATACAAACTTATTATAAATTTTTACCCTCACATTACTATTAACCCAAGTCAAGCAATCAATCCCAACAGTTTTATTGTTATCTACTATCACATTATAGTCTTCTTTATATTCTCCTTGGAAGCAGAAACAATGATTTGTAGTTAGAAAGTCACACATTCCATTCTTGTTGAATATTCCAGCGAAGTCCTGTGTTATGTCCAAGTCTAGTAGATAGAAGTGCTCCTTTCTCAGCTGCTCCAATAATCTCGGTAGTTCTTCTATCAATGTAGCAATTGGGACATCTGCAAGCTCCACTTTGTAAGGTATCCCTACTGGTTGCTGGTATTTTTGTTTCACCTCGTTGTAATCATCTTTACCAAGCACTTGTAGAATCTTTTGAGTCATATCACTTCCACTGTCCAATAGGTAAGGGAGCTTTGCTTTGACTCCATGTTTAGCTGACACCATATTAGAGAATTTTCCTCTCAAATATAAGTTGAATGCACCACATATATCCTTTTTTAGAACAAAACGTCTCTTATCCATTGGCTCACAATCATCCAAAGCACAGATTTTCACAAGCATTATATTGTCACAGAAAGGTTCTGTAATAGGCACAAGATTTGAGTCATCCTGCACCAACAGTTCTTCTCCAGCAGTGTAATCAATTTTCCCAATGTCTGTAATAAGGTAGTCATTGCACAGATTTTCTGTCAACAGCCACAAACCAAACCGCTCATTGGTAGGCTTTATTTTATTACCACAAAGCTGAGAGACACTAAACACTTTGGAAGAAGCCATGTTCACTGTTTCGCTGTTACTATCAAACTGAGCGAATGTCAATTATTCTGGAGTATTTATAGGGATACAGCTAAGGAGAAGGATACTGCGCATGCGCAATGATAACTAGATTTTGTGTGAAGGGAGTTTCTTCCAAGTTTTTCCAAATATCTGAGAGAAACTTAAGTGATTCTATTCTAGGAAATGTATGACCATTGCAGCTTGTCATACCATTGAGTGTAATTACACAAATGTTCTCCCTTCTTCTCCGCATTCCTCTCTAATTTTTCTTTCCTGCTAAACGAGTGGAGGAGGAGGACAAAGGAGGAGGAGGAGGACAAAGGAGGAGAACGGAGGCTAAGTTTGCAGTGTTTAGACATGCAACTGAATGCATTCATGTATGACTAAAACGCAATTGCGTGTGTGCAGCTATGCATGACTTCGACATGTCTGATCATGTCTGTGTGAAGTCATTAACCTTTGACTATAAATATGAATACTAAGTGACTCAAATGAATAATAAGTGCAATAATCAACATTTACATATATAATTTATTATAATTGAAGAAGAAGAAGAAGAAAAAAGAAACCTAATCCTTTAATTCAAATTGCCACTATTTGAAAAAAAAAAATTGAAATATTTAATATTCTTAATTCAAAATTTTAAAGTGTTCCTCTGATATATTCATATAGGTAAGAAATCGCCTTGCTATGCTTTCGGCGATGCAATTTCAGCGACCCCCACTCCTCCTCCCCCTATCACGTGACCTTGGTTCCACCCATCACTGCTCTTATCCTGGATGATGTCACATTGGATTACAACCTTCTCTGCTCACATTTTCCACTATTTACAATAGCTTAAATTAAATACAAAATACAACTCTTTCCTTATGTCTACTGGGGTTATACTTTAGAACATCTAGCTTAATTCTAATTTTATAATTCAAATCAATGTTAGAGCTCTCAAATTCCTCCTCCAACCAATAGTTTGACACATACAATTCTTCCAGATTTTCAAACTGTAAAATATACCGAGTATTGTTTCTATTGTACACTTTTTTTATTGCAATAATGACTAATTCTGTTCCTTCTTGTAGATTCTCTAATCTTTTGCACTGACCTACTTTTACTTTCCCTTTAATTTCCAGCATTGTGATGTTATTATACTGCTCCACTTCTTTTTGTGTGAAGGGAGTGTCTTCCAAGTTTTTCCATACATCTGACAGAAACTTAAGTGATTCTATTCTAGGAAATGTATGACCATTATAGCTTGTCATGCCATTGACTGTAATTACACAAATTTTCTCTTCCCTTGGCAGACAAATTATTTCTTTTTTGTCAGTGTAAGGGATTACAAAATAACCCTCTTTCTTGAGAGTTTCGATAGCTTTGTATGCATTAATAAAAACATTTTTATGGCACCCCTTTACAAAGTAAACGTTTTTCAAACCATCTTTCTCCCCCAGTACACCTACATATGGGAATTTCCCAGTATTATTCACAGTAAATGTAGTCACATTGTACACTCCACTTAGATCAAAATTTAGCCAATGTGAATGGAAATATGGCTCAAGTTCCTCTCTCAAATTTTCTATTTCTTTCTCAAATTCTGCTAGCTGCTTATGCTGTTCCCTAAATGACTGTGTGGCTTCAAAAAACTCAATTTTCCTTCGTTTTAAAGTGTTCCTCTGATATAAGGCTGAATCGACGGTCGCGGCTGCCGCGACCGTCGATTCAGCCTTATATCAGAGGAACACTTTAAAATTTTGAATTAAGAATATTAAATATTTCAATTTTTTTTTTTCAAATAGTGGCAATTTGAATTAAAGGATTAGGTTTCTTTTTTCTTCTTCTTCTTCTTCAATTATAATAAATTATATATGTAAATGTTGATTATTGCACTTATTATTCATTTGAGTCACTTAGTATTCATATTTATAGTCAAAGGTTAATGACTTCACACAGACATGATCAGACATGTCGAAGTCATGCATAGCTGCACACACGCAATTGCGTTTTAGTCATACATGAATGCATTCAGTTGCATGTCTAAACACTGCAAACTTAGCCTCCGTTCTCCTCCTTTGTCCTCCTCCTCCTCCTTTGTCCTCCTCCTCCACTCGTTTAGCAGGAAAGAAAAAATTAGAGAGGAATGCGGAGAAGAAGGGAGAACATTTGTGTAATTACACTCAATGGTATGACAAGCTGCAATGGTCATACATTTCCTAGAATAGAATCACTTAAGTTTCTCTCAGATATTTGGAAAAACTTGGAAGAAACTCCCTTCACACAAAATCTAGTTATCATTGCGCATGCGCAGTATCCTTCTCCTTAGCTGTATCCCTATAAATACTCCAGAATAATTGACATTCGCTCAGTTTGATAGTAACAGCGAAACAGTGAACATGGCTTCTTCCAAAGTGTTTAGTGTCTCTCAGCTTTGTGGTAATAAAATAAAGCCTACCAATGAGCGGTTTGGTTTGTGGCTGTTGACAGAAAATCTGTGCAATGACTACCTTATTACAGACATTGGGAAAATTGATTACACTGCTGGAGAAGAACTGTTGGTGCAGGATGACTCAAATCTTGTGCCTATTACAGAACCTTTCTGTGACAATATAATGCTTGTGAAAATCTGTGCTTTGGATGATTGTGAGCCAATGGATAAGAGACGTTTTGTTCTAAAAAAGGATATATGTGGTGCATTCAACTTATATTTGAGAGGAAAATTCTCTAATATGGTGTCAGCTAAACATGGAGTCAAAGCAAAGCTCCCTTACCTATTGGACAGTGGAAGTGATATGACTCAAAAGATTCTACAAGTGCTTGGTAAAGATGATTACAACGAGGTGAAACAAAAATACCAGCAACCAGTAGGGATACCTTACAAAGTGGAGCTTGCAGATGTCCCAATTGCTACATTGATAGAAGAACTACCGAGATTATTGGAGCAGCTGAGAAAGGAGCACTTCTATCTACTAGACTTGGACATAACACAGGACTTCGCTGGAATATTCAACAAGAATGGAATGTGTGACTTTCTAACTACAAATCATTGTTTCTGCTTCCAAGGAGAATATAAAGAAGACTATAATGTGATAGTAGATAACAATAAAACTGTTGGGATTGATTGCTTGACTTGGGTTAATAGTAATGTGAGGGTAAAAATTTATAATAAGTTTGTATGTCAAATCACAAGCCCTGGTGTAAATAAGCAGTTAGGTAACCATATTGTAGACTTTATTGCCTGTCCAGATACAAGATTACGGGAAACCTTTACCTCTGATGCAGCTAAAATGCATGGTATTACACGTTTGGAAGCAACAATTTATAACTACAGCATTAGAAATAACTATAGCTCTAATCAATTTGACCCTATTCAAGATTGCTTGTCACTCGTAAATGACAGTAAGAATTATTTCCAAAATGCTCCTATATTTTCTGTATCCTTAGCTAAAATGTGGACTAAACTAACAAACAATTTGAAGAATAGCTGTTGTTTGGTTTTTAACAATCTCTTACAATATGTTTACTGGGGAAATAGCAATACCAAGAAATTGACTGGAGTACAATTAAATCTGCCTACCAATCCACAACAACGAAATAAAATAATATCCTATGTAATCTCCGCATTTAGCTTTAATCTACTACCTATTAATTATGTGGAAATTTTCGAGGATGCAGACAACAAGGACAATATTAGTTTTATACAAAAGTGTTATATTAAGAGTGGAGAGACTTATTTCTCCAAGTCAACCACAGTTTTCTCTACCATATCTAAAGTTGTTGACCTAGATGAGTTGGGTCTTGTAGCAACAGGTAACTTGATACCACAAGTCTTAAGAAAACGAGCAAACATAACCTGTAAGCTTCTCCCGCACCCTGTTAAAGAGATACAGCCCTTGTCTCCTATCTCAGTGCTATCAGCCAAGAAGCGTAAGCTAGAACTGGATGAAATTGATCTAAAGCGGAGGAAAATTGAGTTTTTTGAAGCCGCGCAGTCATTTAGGAAACAGCATAAGCAGCTAGAAGAATTTGAGGAAGAAATAGAAAATTTGAGAGAGGAACTTGAGCCATATTTCCATTCACATTGGCGAAATTTTGAGCCTAGTGGAGTTTATAATGTGACTGCATTTTCTGTAAATAATAAAGGAAAATTTCCATATGTAGGTGTTTTAGGAGAAAAGGAAGGTTCGAAAAATGTTTACTTTGTAAAGGGCTCCCATAAAAATGTTTTTATTAATGCATACAATGCAATAGAAGACCTTAAGAAAGTGGGTTATTTTGTAATCCCTTACACTGACAAAAAAGAAATTATTTGTCTACCAAGGGAAGAGAAAATTTGTGTAATTACAGTCAATGGTATGTCAAGCTATAATGGTCATACATTTCCTAGAATAGAATCACTTAAGTTTCTGTCAGATGTATGGAAAAACTTGGAAGACACTCCCTTCACACAAAAAGAAGTGGAGCAGTATAATAACATCACAATGCTGGAAATTAAAGGGAAAGTAAAAGTAGGTCAGTGCAAAAGATTAGAGAATCTACAAGAAGGAACAGAATTAGTCATTATTGCAATAAAAGAAGTGTACAATAGAAACAATACTCGGTATATTTTACAGTTTGAAAATCTGGAAGAATTGTATGTGTCAAACTATTGGTTGGAGGAGGAATTTGAGAGCTCTAACATTGATTTGAATTATAAAATTAGAATTAAGCTAGATGTTCTAAAGTATAACCCCAGTAGACATAAGGAAAGAGTTGTATTTTGTATTTAATTTAAGCTATTGTAAATAGTGGAAAATGTGAGCAGAGAAGGTTGTAATCCAATGTGACATCATCCAGGATAAGAGCAGTGATGGGTGGAACCAAGGTCACGTGATAGGGGGAGGAGGAGTGGGGGTCGCTGAAATTGCATCGCCGAAAGCATAGCAAGGTGATTTCTTACCTATATGATGATATTGAGCTAAAGTATGTTAGTAGGTTGTTGTTTGATCAGAAATCAGACGAATTGAAGACATTATGTGAACAACAAAGTAAAAACAATAGTTTAAAACATGTTGATACAGATTTGCTAGAAACTAAATTGAAAGAATTAAAAGACAATCTAATTGCACAAAATAAACTTAACTTTATTAACAGGCAAGATTATAATTTGAAAGTAGTTGATCTACAATCAACATTCAATATTATGTTGGCTGATGTGCAAAAGAAACTTGATGAAAAAAATTCAGCTTCTCACCAAAAGCTAAAAGATGACATTATGCAGATGATTATGAAAGGTGAAGATTTTCAGAAATATTTAAATGAACAGTTGTTCAACTTTTCATACTATTTGATTGCACAATATGTAAAAAAGAGGTACATCTTTGACATGAGTGAAGCTGTACAACATAATTTGAATTCTGATCAGGTGCAAGAGTTGTTTTTGAAAAGAATGTTCAGTGATAGGCGACCAAGTGATGCAGGAAAAAAAAGAAAAAAATATGACTGGGAAATAGATTAGTAGTGTGGTTTGAGAGTTTAGATATCTGTGATTTTAAAGATTTTAAAGATTTTAAATGTGGGGATATTTTTAATATGCAAATTAAGCAGGTGTTAACTGGGGCAGCAGATGTCAGTTAACACCTGCTACAACAAAGATGGCCGCCGCTGGGGAACCGTTGGGGACACCTGCTTCCTATTGGTTGGGGTGGTGGGGAAGGGGGACGCCATTTTGAACACACCCATGCTGGGTAGGGGAGATGGACACCTGCTACAATGGCCTCTTCCTATTGGTTGGGGTGGTGGGGGCACGACGCCATTTTGAACACGCCCCTTGCTTCCTATTGGCTGGGGGCGGGGACAAAATGGCCGACTGGGGCTGGGGGGGTGGAGGGGGCCGTACCAAAATGGCTGACTAGGGCAGGGGGGGTGGAGGGGGAATGGCTGACTAGGGCTGGGGGGGTGGAGGGGGCGTGGCCACGCCCCTTGATTCCTATTGGCTGGGGGCGGGGCCAAAATGGCCGACTGGGGCTGGGGGGGTGGAGGGGGGAGGCCACACCCCTCGATTTCTATTGGTTAGGCAGCTCTCTCAAAACTCCACTACTGAAGGTAGAAAAGGATAGAGCTATCTGATTTGTTGAATGACAGATAAGGATAACAAACCAAAGTTGATCAGATGCTCACTTTAACCAAGTGAATCTCATAGTAAGCTCATAGCTGTCTACTTGAAAACAATAATTGTAGTCTGAAATGACAATAGAAGTAAAATTAAAATTAAATTAAAAGTAAAATAGAAGTAAATATTAAATAGCTTATTGAATTGATAACAAATCAATGTTAGTCTGGCGCTGACTTAGGGTAGCCACTCTCCAGTTAGTCAAGACAAGACTAGTCACGATTAGTCACAATACTTCACATAGTTGCTTATGAAGACATGTCTAATTGCAATGACTAATTGGTGTGTGTTGCTTCATAAGCAACTATGTGGAGTAATGTGACTAATCGTGACTATTAGTCATTGCAATTAGACATGTCTTCATAAGCAACTATATGAAGTATTGTGACTAAACGTGTCTTGTCTTGACTAACTGGTGTGTGCCTAGCCTTAATAAGGTGCATCTCGCTATAATACGACGCGATTCCAACAGATACAGGTGAAACTTTACTCTCAAGGAAGTGAAGCCTATCCTGCCCCTACACCACACCAAAGTAACAGGTTGTGTGGAACATATAACATATCTATATGTATGAAGCTACCTATATAAGAACATATCATGATCTGCTATACTGAGACTAACAACTGTAGCCTGTCAGCATTATTTAAATGGGATGCATTGATGTTATATTATGAAAGATGCTGACAGTATGAAGTGAATAATAGCTACAAACATCAGACAGTATTAGGTTGGGTACATGTTGGCTTATTTTTGTTATTAATAGATGTTTGAGGTCGTATGTATATGATACCAAAGCTCTGTATCAAATTACGGATACGGTTGTTGCAGTAGAAACAGGAAAGATGAATGAAAAAGTTAGTATACTACACACTCAATGTGTTCTGAGATGAATGTGTCAACCAACAGTCAACATTTAAATTGAAAGTGTTGTTTAATTAATGAAGAAATTACTGGTAGCCTCTTCATCATTTTTTAAATAAATCCTAGCAGCTTTTATTAATAATTAAACACTTCATATCAAAAGTATAAAGAGGGCACTAGTTATTTCCGTGATAATTAAACAATTCAAGTAGCTTAATTAGAATACTTTGTTGGATATATCGAATTTGAATTTAATTTCCTATATTAATCATGCACTGACTTCACCATAAACACATAATAATGAGAAAGTGGAGTGGAGATAATTTTCAAATTAATAAAAAAGTAGTTTTTCTTTTTCCCCACTTTTTGTGTAGTTGAGAAGTTGACATTTTGGTAATTATTCATATTAAATGAAAAAGACTAAGAAATTGTCAAAAAACACAGATTTATTGATACCTACTAAGAAAGACCGGTTTCGGTTATTACACCTTTGTCAATTTTTCATTTAAAAAAGTAGTTTATTTCATAAATAAAACTACCAAGGTGCATCAATAAACCCGGTTCAAAATATGAATCAAATAAGAAAATATAGATGTGTTTTAAATATCGATGATATGATAGTCATTCAAGCTAAGTTTTTAAAGTAAAATCTGATTATATATTTCATAAGATAATACATTGTTGTAGTGTTATAAAGTACATTCAATTTATGGTTATTGTCCAAATTTCTAAAGAACGGAAAACAGCACAGTATTTATCACAATAGAAGTCGTTCAATGACCCCAAGATAGTTTATTCGCAACTATAATCAGGTGGAAGCCAAGACCACGACTTATTCACATAAAATACAAAGACTTCTGGAGTATTAGACGAGAATACTGGAGTTGAAAAATGTTGATACCTTAAAAGTTGATATTTTTCATGAGCAGTCGTCACATCAGAGAACATGCTTGTTTGTATTACGTAAGGTTTGATACAGTTAAAGTTGATATTTATCTTGAGCCGCCATAGCACATGCTTTTGTTTGAATGAAATAATTTCAGTTAGAGCATTGACAAATCTAAGCGATAAGAAGTTGGCAAATGAAATTTCCACGCAATATGAAATTGCTGTCTGAATTTAATCCAGCCATCTATTTGAAGTCCCTCTGTCTCAAATTAATCTCCTAAAATATGCGAATTTGTATCTCAAGACATTCTGTCCATCTTACTTGCCTTATAATTATGACAGACGATGAAAATGTCACTCTCGAGTATTGAGGAGGATTTTTCAACGCATTTGGCATGAATATTCAACAATTTTATGATTCAAATGGAAACTGGTGAATTTTGAACAAATTAAAGTCAGATTGAAGCTAATTTTAGGAGTCTGGATTGGGACTTGATTCCATAATTAAATGCTACATAAAAGTGAGATTACATGAGGATTTTAGGATTATTCTATTATTAATACAAACATTTTCAATATTCTAATCGCAAGGAGCATTCACTGACATTGAAAACACAATATTTTGAAGTTAAAATTACTCTTTGAAAACTTTAAATATGGAATAAAAACTGTTACTGCATCATGTCTTTAAATCACCCAAACACTTTCCATTACAAATGCACAAGCTGGGATCTCTTGAAGGCATCATTCACTATAACAAAATCTAATTGACCGAGCGAAGTGAGGTCTAAGATTCAAGACGATGGTTTGGAATTTCTCTTGATGTTCAAATGTTTGAATGTTTAAATGTTTGAATGTTTAAATGTTTGAATGTTTAAATGTTTATATGTTTATATTTTGCGCATTTACGGCGAAACGCGGTAATAGATTTTCATGAAATTTGACAGGTATGTTCCTTTTCAAATTGCGCGTCAACGTACATACAAGGGTTTTGAAAATTTTGCACGTCAAGGATAATATAAAAAGAAAAAGGAGCCTCCTTCATACGCCAATATTACCGTAAAAATCAGACTATAGAATTATTCATCATAAATCAGCTGTCTAGTGGACTATAATACTACCCGTTCAAAAACATCGAACATCTTGAAAATGTATCTTTCAATCAACGTTAGTAGACAGTTGACTATAATACTACCTGTTCAAAAACATCGAACATGTTGAAAATTGTATCTTTCCATCAACGTTGTAGACAGTTCTGATAACAGCGCTCACACTCACATTCCGGGACGACACGTCACGGTACGATAGGACAGAAAGCTCTATGTTTATTTAGGTTTTTTCTAGACATTTTAAATTGATAAATTATTTATTAATTTTTGAGAAAACATAGCAACAGTCAATCCAACTTACTGAGCGCGAGGTCTACTGTTCACAGAGCTACTAGTAATATAAGGGGTTTATAGATTGTTTTTGTGTGTTCAAATAAATCGATTGAAATAAATTTACAGTAGACACCTCATATAAACAAGCGCTTCACCAAACTCTACCAGACAGTTTTAGATTTTATTTGTCGTGCACTATTATACTAATAATTGATTATTGATACTAGTAATACCTAACTCATAACAAGGTGACTAAATACTAGACCAGAACAAATAAACCATTAGGGTGAACGTCCTCTCAATTAATTCAGTGTTTTCAGTCAACAGTAGTACAAACACCAACTATTCCGATAGTAGTCGATACAGACACACACTATTAATAAACCGGTTGTTATTTTAAAAGTAGAAGGTACTCAACAATATCCTGAACCACACCAATTATAGAAGAGGACCTAGTACAACCTAATGCATTCCTAGTAAGAGAATAGTGTGCCTACTACATAGGAGCTCCATTAGCATTAGCTTACCTCTACTACCATCTATAGTGAGGTACACGTTATAAAGGCAGTGGAGAAAGATGGGAGAACAACGTTGCCGATTCTCTGCCTTCTATAGAGGATAACTGATACCTGGATATCTGATGTAATATAATTGTTCATTCTTGTTTAAAATTATCATCAATTATATTTTATTTGCCATGAAAATATATTATCCAATGATTCAATAATTCAAAATTTGAGTTTCTTTTCAATTTTAAAAATGTTCAATTATTAATACAGTATTTTTAAGTTATCAGTGATGATCTAGTGAAGTATTCTTATTTAAATTTGGTTTTCAACTCTTCTAAATTCCTAGTTTATGAATATTTTGGACTTAAAATTGGACAAAAATCATGTGTGAAGTGTGAAAATAATCTATTTTTGGACAATTTCTATCTGAATTTGGGAAAGGAACAGTTTTGGGCTGTTGTTCCTTTCCCAATCATTCATAGTTGAGAATTATATTGCATCTATCAATGTATAAAATAAATAAATAATAAATTTTTATAGTTCAGATAAAATATTTTGTTAATCAATTATATTTCTACATTGTTAAGAAACTATCTGGCAACCTTGCGGAGCTAGAGAAGGATAGCGCGATCTGTTTTGTTGAATGATAGACAAGGACACCTACACCAATGTTTATCAAACACTGCCATTATAAACGTGGACCTCACTTCAGTAAATATGCTTCACGTATCATAACTTTTGAAATAAGAATGCTGTAAAAGTAAAACCATGTTGGAACAACGTTATTATTACCCTCATGTAAAGTGAAATGACAGGGAAATAAGAGATGACCAACTATTCTTTTCAAAACATTTTTGGTGGAATCAAGTGTGTTGCCTTGGAAAAAATTGAAATTTATTAAACTTGGTTGATGACACACGTGTGTTTTGAGGTGCGTACAGATTTACGCGCCGCGAACATGAGCAATTCACTTTTAATCAGCTGACTATATCTGTATTTTTACAGAAACGGTAAGATACAGATATAAAAAGCTTGGCATCAGCTGATTAAAAGTGAATTGCTCATGTTCGCGGCGCGTATATCTGTGCGTACCTTAACGTTTACATCTTGCAGCAGTTTTTATATTAATTTACTATAAACACAATAATCTCCACAGTAAGAAATTATGACAACTTTGAAGAGACAAAAAATTAGCTAGTCACTGAACAAATATTTGTAACATGTTGATATCTCAACAGTCTCTATTAAACACTATTAATTCAGCACACGAAAACAGAAAAATACAAGAGGAAAGCTGATTCCGAACAATATAATTATTCCTATAGTAAGGTCCACATTAAAATGACAGTATTTGATTAGCATTGATGTTTTATAGACTATCCTTGTCTATAATTCGACAGAGCAGATAGCGCTAGCCTTTTCTAGCTCCGCAATCTTGCCAAGTCGCTTTTTAACAATGTAGAAATGTAATGAATTTACACCATATTTAATCTCAATTACAAAAATTTATAATTTCAACTTTTTGTGTAGTTGAGAAGTTGATATTGTGGTAATTATTCATATTAAATAAAAATACTAAGAAATCGTCAAAAACCACAGATTTATTGATAATTAGAAACTGACAATATCTTAGTCTTTTTATTGACCGAGCGAAGTGAGGTCTAAGATTCAAGTCGACGGTTTGGCATTTCTCTTAATCTTTAAATGTTTTAATGTTTAAATGTTTATATGTTGCGCATTTACGGCGAAACTCGGTATTTCCATGAAATAAATTTCAGTAAATTTTCATGAAATTTGACAGGTATGTTCCTTTTGTAATTGCACGTCGACGTATATACAAGGTTTTTGGAAATTTTGCATTTCATGGATAATATACGAGGAAGAAGGAGCCTCCTTCATACGCCAATATTAGATTAAAAATCAGACTATAGAATTATTCATCATAAATCAGCTGACTAGTGATTACACAGATGTGTGGAGAAGCCAGTCTATTGCTGTATTTCCATAAGGTCTATAGTTTCAATCAGGTACTTGTGGATGAGAATACTGCGTGAGGTCTACTGTTCACAGAACTACTAGTTTAATTTATTATTCAATCGTTGGAAAATGTATTTCTTATAATTGAAAAATAATGAACAGTTAATATTTTATCAGATATACCGGCGTAAGCTATCTTCTATGGAAGTCATCGGCAAGACAGAGAATTGACAACGCTGTTTTTCTATTTTCCTCCACTACCATTATAACGTGGACCTCGCTATAGGATCCGTCTATTTAAAAACAATTGGAGTCCGAATAGACAATAGGAGTTAACAGGAAGTACAGATGATGCACAAGTGCAAATAAATCGCATATTCATTCACGGATGCGTTACTACGTTTATGGCTGGCTGATTGATAAAAGCACGCTTTTACACCGGCCTCTTCCTTCTCAATCATTATTTCCTTCTCATTTCAATTCTTTTTCTCACTCTGATACCTACACTTCAACATGGAAGAGTAGGATGCGAAGAGAGATTAAATACTGTAGAGTCTACATAGTGATAGTACCAATTTTTTCCTCACTCTAATACATGACGATGGTAAGAGACATAAATACTGTAGAGTCTGCATAGTAGCATTATTTTTCTCACTCTAATACATGAAGATGGTAAGAGATATAAATACTGTAGAGTCTGCATTGTAGCATTATTTTTCTCACTCTAATACATGAAGATGGTAAGAGATATAAATACTGTAGAGTTTGCATAGTATCATTCTTTTTCTCATTCTAATACATGATTATGGTAAGAGAGATAAATTCTGTAGAGTCTACATAGTATCATTCTTTTTCTCACTCTAATACATAAAGATGGTAAAAGAGATAAATAGGGGCCTAGTACATTTCAATTCAGTTCTTTTTCTCACTCACACTGTATACAAAATTTCAAGTTAATCAGTTGAGTGGTTCAGACGTGATGATGCGTCATTCGTGAATTTCCTATCCCGTACGTGCTTAAGCCAATTCTTTCCTTTTCTATGTTATAGTAACATTGTATGGTCGGTTTATGATATTATGCACACTCTTAAATGAAGGAGTAGGATAGTAAAAGAGATAAACACTACTGTAAACCGACCATACATGGTACTATAATATAGAAAAGGAAAGAATTGGCTTAAACACGTACGAGATAGGAAATTCACGAATGACGCATCATCACATCTGAACTACTCAACTGATTAACTTGAAATTTTGCGTATTGATTCTAAATTTACCGAGGATGGTTATAGGCTTATTTTAAATTATTCAAGATTTCATAACCGGTACGTCAAGTTTTCAGTTGATATAGTTTTTAATTGGAACCTTGCGAAGCACGGGTTACCTGTTAGTAGAGAGAGAGATAAATACTGTAGTCTACATATATCATTCTTTTTCTCACTCTAATACATGAAGATGGTAAGAGAGATAAATACAGTAGAGTCTACAAAGGGGCCTATTACATTTCATTTCAGCATGCTTTGAGTAAATTTCATAGCATAAATACATTTAGCTAGGCATACATAAGTACATTTCATAGGCATACATTTCAGAATGCCTAGTACATTTCATAGCATAAAGAATGCTATGAGAGAGTAAAGAAATTGTGCAGATATATAGAAAGAAAGAAATGGAAAAGCTTCCTAGCGTGTTCTAAATATAGAAACACAGGAAACATTACAGGAGAAAGAGTGTGTCATGAATTTTCAAGTAGAGTGACGTGGTGAATTCAAATTTGGAATAGCTGTTGAAGTTTCTTATGAGATTGTATCGAGTTTATTAATTTGATTTATGTAATCTGTTTGTTGATGATGTGGTTGATACGGTATTTGAAAAAATTGATAAAATAAAACGTCTAACAAAGACTGTGTGGTAAATATTTGGAAAATAGATGAAATAAAACATCTAACAAAGACTGAGACAACCGACAGTTTCTGAGGTGTTTCAGGAAAGAGTTGAGAGAGAGAGAGAGAAACACAAGTGTGAGAAGGGGCTGAATCTTTAAAAAAGTAGTTGAAAGTTCCTCTAGTGCAATGCAGTACTTACTGAATCTCTTCAGAAAAAAGTTAAAGAAACTTTAAACTTGACATCGTCTTTTACTGCAGTGTACCTAACAAGTATATTATGATCAAACAACCAATTTCTGAGATCATCTAATAATCATTAGCAACAATATTCATAGTGGAAATAAGCATTTGAGTTTAAACGTGTAATATTTATTAGAATTATTACAAGTAGCACACAAACGAACGATCTTACCTAGAGTCCTAACTCCTCCCTTAATGAAGACAATTATTATCAATTAAATTCTCTCAGTCATAGTTATATGATTTATAATTGTTGACCGAACGTAGTGAGGTCTATGTTTTAACTCGCATTTTCTTTTGTCTGTATGCATGTAACGCATTTACGGCCAAACGCGTTGATAGAATTCTATCAGATTTGGCAGGAATATTCCTTTTACAACTGCGCGTCGATGTATACACAAGGTTTTTTTTGAAATTTTACATTTTAAGGATAATATGAAAGGTAAAGGAATTCCTCCATACTCCGATATTACTATATTTATATCACCTACTCTCAAGATAGGATTAATCAGACTATAGAGCTATTCATAATCAATCAGCTGACAAGTGGATTATTCATTGCATGCATTACACAGATGTCTGGAGAAGCCGGTGAACTGGTGACACCAGATATTTAAGATGAGACTGCATGAGGTCTACTGTTCACAGAACTACTAGTATTAATAAATGAATCTGAAATTCAATCACACAAAAATTGTCCTAATAAATAAGTTACCTACTATTTAAATGGTGATACAAACTACATAAAATTTATCACCCCATAGTCTCACAATCTATAAATCAATCCCCATTATAAAAGTTGTCATCGAGTGTCTGCAATGAATGAGAAAGATGAGTAAATATTATTTTCTCAGCTTTTCCTTACTCTCAGAAATCAATAACTCTTCTCTAATTGCTAACAAGTGACTCAAACTGGCAACAAAGCAGCTGACTATTGATCAAAAATATGAACTGATAAAAGTGTTTATTACTCATAAAGACAAAGTGTTTGGGCGCGAGTTTATTTCAATTTTATGACGCACCTTCAACATAGGCACAACAATCTACGTTCAATAAATCAATGGAAACTGTTATTGGTTACTCATTTTTACTGTTGTTTTTAATGCAGTAACATAGTATCACTATCTAAAAATGCCATGAAATTAATTCAATTACTATGTAGGTCTATATACGCGTACGGGTATTAATAGGATAAGAACACAATGTAGGTAATTCCGAGTGACAAATAGATGATGCAAATTTTAATTTAGAATACATTTGACACTCTTGGAATTTGTTGTCTAAATGATATGAACTGTCACATGTACTTAACGTATTTCAAGCATTGGAATTCCATCTTGTTTTCCTTTAAAAAATCGTGACATAATTATTAGAATGAACTTGAAAATTATTCACACAGTTCTCTGTGAAAATATGACACTAAATACCAGGCAGGTTGAAGGAATGAGTCATTGAAATTAGCATGCTGAGTTGGCGTCTTTATATAAGTTATATAATAACGAAATGATATCCTTTACATTACAAACAATAGTTTTAAAATGAAGATTCAATTTATGATCACATGCATAAGTACAGTAGGTGAGGCAAAAACACCGGCAAAAGGAAGATTCCTTGTGCGCCAGTGTGAGTCGTAAATCAGCTTAATCAGGGATGTAATATATAAACTTGAATCTAGCGTATGAAGTGTTCGAAAATATAATTTATAATATGAAGTTTATTATTGTATAAAAGTCAACGATTGGAAATAATTCAAGTTTAGCCATGCCTCTATGGCTCTTTTTCTGTGTTTATTATTTCGGAAATTATTAAGTGGAAATTCACTTTCTAGTATATTTATGAATTTACTGCTAATGTATTAAAGTTGCCTTCTAAGAAGAGCTGAGTTGGTGTTATATATTTCATATTTTCTTATTGTATTAGGTCTAAGATTATAATTTATGTGATTTAAACAATTTACTCATCTTTATAGTTGTTTTTAACGGAAAACCGTGGTATCTTTATCAAAAAATCCATAAAATGATTTCAATTACTTATGAAAATACAGGTCTTAATGGATTGTAACAACAAAATCTATTATTAGCTACCGCTGTCGATTTTACACCCCTCCAACACCACTCTCTATAAAAATGGAGATTGATGGGATGAAAGACAAGATAGGAACGCGTCAGAGTCAAGAACGTGATGGCAATGAAACTACCCACAAAGGTCAACTCAATTCTAGAGTTGAGTAAGATGCAGAAAGTGCTGAATCATGATTAAAATTAGAGGGCTGCACTGAATTCTCCAGCCCAATGTATTCAACGAGAATATCATTAGATTGAGGGCGGAGATCTATTATTTTCTATGGATCAAGTAGCGTATTAAAATTAGCCTGGATTTAGTAGTGATGTGAGAGTTATTTCAACATCCACATTATTCACATAGGGTGGACAAATATTTAGTGGAAAAATATATACTACTCTATATACCACACTATAGTGGCATAAGAGACTATAACGTGAAGAGAATGAGGATTATAGTAGGATAGTAAATGGGTTAGTATAATTCATAACCATACCAATATTAATTACCAAATTAACAATATTAATCCTACCAATAACTGGATTGCAAATCGTGCTTACTGAATAAACAAACTAATAAAACCACCAATATCCACGTTTAAATATAAATTAAAAAGAAAATTCAAAATTTTCAATTATTAATACAGTATTTTTCAGTTGCTGATTTAGTGAAGTATTCTTATTTAATTTGGGTTTCAACTTTCCTAAATTTCTAGTTTATAAATATTTTGGACTCAAAATTGGGTATTTTTGGACAATTTCTATCTAAATTTGGGAAAGGAACAGTTTTGGGCTTCAAGCCTGTTGTTCCTCTCCCAATCATTCACATTAATTTGAGAATTATATTTTAACCTATGTATCAATGTATAAATGAATTTTTATTTAATAAAATTAGATGACTGAAATAGTTTCAACTCTATACGAGCCACTTTCTAGTGAAAATGACATTTCAATTGAAAATGGTTTTTGAAGACTTTAAACTAGAGTTGTAATAAAATAAAAGGGTACTAGTCAACTTTTATTGTATTCCATTCTAAAGTAGTATTTTGATTTTTCAAGAGTATTACAATAAGAATAAATCAGAAACTTCTTTGAATATCAGTTAATGTCAGTAGGGAATTAAATTCTCATTTTCTAATAAATAGATGAAAAACTATTTTCAAGTTTTTTTTTAATTGTGATACATTCTGCGATTCATTTGGAGTATAGCATCAACCTTCCAAATTCAAAATCTTCGAATCATTATTCCTGGACCAAAAACCAAGTGACGAAGCAGTGTGTAATATCATAACCTCAACTTTTGAACAACATTAACTTTTTATCAAAATTTTTGGAGAGAAATAGTACAGGCTAAGCCTAGTTTTTCCTCCAATGTCAAAATTATATTATGATTGTAGTATTTTGTCTAATAAATGAAATAAAATTCTCAAAAAAACCATCCTTACATCAACGCTGATAAACACGGTTTATGTTGTCAAAACAGTGTGTTTTAATTATGGACCAGTTCCATAACACCAATTTGTATTCAACAAATTCCATTAAATCCAAACCATCAACAATCTACCAGAAGCAACGGTAATCAAAACAAGTTTAGCACTGGAAAACAAGTACAGTTTCAAATACTGACACAATACAGTCAACAAATTTCATTCCTAGATCATCCAAACCGTCAAAAATCCAACAGAAGCAACGCTAATCTAAACAAGTTTTAGTACTGAAAACAAGTACAGTACTATAAAAATCTACTTTCAGCAATTAAAGTGAGATACTTCAATGAGAGCAATGACATTGGTGGATGATACACAGAACAACTCACTGTAAACATGTAAAACAAATCCTAATACGGCTGAAATGTCAAACACTCAAGGGCACCGTGAAGGCAGAAGGAATCACTCTTCCCGTTACTAATTTACATGACCTCTACACACACATGTTCGTGTGTGACAGACTGAGGAGTGGGTGGGGGGAGGCAAAATAAGGAAGTCATTCACCATATTGATGATACATTATGGTAATTATATCATCTATTAGTGCATGTTGATTGTAGTGAACTACCTAGAGACAGCTAAAAATAAGTCATTGGTATGCGTCATAAGATTACAATGATGATGAAACTGGTGCATAATGAGAATCGATTTGATGTTTATTTATTAGTTCTGTCAATATTTCCTTTCAAATTATTAAATAATTGTCTTTGGATATTTTGGATTGAGGAGAATTTTGTAATATTTTGGGATTTTAGAAGAAGTCTGGACTGAACGCAAACTTTAAGGCTTTGCAAAGGCTAAAAATAAACTTTCTACTCGTGATATTTTTTCAAAGTTTTTCGATTCGTATATCATTAAGCTATCAAAATGAAAAAGTTTTCTCAGGAAAATTTTTTTTCCGATAATTACTTTTTGAGATATGAGCGCCTAAAGTTTAAATTTTTGGGACAGAACATTTCAGATTCGGTAAGAGATGAATCCATGAGATTTGGAGGATAGATTCTTCATGGTATTGTTGATCTAGTAAAACAAAATTTTTTTGAAAATATCCATTTTTAAGATGGTTATTCAATTTACTAAAAATAACCAAAAACAACTTTTTGTTGAGTTATTTTTTTGGTAAATTGAATAACTTTTTCAAAAATGGATATTTTCAGAAAATTTTTGTTTTATTAGATAAACAATACCATGAAGAATCCATAATCTAAATCTCATGGATGTATATCTTACCGAATTTGAAATATTCTGTCCCAAAAATTCAAACTTCAGGCGCTCATATCTCAAAAAGTAATGATCGGAAAAAAATGTTTTCCTGAGAAAACTTCTTCATTTTGATAGCTTAATGATAAACGAATCGAAAAACTTTGAAAAATATCACGAGTAGAAAGTTTATTTTTAGCATTTGCACAGCCTTGAATCAAATAAACTGAATGGAACAAATTTTGAAAAATCTATTACATGTTTTATGAAAAATATTATTAATCTATTGAAGTATGTAATTAATAGAAAAATATGGTAATAGCTAACAGGACAAGGAACGTAAAAATGTGTCACATTCTTTTAAAGACAGAAAAACTGCTAAAACGTATTCTTTGAAAAAACAATTTTTTTCCAAGATTTCGTCTTGTAGACTCCAGGAGGGAGTATAAGGCAAGTCATTCTAAAGGTGCGTACAGATATACGCGCCGCGAACATGAGCAATTCACTTTTAATCAGCTGATGCAAAGCTTTTTATATCTGTATCTTACCGTTTCTGTAAAAATACAGATATAGTCAGCTGATTAAAAATGAATTGCTCAAGTTCGCGGCGCGTATATCTGTACGCATCTTTATGAATACTCAATTCCATACAGTACAGAACAGTCAAAGTGTATAAATACCAATCCATACGGAATAGTCAAGTGAACATATAAGTCGATAATACAGCCCTATTCTAATTACCCGTCATATTTTAATTCTTTGAGGTTAGTTCAATCTGAAAGGAACTCTTGTAAGCTATAAAAAGCTGCATCAATTAAATACTTTTTCAATTGGGTTTTAAATGTCTGGGTATTTTCAATTCTTTTCAGGATGAGCGGTAACTTATTACCAATTGAAACGCAATCTAGAAAAATGAGACTAAATTATCCGTTGGTAAAGGCAAGTTAGCGACAACATGGAAGCCGTCGATATATTCTTCAATTAGCATGAGAAATTAACTTTCAATATAGTTTCAACTAAACTATAATAATTAATTTGATACAACAATAGGATTCACGTTCATAGTCATAAAATTAGGATATTTACAAGATTTATTCTGAGAAGAACAAGTAGGTAGTGTACTTTACGTAAATCACAGTGAAATTTATTTTTTTAAAGAATAAATTCGAATTTGAATGAAAGGATCGATACATTCTGAAATACGCGTGAATCAGAACTTAAATTTTATGATCTTGATTAGAAAGCTGTCACCAAGAAAAGAAGTATAACCGAATCTGTTTTCATGACGCGTAATTTATGTCAATTGATTAGCCACGAGTGTACATAAAATTGTTTATGTTCTGGATATTTACTTAAAACGTCAAACTGATTAGCCATGCTTGCACCAGAAGCCACTAATATCTTTCTCTAAATATGGAAGGTATCTTTGAAGCTTGATTTTCTTAATATGGAAGACATGAAAAGTTAACGTAGCTGGTTGACAGTATGGGAAAGTCAACCTTATTTGAATACTATAAAAACTGATAGGTTAGAATTTAATTGAGAGCGTTTGAGTACTGTATTAGAATTCGAATTGATGACAACATAAAATGATTTTCACATTGCGAGAAGTAAATGAGGATAAACAACAACTAAATCAGGAATTAGCCAAAATCAATGTTGATAATATCTCGATTATGGTGGGTAAGGAATTATTTTTCAAATGAAAGTTTTCATGTCACTTTAAGTTAATTTCAATCATTTCCACGTGGGATTTGAAGTTAGGAAAGGACTGTGTTCAATACTAATCTTCAAAGCTTCTTTAGAAGTGAACTGAAATAAGTTCAAATTCAGCACTCAATATTTGAATGGTTCGTTAACGCAATATCATGACCTCAATAACTGCAGCGTTATACGTTCCCAACTGTGTTTCATTGGGATCAGAAAACTCAATTGTATTGAAGTCACAGCAAAGCATTGTTTCAATAAACAAACGGGACAAATTGTTTGAAGAATAGACAGAGTTCTACCAATCATATCCTACTCGTCAAGTGAATCATCACTGTTCTATTCTCACTTAAGATTGGTGTTATAGGAAGATTGTTTTAATCTACACTAACTTTAGAGAAATAGATAGAATGTGTAATTTATTAATAGACTTTTCAAATTACAATATAGAGAGGTTCAAGTATCAATATAGACATGTGATCCTAACAAACTTATCCTTATCCCAAATTGATTTATTGTTATTCATCTACATTAATTAATATCCCAAAATTTAATAACCAGTATCAACTTATTCCAGTGATATACTCTTGATGGAGAGACAAAGTTGAAGTTACAATGAGTGCAATATAGAGGTTCAAGTATCAATATAGACATGTGATCCTAACAAAATTATCCTTATCCCAAATTGATTTATTGTTATTCATCTACATTAATTAATATCCCAAAAATTAATAACCAGTATCGTCTTATTCCAGTGATATACTCTTGATGGAATAATGAGTACAATATAGAGGTTCAAGTATCAATATAGACATGTGATCCTAACAAACCTCCTTATCCTAAATTTAACTCGATGTTGATTCACCTACATTTATTAATATCCTCAACTTCAAAATTTAATAACCAGTATCGTCTTATTTCAGTGATATACACTTGATGGAATATTGTGTGAAATATAGAGGTTCAAGTATCAATATAGACATGTGATCCTAACAAACTTATCCTTATCCCAAATTGTTTTATTATTATTCATCTACATCTATTAATATCCCAAAATTTAATAACCATCTTATTTCAGTGATGAATACACTTGATGAAATAAGAAGCCAATTGAATAACAGATTTTCACATTTACAAACAGTAGCTTACAGTCATATAAAATATATTGTGAATTTCCAACATGTCTTGAAGCTCTGAGAATTACCATTAGCGTACCTTGATACAGAGTGTATGAGGATGATACATTCTTATACATTTTACTTCAACCTTAGAAATTTGAAGACTGGAAAACTATGAAGGTGATATTCTTAAAGATCAGGGAATCATCTCCTTAGGCTTATGTTATACGAGCGTTAGTAGCGTCGGGTTCAACTTGGCAATGGTACTTCCATAGTACGCGCCCACAACGCTGTGTATAACTTGGTTCAGCGTTGCCAACGCCGCGGCATTAGCGTTCGTAAACATGCGCCTTAGAAACTTCCCTAGTTGGGAGAAAATTACCACCTCAGGGACCAGTGACCACCTTGATAGATTTATAAAGATGTAACATCCTCACACACTCAATATCAAGGTAGCCTACTTCCTGTAGCTAAGAATGATTCCCAGTGCCTTGAACCATGTACAGAACATACAAAACCTGCAAGTACCGTTTGTAAAGGACCCTAACCTAACCTTCTCCTTCATGCCCTTTTGCCGTTAAGCGTCGGGTTCTTCAACCATTCTCTAGGCTTCATTCGATCCTGTGTCATTCTTTTAACTTCAACCTAACCTAACAAATTTCACTGAAACTAATATTAATGATCTAATGAATTTTAAGGGTAATCCAATATAATGATCTAATGAATCTTAAGAGTGATCCAATATAATGAATCTTAAGAGTGGTCCAATATAAATGAGCTAATGATCTTAATAATCTTAATTGATCTTAATGAAAACTAATCTAAATGAATGTAGTATTGAAAAACTCACCTGTCCGTTAGTATTCTGCGTATCCAATTGCCTGGCTAACCGTTGCTCTTTGCTAGGAAAACACCAGACTCCCTTCCTCCGTCGCATCAGCCTTATATAGGCGCCCAACAGCAGAATACCCGTCAGAATGAGTAGCCCTCCAATTCCCGTCAGTATGACGTTGACAGACGTTGACTCCTCCCCGGTTCTCCTATTTCCGTCCTTGTCCTCCAGCTGGGTCTGTTGGGTGTCGGCGAACTCCACTGTGCCCTCGACCACCATTATAATGCCGGCCGCCAGGGAGAAGCAGCCGATGGCCAGCAGGAGCCATTGGACGCAGCGGGGGCCGCGGAGGCCGTTGCTGACGGTCTGAGAGAGATAGCTGCCCGGCCGGGACCACTCGTTCTGTTGCTCGTAGCCGACGGTGGTCGGCTGGTACACGGGACCGCTTGCTGGCATCTTTGTGGTATTGTTGGTTCCTGGGGGAAGAAATCATAAATTAGATTTCATCATTCATAAGGAACTGATATTTATAAATGATATTAGTTTAGCCTAAATTTCTAAGCGAAGAGTGGTTGGCATATTCGTGGTTGTTGGTTCCTGGGGGAAACAATCATAAATTAGATTCCATCATTCATAACAAACTGATATTAGTTTCAATTTCTAAGCGACGAATGGCTGGCATCTTCGTGTTATTGTTGGTTCCTTGAAAAAGAAATCACAAGTTAGATTCCATCATTCAATAAGAAACTGATTTGCTATTAGCATAGAGAAACAATAGCGTAAGTAAATATCCCATGGTATAGGGCATTTATGTCGCAACTTTTACTGTTATCTCAAGCCGATTACTGTTGATTATTGTCGAATTTTACTGTTTTGTTGGGGTGGGAGTGTATGAACGGCACAATATGAGAGACTACCAGTGTCACCAGTGAAAGATTTACATGAACTATCGGCTTGAGATAACAGTAAAAGTTGCGACATAAACGCCCTATACCATGGGATATCTACTTATGCTATTGTTTCTCTATGCTATTAGTTTCAATTTCTAAGCGACGAATGGCTGGCATCTTCGTTGTATTGTAAGTTCTACGGTGAAATCAATAGAAATTAGTCTCAAATTTCATGATCCATGAGTAACTGGGATGTTCAATAATTGAACTTAGAATATTATTATAAGATCCTAGATCGATTCTACAAGTATCAGTAATAGATGAAGAAGAAGGTATAAGGTAAGAAGGTATAATATTATGATAACCTATTAGGTACAATTTCTAAGCGCAGACTGGCTGGTATCTCTGTGGTATCGCAGATTCCTGTAAGAAATTGACAGAAATATTACTCTTGAATATCTTGATACATTACTAACTGATATTTAAGATTTGAATATGCACTCTTCAATCATAATGATCTATGCTATTGGGCTCAAATCCTTAGTGTGGCCACTAACGACAGAACGAGTGTGTTGAACATGATTGTGTGAATACGCATGTTACTTACTTACTTGTTACTTGTCACGTCTTCTCCGCGGTCTGGTGACCGGGGAATCATCAAATGACGTGCTTGTCATACATGTTGTGTCATCAGGGAAAGGCTTCGAACAAAATTTTTGAGGTTAGGTTAATGTATCATCGATATTTTGTTTATTTTTTCCTTTACTGCTCTATTTGATGTTAAATTATTTTTCTAACATTATAAGTTGTAGTTTCCACTAGTTTATTTATTGTTATTGGTTTATTATTTGATGTTAGAAGCCTCTCGCTGATGATGAACATGTGTATGTCTACGATAAACATGCAAGGCATGCATGTTTATCACACTTGTTCTTCCGTTAGTGTCCAGCCTTACAAACAACTATATGATAATAGATTGATTGATGATGGAAAGATTGATAGAAACACCTTGTGACTTGTCTGTTGCTGCTCAAACTGAACGTCACCAGCAAGTGCACGCGTTCAGTGTGAGCAGCAACAGACAAGTCAAAACGTGTTTCTATGGCTCTTTCTTAATTTGGTTCACTTGCTCAAACGTGCATCTAATGTGATCATACCTTAATAATATAATAATTATTAACTGTATAATAATTGTATACTACTACCAAATTGTAGTCTACTATTGAGAAGCTACAATAATATTAAACAGTAATATAATACAGTTGTAAATACAGTCGTCGCGCGGCTAGAGTCGTATAGTCGTCGCTTACAAATTGAGATTTAAAATGAGGCTTCAACACTAAATTGACAACTTGCAGACTAATATAATTTAGTTGAGAAAAATATGAAATGTGTACCTACCTACTAAATATTTGCCAATAGTCTGTGACAATCAATAATTCCGATTTTATTAAACCTATGACAAATAAGCTTAGCAATCTTAATCATTTTAATTGGTGTGCTCTAATAAAGTTTGATTTATTAATGTTTGTTGGAGATACAAAGAAAATATATGTTATTGGGAAGCTAGGTTAGTTATAGTGTCATAGTCCGTAGATGTGACTATGCTACATTGTAGGTATTTTTAGCTTTTAATATAATTGTGAGCCAAGGTACATAAACTCTTAGTAGTTATGACACAAGAAAAATTATTCTATCATGTAACAATTAATGCAATAAAGTTTCAGCATCTTTCAGCGATAGTTCAATAAATCACATAAGATGAAACCATCCCTTGTAAAGTTTAATTATTAATTTTAGCCTAAGCATTACATTAGTAAGAGAAATGAAAATATGGTTTGGCTTTCATTCATATAAACATTGATAGATCTAACCTTACGAAAACAATAAACAGCTTTCAACGTTTTTTGGTAAATTTCAACCACAACACATCGATGGGATGTCAGTAAAATTTATGTTATGAATTCTAATCATTACAAAACATAAAAAGGATTGCATATTGTCAGTTGATTCTTTGGTGAGTCATTCCAAACAAAAAAATCAATTACAAGTATTGTAAGGTTATTGAAATTGTATAGGAAAGAACAACGGATAATCTAAAAATTGTCATAATACTAGCCGAGTAAGTAGAGTTATTATCAACTTACGGTTAAATGTCTGAGATAAATTATTTATTCAAAACATTTAAACAAATAAAACACCAAACAACTAACATTGAACCACTACACACAGGATAACTCCATACAAGATTTTCGATTGACTGAATAATTTCAATGCCATATTTGCCGAGAGTGGCTGTAGTCAGTGTTGCCAAGCGTTGAGAAGCATGTTAACCAACTATCGACTGTATTTAGTTCAATATGAATTGGGTTTTGAATTTTTGGTTTTCAAATTATGCTTTCGAAGTAGTAATTTAATATTTTTCTCAGTATTTAATCATCAATTTGATCCAAATCATATTCATTTTCATATTTTGCTAGAGCGATCCGCAACAATGATCAATCCGCTCTGTTGGTAAGCTTGTACCGTACAGTTACGTGCGCAGATTTGATTGCAAACGTCAATGTTCGCGCATTTAAACAATGTAGAGTACTATGTACCAGCTTATAAAATTTTAAATTAGGGTAGTTACTCGTTTCAAGTAGTGTGATAAAACATTGTTGTTGTTACTCCCGTTGTTATAGTTTTCTATTGTTATGAATGTTAGATTTCATTGAACTGACTATTTTTTAGAAGTGTGCTTAATAATATTCCAGTCACCAATGTGTCTAGGCTTAGTGTAGAAAAAGATAACAGTGCAAAAATAGATATTTTTTACAATCATATTTTAAAGATGAAGTTGTTTTGGAATCTGTGTACAAAATTCTCATCAGCAATAAAAGGTAAATATTTTTCTAGTAATTTATATTAGCAATAATGATAAATATTGATTAATGATGACTCTGAAATTCTGAATAAAAAAACCGATTGCAGACTACCTACTTGGAATTATAGAATAGTCATGATGAAACATGAACTTGATTGAAATCAATCATCCCTCTTTGAAAATATGGATGGAGATCTATATCTAAGGGTTCATCATGTAATGGAAGAGGTTACTTCCCATGCTGACTCTCCTAAATTTTCCAAAGAAATTGTTCTTAGTGCTGATTCACGGTCTAGTGAATTAATCAAATAATTCATTGTATTTATTGTATAGCTATGCTGAGCATTCCTTATAATTAGAATAATAATTATTATAACCTCACTAACCACCTTTTATTTTTTAATTATTTGTTTATATTTTGTTTTTATTGTATTGTCTATATTTAAATTATTACTAAACAAAAATCACAAGTTGATGATAATGTAATTTCTAAGTTTCTGTAATTTTCCATCTGTAGTCTGTATTTTGATAGCACTGTTTTTGTATTTTAACGGTTCCTTTTTGTATTCCTTTTGTATCTTGATTTTATTCCTGATTTTGTATTTTGCTGATTGT
The DNA here is from genome assembly GCF_014356525.2 of Nilaparvata lugens. Taxonomy (NCBI): domain Eukaryota; kingdom Metazoa; phylum Arthropoda; class Insecta; order Hemiptera; family Delphacidae; genus Nilaparvata; species Nilaparvata lugens. The sequence continues at coordinate 4,823,051 of NC_052511.1, read as the reverse complement.
ATTGTTTTTGTATTTTAGTTGTATTGTGTGTATTTTTATTGTATTACTTCTGTATTTTCTATTGTATCTTTTTGTATTTTGATAGTATTGCTTTTGTATTTAGATTAATTTAATTGTTTTTTTTTATTTTGATTGATTTGCTTTTGTATTTTTATTGTATCTTTTTATAATTTGATTGTACTTTCTTTTTTATGTTGATTGCATTGTTCTTGTTTTTTATTGTATTTTGATTGTATTTCTTGTATTTTCATTTTTGTTGAATGTTTTGTATTTTAATAAATTTGATTTTGAACTTTTAAATTATTATTTGGAATATGATCACCTCTCATTAACATTTTATAATACATGCTTTTTGAAAATCGTAATACTATATGTTTCAAATCATATTAATTTATAATCATATGTAGTTTTATTAGTATTTTCTGTTTAGTATTGTAGCATATTAGTACCGTAGTTCATGTAGTATTTGTTCTTCTTCAGCTTTTGATAATGATAATAATGAGGTAATTATGATTATTAATTATGTGTTGATAAGACCTCCATTCAAGTAACGAATGTTCCTAGAGCTCAATTCACTTTCATTGAATCAATAGTACCGGTAATTGTCATATGAATTACCTGCCAAATAATTCAAAATCGGTATATTTTTTACAAAAAACCTACTGGAAGCAATGGTTTCCCTTATACTTTATCCATGATTCCTATTTTTAGAAAAATCAAGATGTAGTATAGATCTCCTCAGGTAAACATGTTGTATTATATACCTGATTTGAATCTATGGAATGATCATAGAATGAAATAGTGAACTTGCTTATTAAATTTTGTATTTCAATCAATATAAAGGTAGAATTTAATGACTGTCGCTACTCCTGTGATTCTTAGTTATAATTTGGTGGTTATTGATTAGTCATTTATTCGATGAGATTTCTTAGTCATGGAAAAAGCTTTCATGTCATTTCCACGGTAGAAATTTTAAAGGAATGTAACATTGCTAGCTGGAAAATTGTCATATCCTATTCACATTAGAATTTCCCAAGATATTCCGAGATATCCAGTGATAAGTATAATATTAGTACCTAGGGCTATTACAAGATGAATGTTCGGATTTATAATTCACATCTTTTTGAGAAGAATGATGGAGCCTATTTCATTCTAAGAAGTGACTGAAGCTTATACAGTAGATATAGTGAGGTCCACATTATAATGGCAGTGGAGAAAGATAGGAGAACAACGTCGCCGATCCTCTGTCTTGTCAATGCCTTCTATAGACGGTAGCTGATACAGGTTTATTGATGTATTATTAACTGTTCATTCTCGTTTAAAATAATAAATTATATTCTATTATGCAAGAAATTATATTTTTCAATAAATTCCTAATGAATTTACATAATCAAGATTAGCTTAAATATTTTGTTGATTAATTACTAATTCTACATTGTTAAGAAACGATCTGGTAACAGAGCAAAGCGAGAAAGAGATAACGCTATCCGCTTTGTTGAATGATAGACAAGGATAGCAATACCATTGCTAATCAAACACTACCATTATAACGTGAACCTCACTATAGAAACATATAGTCCACTAATGAGTGTAGTATTTTCCTTTTACAACAGTAAACTTCAGAGTACATAGTAGCATAGAGAAGAGATAGATATAACAAAAGGCTCTTCTCTTATTCTATGATTGCACTTACATATTGTGAATTACGGTCAGGCGCGTTCAAGAAACTGTGGTTCATCTTCAACAGTTCAAGTAAGGATGGTAACTTGAGAAGAACTTTACCGTACATGAGTCAACGTAGGTTTTGAACTAGGAACCTAGATGAATAAACAACAACATGAAATGACACTCTACTTACTTTCTGAAAGTTATAAATAATTTAATTCTGATCCTGGATCACCGATTTCATTCTCTTATCATTAATAAATTAATATCGAAAAGAATCGAAGAACTTCGAAAGTAGGTGACATTTAATGTCATCATTCTTGGGATAGTAGAACAATGTTTACGGTGCGTGTGAGTGTGTGTATTTTTGTGTACACACAAATGTGTATTTAAGAGGACGAAAGATTTATTGATTCTGTGATACATGTGATTTGCGTGGGATAATACAGTATACAGTGTAAAACACCTTCGCGTCTCAATTGATTTCAGTTCGAAGCCGGTGATTATGCATGAGACAATATGGTTGAAAACGGCAAACCTAATTGCAAAAGATCGTTATCAATTTGCAAAGCGATTCAAAATCAATCAGTATGATAATCGATTGATTATTCAATGTTATAATGAGCTGAAACTATTAGGTATACAAAGTGTACCTACAGCTATTGTCAAATACGATTATATTCTATAAGGATTTGATGATTGAAATAAAAATATCGTGCCACCGAGCTTCGCTCGTTATTTTTATTTATTGATAAACAGAACACAATTCTCTAAAAATGATCGTGTTTATATTTCATAGCTGGCTATACGTCAACTTATGAATTTCGGGGATGCGATATTTTGATTTTTCACATACTCACTCGCTCACTCACTTTTTTACCATCCACAGACGACGAAAGTCTCAGCTGTTTCAGCCAAGGATGAATTATCCTTTTAATGTCGTTCAGCGAGTTTTCCCAAGTCCAAATTTCGTGAGAATCGTTAGAGCCGTTTTCGAGATCCATTGATCATAAATATATACCCATATAACCACATAACATAACTATATATATATATATATATATATATATATATTATATATATATATACAGAAATTGCTCGCTTAATATAATAGTTTTCCTTCTCTTGTGCCATTCTTTTTCAAGTAGAATTTCTCATACACATTCTGAGAGCAAGTTTGTTTAAACAGAACTATCGTTTTTTTCAATGGAATGAATTGAAATTAAAACCTCAGTTGGAATGCTACCCTTATAATTAATTCGCTCAGTGCATAATACGATGGTGGTTTCAACTTTCCTCTGCAGAACTCATCTGTATTTTTTCTTTTGAATGAGTATTTTCCTCATGTATTTGCTCAGGCAAATGGCTTAGTCCGCTTCTGTACTCACACTCTTACACACATACACTAACACACATCTATGTTTGCTTGCACTAGCTTCCCCTTTCTATGCTATTTAAAGTCTTCATGCCCTACTCTTCACTTTGAATTTCTGCTCCAGTTAATAATTTTATCATGGTCATTACTACCATCATCATCATCAGCATTATCTTAGTTACTTTCGTCATGATACTCATGTATACTTTCATCATTGAAAAAATTCAACATGAATCAAAATATAATAGCGATAGGCCTATGTAAAAATTGAAAATCAAACTACCCTTCTTTGAAAAACTTTGTTTTATTTCACACCACATGTTTCGATATATATTAATACCATTTTAAAATGAGTTAATAAAAAACAGTTAGTAGTGATAAGTGTATAGGCTTACAGCGAAACGGGTTGTTCACAGATCAATCTCAAAGAAATATAGCACACTTCTCATTGAATATCATTTCATCTAATCTCATTTCGCCACCTACTTGATACTTGAGATTCTCCCACTGGAAGCACATCAGCGCCGTGGTCGTCAATATATTTGTTTTCATCATCCTGCTTCATGTCGTCAATGGAGTGAGGTCCTTTCTTCAAGATATTCTCGAAGACTATTGGTAAGGTAGCTTTTAAGTTCTCTTTTCAACTGAGCAGTATTTTCCAATGTTTTCAATTCGTTGGGTAAGCAGTTATTGACCGAGCGAAGTAAGGTCTAAGATTCAAGTCGACGGTTTGACTTTTCTCTTAATGTTTATTTATGTTTTTATGTTGCGCATTTACGGCGAAACGCGGTAATAGATTTTCATGAAATTTGACAGATATGTTCCTTTTTAAATTGCGCGTCGACGTATATACAAGGTTTTTGGAAATTTTGCATTTCAAGGATAATATAAAAGGAAAAACGAGACTAATATTACCGTAAAAATCAGACTATAGAATTATTCATCATAAATCAGCTGTCTAGTGGACTATAATACTACCCGTTCAAAAACATCGAACATCTTGAAAATGTATCTTCCCATTAACGTTAGTAGACAGTTGACTATAATACTACCCGTTCAAACACTTGGAACATCTTGAAAATTGTATCTTTCCATCATCGTTGTAGACAGTTGCAGCCAGATCTGATAACAGCGCTCACACTCACATTCCGGGACGACACGTCACGGTACGATATAGGAGAGAAAGCTCTATGTTTATTTAGGATTTTTTCTAGACATTTTTAATTAATAAATTATTTATTAATTTTTGAGAAAACATAACAACAGGTCAATGTAACTCACTGAGCACGAGGTCTACTGTTCACAGAACTACTAGTAGACCTTAGAGCAGAGATATTTAGGCCCATGTTGAGCCAGTCTAGATTGGACTGCCAACTCATGAGTATCGTCTTTTTGTCTAGTGTTGATGATGCTGGTTTCTTAGGAAAATGTTTGGCTTTCTTCTCACCATTAAACATGCCTCCAGGATGAAAAGATCGTACATCGCAGGATTAAACGATTGGGAACATGTCATTTCAAATTCTCTACTCCTGAACTTTGAACTACTCCCGAGTCTTCACTGGGAATTCTCTTAATGAACACAGTGCACAGGTGAATGATTTTCCAGAAGATACATTTTGAAAGCCTTTTTGTGATGCTTATTCATATTCTTCATATTTTGAGGCAGGGCTTGTATCAATATTCATGTCTAAAGTCTATATCCTTGAGTGCGTGCTTGTGTCTGGTGTTATGCAGTCTGTTAGGAATTTTTCTTCCCATGCAGCTCGATAATTTCGCACAAGTCTGTGCACACCTTTGCTGAACACTGTTCACCTGTAAGTCGGGAATAACCGATGAAACTTTACGTCAGTTGCTGGCCTGGGCTAACTATCATTAAAAATCTAAATATCAATTTTCCATTGACATCGAGTCTTGTTCACTCATTTGAGTATTGGTGTACTCAAATAAATATAGCAAAGCGTAAAGTTGGATTCGCACACAACAGTGAACAGTGGAAATATAATTCCCACGAGCTCTAATTGGACTATTCACACTCAGCCCGACCCAGTAAGTATGAATTATCCCATAAGAACTTATGGGAATCATATTTTCACTGTTGTGTGGAATCCAGCTTTACTTGTATCGAAATTCCACATAATATTACTAGTAGAAAGAAAAATAAAAATCTTAGTACCCTTTTTTAAATATTTAATCACAACATGTTTCGGACATTGATGCCATTTTCAAGTCCTATTCAGAAAAGAGATAAATATTACTAGTAGTTCTGTGAACAGTAGACCTCGCGCAGATATAAACCACAGTCTCTTCTAATACTGTCCATCAGAGTAAATTCCGTCGTGTCGGCGAGATATCGGTGTATAAATGACTGTTTATAAATGGCTGTTTGGGTTGTTGTATCGACAATGCTAATAATTTGATGTAAACAGTTACATGCTTCTATCATCAAAAGCTTACCGAGTTGAAAGCAGAGAAAAGTCGGGAGAAAATACTATGCTGCTTCAAGTTATCAATTGCATGCCTCACTGCATGCAATAAATAGTCCACACAACAGCTGTGTTTTCAATAAGTTACATTGAGATATTGTATTCAATTTATAATCCACTCGACAGCTGATTTATAATGAATAATTCTATAGTCTGTTTTTTACTCTAATATTGGCGTATGAAGGAGGCTCCTTTTCCTTTTATACTAACCTTGAAATGCAAAATTTCCAAAAACCTTGTATATACGTCGACGCGCAATTTAAGGAGGAACATACCTGTCAAATTTCATGAAAATCTATTACCGCGTTTCGCCGTAAAAGCGGAACATATAAATATAAACATGAAAACGTATAAACATAAAGAGAAATGCAAAACCGTCGACTTGAATCTTAGACCTCACTTCGCTCGGTCAATAAAGATGCCACAGCTAAATATGTTGTAGCAAAGGATTGGGTCAAGGCCACTTGTATAGAGATTTCATAACATAATAGGAAGATGCCACAACTTCAACTCTGCCTAGCTCTGATAATAGGAGATTGAAATCAATATGGCTAAAACTAGAACGAAGAATTTTTCCAGCACCAACCACGTATGATGCAGAAATTTAAAATTCGCTTCCTTGCAACATCGCGCAATTTTCTCCAAATTATGTCGCAATTTCCGAAATGGTTCAGGCCAGGTGAAGAGGTTGAAAAGGAGGGTGAGGAACCCCTGTTTCAGGGGGCCAGAGGGGGCGCACACTGGTTCAGCATGCAAAATGAGACCATGCCAAAGGTCAAGCTTCAGGATGTTCCCCCTTCCCCAAACTTAAAGGTTGTTGCACGCCCTTTGCCTCTCACCTCTCCCTCTTACAAACTAACTTGGAAAAAAGGGATGAGTCTGTGTTTCAACCCTATGAGATCAAAAATGTTTGGTAAGGGAAATATGAGAGTGACATTGTAGACTTGAGTCGTGTTTTGATTTGATAGGCTGTTCCCCACTTTGACATTAAAGAGAGTTTGTAGCTTTTTTATTAGGTTTGCTGCAATTAAACGCTACATTAACCTAATTATGTATGGTAAGGGGTAGCTTGTATAGTGAAGGCTTGGTCAAAAGTCAGGATACGGGTTGAAACAATTATTTGAGAAACCTTCTGTTTGCATATTTGTCGATGGTAAAGATCAATGTTTAACCTCCATTATTTCACAGTAAATGATGATTTTTAAACTAAACTTCAAACTTCATCATTCACATTGTTCACATTCACAATAGTACTTCTAAGTTCTATTGAGAGTACACACAGTGAGCAATGAAGTTTACTTCTTTATCAATATTTTAAGTTGAGATGAGAATTTTAGAAGAAATAGGATATGATTTTTTCGGATTTGTGTTACAAACGTATGCAATTTGAATGCAGTTCAACAATTCAAATGCAATAGTTTTGCTTGATTGGATTTTCATAGACTGTTCACAACTAGGTACCTCCATTACATGATTAGAGTACTTAATTATAGTAGTCAATTATCTGGTACTGGTAATATTCACACTGATTAATCTGGTTCAATGGATGATGAGCGGTGATTCATTCACTATTAGTCAAATTCATTCACTCTTCAAATGTACTTTCTGATAAGCAAGATGATGACTTTTCAATTGAAGTTTGACTGGTGCTGGTTATTCACACTGATCAATAAGGTTCAATGGATGATGAGCGGTAATTCATTCGCGTTTAGTCAAATTCATTCACTCTTCAAATGTACTTTCTGATAAGCAAGATGATGACTTCAATTGAAGTTTGAAGTTTGACTGGTGCTGGTAATTCACACTGATTAATAATGTTCAATGGATGATGAGCGGTGATTCATTCACTATTAGTCAAATTCATTCACTCTTCAAATGTATTTTGTGATAAGCAACATGATGGCTTTTCAATTGAAGCTTGAATGATAATGGACACTAATTTTTCCTCTTCTATATTCAACTACAAACAATTACACTTTCCACAATACGATTATTAATAGACTTGCTTCCAATCAAAACTTAATACAATCATAGAATATCCACAGATTTTCCACAATCTCTTCATTACAATTCCCGAATTCTTGCATAGCATACAATCCCTTTTTGAGAATGTAATCGTGATTCCACCTGCGTATGATGTAGGCCAAAAGCTCTTCATAGAACATTCCAGTCTTATTCTCTGGAGATCGCAGAGGTAGCGAGTCCCATTGGTGATTAATTGAAGTACTGTGGGCTTTGTTATTCCCCAAACACCTCGGTCGACAGGAGTTGGTGAGAGGGAGAGAGCAGAATAGAGTGGGTGCGAGAGAGAGAGGGGGATTGTTCGGACTAAGTTTTTCATCGGGGCGTTTGATTGCTGGGTAACACGAACTTGCTTCGCTCACCAGTTTGGTAATATTTAGTCGTGCCGCGCTTGATTTGGATCCGACTTTATAGTCTTCAACTGTGGTCATGGAACCCTCCAAAGCTTCTCTTCTCCTAACCACCTCCAAACCTCCCTTCTCCTCCTCACATGCACCCAAACCTCCTCTCACCTCCTCCCTCAGCCGACCACCTCTCGCTGAATTATTGCACGGATCTGGCAGTGTCGACAACTAAATGCAAAACTCGAAACAAAATGCACTGAAACTTGTTTAAGACACTCCCCAGGAATTATTCGGGCTTGTTTTGATTCAAGTGGATAAGTTGATAGTAGTTTTGATTTGAAGTACTGGGAATAAATTTACGGATTGAATTTTGATATCCACCTCGATATAAAATAAAATTGTTTCGATTCAAGTGGAGAAGTTATTAGTAGTTTTGATTCAAAGTACTTGAAGTATTGTGGGATTCTATTTTGTGATCTACCTCCGTGAATTTATTCTGAGGATTAAGTGTAAGAGGGGGCCGACTGCGCCCTAACTTCGCCCTCCTAGGTCAAAATAAAGGCAGTGATTCAATTCAATTTGATATCAAATAAAATTGTTTTGAATTTAAGTGTATACGTTATCAGTAGTTTTGATTTGTAGTGCTTGGAATATTGTTGGATTAGATCTTGATATCTACCTCCATATCAAATAAAATTGTTCTGATCCAAGTGGGCAAGCTATAAGAAGTACATGAGATATTGTCGGATTCGATTTTAACATCTATCTCGATATCAGAATTTGATTGTACATGTGAAGTTATGACTAACTTTATTGGTTACAGAGGATTTATCTACCTACCACAATATCATATTATTGATAGTACAGTATTTGGGGAGCTATGATTTATTGAGTTTGAAGAATTTCAATCAAACTTTCTGAGAACACTAGATGTTTATCTGATTTATCATTTCAACTCAATTGTCAAGTTTCAAAATCTTCTAATTTTGTGGGCGTTTTAATCAGTTATTTTTCATTTTCATTCAAGATTTTTTCCTAACAGGTAATGCAATAGGTTCTTGTTTCCATCATTCTTCTTCCAAGATGATAATATTGGTGTGAAACATTTTATTTGAATTGAAATAGATGACTCTATTGAAAGATTACATACTTTGCGGATTTTATACCCAATATTCCAACTACAATTCAATTTTTTTCTGACGTATACTAAAGAATAGTATAGCATAGATATGCCTCTATTGAGATTACTAAATTTTGACAAGTAGTGGGTTGAGGTTCCCCTATTTCTATTCCAATTATATTTGAATGAATCAATTTGTGAACCAATTAGACCTAAATGGATGAATCATTTTGTCTAATTTGTGAACTATGTAAGATGATTCTTTCTCATTTCTAGTTTCATTTTTTGAATGAATGATTGGAATTCAATTTATCAACGAATTTAACAAAACTGTATGAAAGCTTGTCTACTTTTTCTCCAAGTTGTATCAAATATTGACAAAGTTTTGTTGAAGTATGAATATTTTTGTTGAACAAATTCTCCTGAAAATTTAGTCAGTTGTGCCTAGGATTCCACAGAGTTCACATTAATTTCACAACATACACCAGTTTTACTTCATATCCCATAGTCCAGTCTTCATATGAATATTCATCCAAATTTAATGAAAATAGCGTCAGAGCCACAGCGTCAGATAGAAGGAGATGGAAACTTGACAGGTACATCCGATTTTTTATCTTTAATTAATCGCCAAATGTAATTAACTCTCTAGCGGCGCGAGCCGCCGGTTGATCAATATGTTGTACAGAATTATTATCTGGTACATAACATACGCTATATATATTATCTGTCGGGTTTTTTGCAAGGATCACAGCGTTGACGGGATGAGAATTTAGGTCACATGAGCAGAGCAGGCAAATACCACAGATCTCATTCATGAGAGCGACAGCAGTGACATGACATGCTCACAATTGGAGGGGAAGGTTGTGGTGGGGGTGGTGGTGAGGAGGGAAGGAGATAATGATGAGAAGAGTGGGAGGGTAGGGCATCGAATTTGAATGACGCTAGTTCCAACGTCATCCGAATAGTTTTCAGTAAATGAATTTGTCTCTGACTGACGTAATAAGTCGGATGAAAATTTGAACCAGCTTTGCCTTGTAATGGGTTTGGAACGGTGTAGGTTGTGAATATGCTAGGAATTTAAGTGGGATACAATACCTAATGAGGTATTTGGTATATTTGTACTTTGGTATTATTACATACTTCATTTCGCATAGTTGTATGATATACCTGTGATGGTTGGAATCGATAACTCGATATATGAATAGATGAATACCCAACAATGACAGAATTAAAATCGCTTACTGGGTTGCCTTTGTTGAAAGAAAATATGTGAGTTAGAAAAGGAATGGGCATAGAAAATTTGTAATAAAAATGTTTAAATTAGTAAACAAATCCTTCTTCATTGAGATAAATATCAAAGTATAAAATAATTATAATTATTATTCAACGAAAATCCTAAATAAATGCTGTAAAAAGTAAGTAAATTCGTATGGCTTTTGTTGGTGGGGAGTCCCTTTCGGGAAGGTCCCACCGCCTGAATATATAATTTAAGCCGTCAATGGGCCTCACGACTGTCATACTTCAGCCGGGACCGACAGTTTAACGTGCCCATCCGATAACACGGAATGCTGTAAATCACCCCGAAGACTTCTGCTACTGCAGACATTGACAACAGGGTTAACAGCTAGATGGAAATTCGATGAGAATTACTATCCAAAAATTATTTGCCAGCCCGGGAATCGAACCCGGTTCCTCCCAATTGCTAGTCAGGAATGCTTACCCTTACACCAAACTGACAATCTCTGGATAGCAGCGCTCATTTTATACGAAGCCATAGCGGCCAACCAGTTTACAGATGGAATTAAATAGAGAATGTATTTATTAACAGTATAAAATAATTGATTTATAGCCAAGTTTCATTTAACTCAATTAAAAATCTATTCTTTATATTATTTCATTGAGAAAGCAATTGAAAAAGGATTAATCCTTGATCCTAAGTGCTAAGTCTTGAGTGCTTATTATTATTAAACAAAAATCCAAATTAAATGCTGTAATATTTCATAGTAGCAGAAGTCTTCGGGGTGAATTACAGCATTTATTTTGGATTTTTATTTGATAATAATTAATTCATTAGCATTTGAATGATTGCAATATCTCAGTAATTCCCAACCGTCTTTTAAGTGCTGTTAATCAAATGCTGTGAGTCAATACAGTCTTGTGCTGAGGCTGATAAAGTTCAGATGTCCATAACTTTCTCGGTCATCCAATGTCTCTTCTTATTGTAACATGATCAGATAAAGTACTTCAATCTGATCTCCATCCTGTTCTAATTCCCATGCCTTAAATGGAAGTCGATTTGGAGGCTTACGGAGCAGGTGATTGGTCCATCACATTCGCTTAAGTTTGTTCACATCCGCCAAGTGTTGAACATTAACATTGTCTCCTACAATGTGTGAGTGTATATCCTTATATGATGCACAGGGATCTCATTTCTGCTGCTCGATTGCGTGAATCATCGTTTTTTGTTTTTGTCCATACCTCACTTCCATAAATTAGGAGAGGAATAGTCATTCTTCTAATTCATTAATTATTATTAAACGAAATTCCAAATAAATGCTGTAAAACACCCCGAAGACTTCTGCTACTGCGAATATTGACAACAGGGTGAACAGCTAGATGGAAATTCGATGAGCGCTACTATACAAAAATTATTTGTCTGCCCGGGAATCGAACCCAGTACCTCCTAATTCCCGAAATTAGCTATCTAGAGATTTATTTATATATCTATATATATTATTGCTATACCGAGATTGTCAGTTTGGTGTAAGGGTAAGCATTCCTGACTGGAAATTAGGAGGTACTGGATTCGATTCCCGGGCTGACAAATGATTTTTGTATAGTTTAGCACTCATCGAATTTCCATCTAGCTGTTTACCCTGTTGTCAATATTTGCAGTAGCAGAAGTCTTCGGGGTGATTTACAGCATTTGATTGGAATTTCGTTTAATAATAATTATTTATTGATTAGCATTTGAATGAATGAAATTTCCAATTGAATTTCATCTGTAGAATTTCTGTTTCCTTTCTGGCTTCCCCTTTCACGATTTTTGTGCCAAAAATCATATTGGATTCAGCCTTTTTATGAGGTATGTCACATTCTCGATCAAAAGACAAAGATAATTGAAGTTATACACCTGTTCTATAATGAAGTTTTTGATTACTATCTTAGACCGTAGGGGCCACTTGCCTAAGAATGCCATAACTTACCAAATGTTCAAAATGTTACGAAATGTTGAAGTCTTCACTGACAAGCTGTAATTTGTGAATGTGAATTATAATTATAATTCATATTTGATAATTTATAAATGATAATTATAATTTATATTTGATAATTGTAATTTGTGATGGGCAGGTGCAGTTTGATTTACTCTCCTGTATTATTACAGTGAAGACTGATAAATTGATGATATTAATCATTCTTACAAGTGAAGCTCATGTGATGGATAACTCAAGTCTCAAGAACTTACAGAGGTAGAAAGTGAATGAATGACATCATGTTCCAGATGAGAGAATGATGATTTAAGAGACAACGTACTGGAAGGGAATTATGATATCCAGCCTAACGAGGGATGTATCCATTACTAGCCGTCAGGCTCGCTTCGCTTGCCATATCCGTCTAGCCAGGGGGCTCCGCCCCCTGGACCCCTGACTGGATCGTCCAAGAATGAGATCAGCAGGCTCGCTTCGCTTGCCTGCATTTTTCATTTGGGCATTTTTATCATATGTTAGGACAATCCAGTCGGGGGTCCAGACTAAACGGCTGGCTAAACGGATATGGCGAGCGAAGCGAGCCTGACTGCTAGTAATATAATATTCCCAGGATTGAAGTAGCAGTGCCCAATCAATTTTTCCGCGATAAATGCATTTAAATCTTCAACTTGGTGCCAACCTAACAAAGTCAACTCAACTTAATGCCAACCTGACAAAATTATTAATTTAGTTGCCAGTTAACAACTGTTTCGAAGAGGTACTCTATCTAGATTATAGTTCTATAGTAACATATGATATGGAAATTTCAATTATAATTAAGAGATTGGGAGAAGAAGAATATACATGCTAAAAGACGAACTTTAAACCCTTAAAAACAACCCTTAGAGTTAAAATATTGCCAAAAGATTTCTTAGTGCGCCTCTAAAGGGCCAACTGAACATACCTACCAAATTTGAACGTTTTTGGTCCGGTAGATTTTTAGTTATGCGAGTGAGTGAGTGAGTCAGTCAGTCAGTCAGTCAATCAGTGAGTGAGTGCCATTTCGCTTTTATATGTTCCATTATAGAAAGTAGAGAGAATGGAGACTTGTTATGATACTCTCTTTTGTATAGTTGGTCTGACATAATATGAAAATCAATAATTATCATTCAATCGCAAACTGATGTGAAAAGCCTTCAGGTAAAGCAGTGCTGTTTAAATCAAATACAAATAAATCAAATACTAATTTATATTATCAATATTCTAATGTTGCATTCAATCTCCATTGTAATTAATAAGTTTTCATAATATGTGAAATCTGTTGCATAATTAGCTGCTGTACTGTAATTTGTTATAAATTCGTGTATAAACCAGAATATATTGTAACTTACGTGAATAAATAATTCTTACTTCTTACTTCTAAATGAAACAATAGAAGTTTCGCCAGCTTCAAATCTTAGTGGAGCGAAATCGACTAGCAAATGGTTGTGTGAGGGCTCTGATTGGCTGAACGGTGATTGGCTGATAATGGAGCACTCCCAATCCGCTCTGTCATTGGTCGAGAACTCTAGACTTGTCACTCCCAATTTAAACGAAGCTAGGAGTGAACTGAACTGTTTGCAGGCATGATTATATGAATTAGATATGATGAGGGTTACCTTGAGAGAATAGTGAGACGATCTTCATTAATATAAATTTTCAATAGCTGAATTTATATATAAATTCATGAACGACTCAACGTAGTTCAAATTTTGTAGTTTCGGGTCTATGCTTGGCAGTTTATCAAAATCAATGGTGTATGAAATCCAGGTTTCAAACCTCCATCTTGAATAAATTTAAGAGTGTTCTATTCTAAGCTCTTTCAAGAGTGTGAAACTGTAAATTAAGTGAACTCAAACTCATAAATAATTTACACATTTCAGAGAAAAGAATAAGGGAAAATGAAGATACACTTTTTTGATAGTTCATAAATATATTTTATTACATACATACTTCTCGTGTCTGCTCACATCCTGCTATAGTGAGGTCCATGTTATAATAGCAGTGAAGAAAGATAGGAGAACATCGTTGCCGATTTTCTGCCTTGTCACTGCCTTCTGTAGAGTATTGGTGATACCGGTATAATCTGATATAATAATTATTTACCATCCTTTTTTGCTATTGAAAAGAACATCTAGCGGTCAGATTTTTCACAATAAATGAATTAATCACTCACTGTGACAACTAGATCTTTCGGCAGGTCCACTATCTTCCTGTTTGAATTGTAATATGGGGAATATTGAGAGGTTTGTATTGTAGTTTTTTTTGTGCCTTTCTTTCAGGTTGTTGAACTGATAAAAATTGGACTAAATTTTTCCAATATGAACTCACGTGAACCTTGTTCTTGATAATTGAATAATTTATTCATGCACAAAGTAAGCACCTAAATTTTGTGTTGCCATAAAAGATTCGCTAACTTGCTTCTTATCCATCCAAATTATTGTAGTCTTCTAGCATTTCCATAGTACTGGCTTGAATTTCGTAATGAGATTAATGCAAACGTATTTAGAAATGTATTTGAACCGTGTGACCAAACGACGTTTTAACCTGATATTATTTGGCCGGGCGCTCCACGTGTTTTCTTGCAAATCGGAAAATTTGAGTGGAAGAACGGCAGTTCGAAATGAGTCGTCACCGCGAGAAGATGTAGTCGCAGAACAAGTCACGGTCTCTAATTTAGGCTTCGGCCTAATTAGATGAAAAATCTCCTTATTATTTTTATTTTGTATAAATTAAAAGCATGTAGTCGGAAATATAGTAGTTGAAATGTAAGCGTGAGTGATTGTGAGTGCCGATGTATTTGTTAAATGTTCGATTCCATGGTGAGTGCCAAAATTATTTTATTATGCTCAAATAGATTGACCACATAAATTGACCGAGGCCCTAAATTTATTGTAGAGTGAGTTAGCAAATTCTTGTCTTAATACCAAATTCTTATCTTAATATTTATAATTATTGAATTGTTTGAATACAATTACAAAATCTTTTATTTTACTATCCTGGCTCGTGATAAGTTACTTAGTTGCTAAAACAGGTGTTGTTAATAGTGAAGATTTGCATGAACGAATCCATCCAAAGCTTCCAACCGTGGATTCAAATAATTTGAAAAAGTTAATAGTTAAGAAGAGATTTTAAAAGCAATTATTATCTATTTTTTTTTTTGTTACAAAATAGGGTTCTAACAAAGTCCCTGGCCTCCCACCCGTTACAACAATGACAGGGGTGGGGTATTGGTTATATAAATACCTCCACCTATTACAGAATATTGTTGAGACTCATATCCCGGTTGCACAACAGCCCGTTGAATTTTAACTGTGATTAATCCTACGAGAAGCCACCTATTCAAAACGCCCTCTCTGATTGGTTCTTGTGGAATTAATCACAGTTAAAGTTTAACCCGCTGTTGTACAACCGGGCCAACAACATGGTTGTCAACCAGGAAGATGATGGACCTGCCGAAAGATCACGTTGTCACAGTGAGTGATTGATTCATTTCTAGGGAAAAATTTGACTGCTATTTGTTCTTTTCAATAGCAGAAAGTGATCTAATAATAGGCAGTTCGTGATGGAAAACAACATTGAAGAATTAGCTATCCATTCTCATTCAAAACTAGAAGGTAACCCGTGCTCTGCAAGGATCCATTTTGAAACTTGACTAAGTGGAATATTGTAGAGTTTGGAGTTGGCTTAGAACCATCCTCAGTTAATTAAGAAACTATGCAAAATTTAAAGTTGATTTCAGTCCAGTAGTTTAGACGTGATGATGCGTCAAACATAATCTTCCTATCCCGTACGTGTATAAGCCAGTTCTTTCCTTTATTATAGTATAGATAAATTCTTGATACTAACATATCATAACTTGATGCTAACATAATGAAGTGACATAACTCAAATCTTGTTCAGAAACCTTCCTCAACTTGATGTCAACCTGACAAAATTGAACTGGCTATTAATTTAGTTAACAATTTTAACCATCTGTTTCGAAGAGGTAGTCTCTTTAGATCAATACGTATTCTAGGTACCTTGCTCTAGATTATAGTTCTATATTAACATAGTTATGTATTTATGCCCCATGAATTAAATTTCAACATTAATTCTGAAAAATCTAGAAGCAAAATTGAAATTCGGGCTTCGAGGTGCACGAGATTGATATTTTTAGAATCTATGTGCAAAATTTGAAGATCTAAATCATTCCCGTTTTTTCGGTATGCAATCCACAAGTTGATATGTTTTGATGCGAACAAACACAACCCTACTCCCTCTTATTATATAGATAATAAATTCTTCAACACCTTTTCATAATATCTTTTGATTATTTAGATAATATTTAGCCGATAAATACTTAAAATAGTACAGTGGGCCATGTCACATATAAACATCTCAATATAAAAAAAATACAGGTTACAACATACCTATAAACATCAATCAATAATTATAACATAACAATTCTCGTAATTATATAAATATGTCAGTCAGCTTGGAAGAAATTATTTATTATATCACAAGGGAGATCGAAGAACTCTCCAACACTGTACAGTGGGTTCTCTAAAAGCATCCTTTTCACTTTTGTTTTGAAAACAGATAGATTCAGATTCCTGGAACACAGCGGTAATCTATTGAAAGCTCTTATTGATAGAACGTCAAATAATAAGAGAGAGTAGGGTTGTGTTTGTTCGCATCAAAACATGTCAACTTGTGGATTGCATACCAAAAAAACGGGAATGATTTAGATCTTCAAATTTTGCACATAGATTCTAAAAATATCAATCTCGTGCAACTCGAAGCTCGAATTTCTATTTTGCTTCTAGATTTTTTAGAATTAATGTTGAAATTTAATTCATGGGACATAAATACTTAACTAAAATTTTGTTAGTTAAGTATATTCCTACGGAATACGGTGTGGCAACGTTGCGGAGCTAGAAGAGGATAGCGCCATCTGCTTTGTTGAACGATAGACAAGGATAGCAACACCAATGTTAATCAAATAGTGCCATTATGTCGTGGACCTTATTATACATCTTGTGAGAAGTGTGAACGCTTCTCTCCTTAATAGTGGAGCCGTATGAGATGTTGTACATGACAGATCAATAAAGGGTTAGTCGTTAGTGTGGAGAGAATTCAATCTGTTTGTATTTCTGGGATGAGCATTGCTCGCTCTTTCTCCCAACTATTGTTGCTTCATTTTCAGAGTCTGTGAACATAAAAGCAAGTATGGGGTTCCATCTTGTGCTCTTAACAGATAATAGAACTCACAGTGCAAGTACAGTTCCAGTATATAATAGACAGTTTCAGTTTATTTCCCGGTATAACAGTCCGGACCCCGCCATTCTGGATACAACGCTGTGAACAGAATTCAAAGTTTTTATTAATTTCAGAATGGAGACATTGTGCTCAACTGTATTAGACGTTATTACACTTTTAGTTCCACCTCACAATCATAATAAGATTACTAGATTAGGGTTTGTTGTGGAAATTCTGCAGTGTGTATTGTGGGAGAAGCTGGATGGAATAGGATGGTAATAATAGCATAAGAGTTAGCTGGGGTGAAGAATGAGGGTATGCTATTTTGTGATAATGGGATGATAATCTGGTGCAGTTAATCGGACAATTATTGGAAATTATTGGAGATAAATGTCAGAATAAGATTTTAGACGCAGAACTCGTTCAGGTTGTGTTTTGTTTCTCATTTAAATCAAATCTTTATTTGTCCCAAAAAACATAATCACAATGAAAAAATAGGGTTCAATATTGGGTCCCCTCTTATACCTGGTCTATGTTAATGACATCGAGAGTCACGTCAATTTCAAACTCTCTCTTTTTGCGGACGACACTACAGCTTTAATCACCAGTAGGAACAGTGAATGTTTGATAAGAGAGGCTGAGAGGTGTCTTGCTGAATTAGATTCGTGGTTTGTTCAGAATAGTCTTAGTTTGAACTGCAAAAAAACTAAAGTAATTCCCTTCAGTAGAGACTATAAAAGTTTTGGAATAAACTTAAATACTCAAAGTAGAGTTGAAAATTCTGATTCCACGACATTCTTGGGTCTGATGGTGGAGAGTGATTCGAAGTGGAAGCTACATATTTCTCATGTCACTGGTAAATTGAATAGAGCCTTGTTTGCATTGAGAGTAATGGCTAGAGTAGGGAGTGAAAAAACTGTTCTTTTTGTATATCATGCTTATTTTCTGTCAGTTGTGAGATATGGAGTTATTTTTTGGGGAAAAAGTATAGAGAATAATGGAATATTCATACTGCAGAAGAAAGCCATTAGGATAATTTATAAGATTAATACAATGCGCTCTTGCAGACCTTATTTTAAAGAAAAGAGATTGCTGACGGCTCCTGCTATTTATATATTAGATTTAGCAATCTTCGTTTTTAAAAATAGACGAATGTATGAGGAGAACCAGGTGAGTCATCCCCATAATACACGATTTGGAGGTTTTGTTTACCCACATCACAGACTAAGCCTGCTGAAGAGTGGCCCGTTTTATATGGGAATGCAAATATTTAATTCAATCCCATCTCACATAAGAGAAATTGATGGCTTGAAGGAGTTCAAAAAAACACTCAGGGAATTCCTTATTGTATTGTGTCCGTACAGGTTAGCAGACTTCCTTGTTGAATAGTGTTTGATTGATGTATGTTATGTGGGATCTGTTGTGTTGAAATAGGAGGGATGGTAGATATTAGATTAAACTTTGACGTGTCATATACTGCGGGATCGTTGCTCCCTTAATGCATTTCAATAATTGTGACGAACAAGAAAATTAAAGTAAAGTAATAGTTATAAAGAAAAAAGTAAAATACAATATAAAATGAAAAAATAGAAATACCATTAAATAGGGTTCATCACAATTAAGGTAGGCGCACACAGATCGTCATCGGACGGACGGCACGCATCGGACGATTAGATTTGATGCATTGTTTTCAATTGGAATCTCCTGCATACTGCAGGATGCATACTGGTATCTCCAATACCCTATCCCCTATACTGGTAACTCCAATTGAAAACAATGCATCAAATCTAATCGTCCGATCTATACGATGCGAATAGGTATGCGCACTTCAATTGAAAACAATACATCAAATCTAATCGTCCGATGCGTGCCGTCCGTCCGATAACGATCTGTGTGCGCCTACCTTAATACGGTATTTGCTGAATTTTGAATATTCATCCCAATCAAAGGTGACAATGAAGCTCAAGCCACGTTCACACCGGAGTTGTCAACTAAGTTTTCAACTAATTGAGGAAATTTGTTGCCGATTTCTTGAAAATCACAGCAACATTTTGTCGTGAACTTGTAGAAATCTTCAATTTCAACTATTTTTTTGTTTCTCACTCAGTGTGGGAAACACTAAGAAAGTTGCAAAAAATGTTCCCCCTCTTGACTACCGTCTCTGGGCAAAAAATTGACAACTTTTGTGGCTCTATATTCGAGAACATCGATTGAGAAAATTACATTTGAGAAACAAGAATTTTTGTTTTCAACACATCTTTGTTTCTTACTGAGTGTTGGAACCACAAAGAAAGTTGCCAACAAAATGTTCCCTATCCACAGCTCCACATCGACCACACCTCATTTAAAACTGCAACTTGTTTTCTACAGAAAACTATTCGTGAACTAGATTTTTGGAACAGTTGGCAACAGTTTGCAATTGAAATAATAACATTTTTTTGAATTTCGAGCTTATTTTAAATTTTAGGTGGAAATGTTACTGTTCATTAATTGTAGAGATTTCCATGTTCAATCTTTTCCACTTAAAATTTTTCTTCCAAATTGTATCTGAATCCTGTTAATTAGTAATTCAATGACTATTTTAGGTATAAATTTGATCAAAATCGTTGGAGCCGTTTTTGAGAAAATCGCGAAAAATCCTGTTTTTGACATCATTTCTGCCATATTCGCGAAAAAACACTTTTTTGGACTCAGGAGACCTTGAAACGTATAGAAATTTAGAAATTGGGGTACCTTATTTTTTTCGGAAAGCAATAATTTCCTTACCTATGGTAATAGGGCAAGGAAAGTAAAATTACTTACGGAATCTACACATCTCCTCGTTCCACTTGAACCAATTCATCCAATCTAGATAGCTCATTTATCTCGTATAAGTTGTTTATTAGACTGATTATTCATGAAAAACCAATAAATTGATGATTCATCATTAAACTTCACATCCATATCTTGCTCCAACATTTGAACATCAATGATTGCAACATTTTTTGAACTAGATTGGAAACGTATAATAAAATCAACCAATGACTCTTTCTACGAAAAAGTCAAGTTTCACTCTCCCATGTAATTCATTGAATATAGAGAATGGATCGTGTTTCCAGGCCTGGCAACACAAGTTTATTGAGCGCGTGATGCTGTAGTCGACTTTACGTTGATGCCCAACTTTTTCCAGATTGAGGACGAAGGGCGTTACCGAAAGAAAGGGAGAAGAAAGAGGAGAGAAGTTTGAAAAAAAGAGAGGGAAGTCAGGGAGAGAAGTGAAGTCAGGGGAAGAAAGGAAGTAGAAAAAGGAGGGAAGTTTGAAAAAGGAGATAAAAGTCAGGGAGAGAAGTGAAGTCAGAGAGAAATGGTGAAAAGGTAGTCACGTTTGAAAAAGAGAGAGAAGTCAGGGAGAGATGGTGAAAAGGTAGACGTGTTTGGAAAAAAGAGAGAGAAGTCAGGGAGAGAAGGGAAGTCAGGGAAAAGTGATAATCTTGAGTGGAAGTTTTCCGGCGTCTAGATTATTTGACCTCATGAAGGCCAGCCAACTCCACGCGACGACCAACTTGACAATAATATCACGTCATGTGACGTCACAGACTCAAGTACACGTATAAAAAACACGTATAAATGTATAGAATACACACATACAACCGTGGAAGCCACCCACATAATATTAGGTTAGGTCCCTCGTTTGTGTTTAACCCACTATAGTGAGGTTCACGTTATAATGGCAGTATTTGATCAACATTGGTGTGTTGCTATCATTGTCTATCATTCGACGAAGCAGATGACTCCATCGTTTACTAGCTCCATAACCTTATCAGATCGTTTTACACCAATGTAGAAATATAATTGATTCATAAAATATTTAATTCCTATAGTAAAAATTTAGTGTTCAACCATTGAAGAATATATTTCTTGACGAATGGAATATAATTGACTATTTTCAACAAGAATGGACAGTTGGTGTTTTATTTATGAGATATACCATAGCCACCTCTAATACAAGGCCCCGGCCTACGATATTGCAACGTCACAGTTTAGGCCTATAATCTAATTATAGCCACCTCTAATACAAGGCCCCGGCCTATGATATTGCAACGTCGCAGTGTAGGCCTAGAATCTGATACATGATTGATGAAAAAGATTTCTAAAAACACCAGGTATTAGATTCTAGGCCTATGCTGCGACGTTGCAATATCGTAGGCCGCGGTCTTGTATTAGAGGTGGCTATGATCTAATAGATGATTGGTGAAAAAGATCAGCTTGCATTTTTAAAAATCTTTTTCACCAATCATGTATTAGATTCCAGGCCTACACTGCGACATTGCAATATCGTAGGCCGGGGCCTTGTATTAGAGGTGGCTATGATCTAATACATGATTGGTGAAAAAGATCAGCTGGTGTTTTTAGAAATCTTTTTCATCAATCATGTATTAGATTCTAGGCCTACACTGCGACATTGCAATATCGTAGGCCGGGGCCTTGTATTAGAGGTGGCTATGATTAGATTCAAGGCCTACACTGCTACGTTGCAATATCGTAGGCCGGGGCCTTGTATTAGAGGTGGGTATGATTAGATTCTAGGCCTACACTGCGATGTTGCAATATCGTAGGCCAGGGCCTTGTATTAGAGGTGGCTATGATTAGATTCTAGGCCTAAACTGCGACGTTGCAATATTGTAGGCCGGGCCTTGTATTAGAGGTGGCTATGATCTAATACATGATTGGTGAAAAAGATCAGCTGGTATTTTTAGAAATATTTTTCATCAATCATGTATTAGATTCTAGGCCTACACTGCGACGTTGCAATATCGTAGGCCGGGGCCTTGTATTAGAGGTGGCTACGATCTAATACATGATTGGTGGAAAAGATCAGCTGGTATTTTCAGAAATCTTTTTCATCAATCATGTATTAGATTCTAGGCCTACACTGCGACGTTGCAATATCGTAGGCCGGGGTATTGTATTAGAGGTGGCTATGGATATAGGTCTACCGTTATCAGCTCTCCTCTATAGAAGGCAGTGGCCAGACAGAGAATCGGCAACGCTGTTCTTCAATCTTTCTCAACTGCCATTGTAAAGTGGACCTCACATATGTAGGATGAACAGTTGATATTACATCAGATATACCGGTATCAGCTATTCTCTATAGAAGGCAGTTGCCAGACAGAGAATCGGCAACGCTGTTCTTCAATCTTTCTCAACTGCCATTGTAAAGTGGACCTCACATATCTAGGATGAACAGTTAACATCACATCAGTTATACCGGTATCAGCTATCCTCTATAGAAGGTAGTGGCCAGAATCGGCAACATTGTTCTCCCATCTTTCTGCACAGCCATTATAACGTGGACTTCACTACACTACCTTGACGGCGCGCGTTACAGTGATGTTGCCTCATATCGATTAGTCGAATGCTCTAATATGAACGCCTTCCCGACGGAGGGATGAGTCGCACCCATTATATCGTCGGATAATTGTACGTTTCAAATATTATTGGGCTGAGTCGGTTGGCCGAAAATCATCTACACATGAAATTATTGCCTAATGACTGGTACTGATTGGGGGATTCGGTTTGTTGATTGAGCGCAATGTTTGGTTGATTTATTTGTTTGTGAACTGGAAGATTCTATCAATATCGGTGATTGATTCATAGTAAAGTATTATTACAGATTACTCTTATTTTTTTATTTTACGAATATTCTTATCAGGTTCGGTTCAACAACAACAGATATAACATATCATTAACGATAATGATCATCAAAATGGGAAAGAGTATCTAAGTGAGATGGAACTATGTAGCAAACGTGAGTAAAGTATAAGGAAGTGAAATCAAAATTGAAATTGGAATGTATTCATAACACTTACACGTTTTACAATATTATTATAATTCAATTATATAAAATAATTGACCGAGCGAAGTGAGGTCTAAGATTCAAGTCGACGGTTTGGCATTTCTCTTAATGTTTAAATGTTTATATGTTGCGCATTTACGGCGAAACGCGGTAATAGATTTTCATGAAATTTGACAGGTATGTTCCTTTTTAAATTGCGCGTCGACGTATATACAAGGTTTTTGGAAATTTTGCATTTCAAGGATAATATAAAAGGAAGAAGGAGCCTCCTTCATACGCCAGTATTAGAATAAAAATCCGACTATAGAATTATTCATCATAAATCAGCTGTCGAGATGATTATAAATTGCATGCCTTGACGCATGCAATTCAATATCTTAATGTAACTTGGTAAAAAATCAGCTGCTGTGTAGACTATACATGCCTCATTGAATGCAACTTTTATGAATTATTAAATGAACTATTGATTGCGTGCAATAACGCATGCAATTAATAACTAAAATACCTAACATAGTATTGTCTCTTGAACTTCCTCTGCTTTAAACTCGGGCTGTCCTGTTGCCAGTATGTCATGAAGGAGATAAGCTTTTGATGTTGGAATTTTTGATACACCAACCCCAACAGCCATTAGCCGTTTTCACACCGATATCTCGCCGACACGACATACAGACAGGATTTACTCTGATGGACAGTATAAGAGGAGGCTGCGGCTTATAACTGCGCGAGGTCTACTGTTCACAGAACTACTGGTATCATGACGGAAAAAAGTAAAAAGAAGACTAGGGAGCATGTTATATTGCTGGATATAGGTAGTCTAAAACATTGGAATACGTCTGTACGCACCTTATAAATGAATTAATATTAATTTATGCCAGTCGGAATCATTTAATTGTTCTATCACAAGGTTCACGAAGCTAATAATTAGCTAATTATTATTATCATTATTAGCTAATTATTAGCTTCGTGAACCTTGTGATAAAACAATTGGATGATTCCTACTGGGATAAATTATTAATTCATTTATAAGGTGCGTACAGACGTAGGCGCCATGAATAGGCGCATTTCGCTTTTCATCAGCTGATGCTGAACTTATTATATCTGTATCTCACTGTTTATGTGAAAATACATGTGATATGATAAACATAGCACCAGCAAAATGTGCGTGTTCTTGGTGCATAAGTTGGTACGCACCTTTAGATGAAATGGGCAGGAATATTAGAAGAATCTGAATATGAACGGGTTATGTGTTAATTTTTAAGAATCGAATCAATCAATCAATTTTATGCGAATCAACACAATACAATATACATAAAAGAAATCTAAACACAAAAAAATCACAATCAAAAATAAATTTCTAATAAAATACAAAAACAGGCAGGAATGGATAAGTGAGTTGATATGTGAATTAGTAAATAAAGCAAAAGATTGACAACAAGATGTGGGAAAGAGGGTGTACAAGTTGCTTGTAGAAAAAGGATTAGTGGAATGGAAGAGTATGTGATTAGAACTACGGGTGATAAGAAAATCATATTCAAGAAGTGGAAAACTGAGAGAGAATGTAAGCGAGTTGTGTGTTAAGAGAAAAATAGAGAATACGTGGTGGAGGATGTGAATGGAAGAGAGAGAGAGTGAGAGGGACAGAGAGAGAGAAAGAGCGAGATGGATAGGAGCTGAGTTGAAGAGTAAAATCTAAGAACCATGAGCACATTTTGTGTTAGTAACTCAGCCACCGGTGCAGGCACAGTGATGTATCTGGCTCGTATTCTTCGAAACTCATCCCATCCTCTCTCCTCAATCTCTTACTCTCTCCACCACTGTCTCTCTCTCTCTGCTCTCATTCCAATTCGATTCGTTCTCACCGCCGTGTTCTTCCCCTCACACCACATCGTATATCGCCACAGAATTCTTCTTTCGGAACGGTTTTTCGGCGAAAAATAAACATGTTTTTATCGTGAACTTGGCTCGTAGTGACTGGAATTGCGAATGACTTATGTGCAAAAGAAACAAAGACAGTTACGAGGCTAGACCAAGACTAGCAGCGTATTATATAGAGTGCGCTTCGCTCGCTCGCCTCTTTATCTCTGCTGGCAGCAGCTAGAGACTCTCGACTCTCGACCCTGGTTCGACTCTCGCAGACCAGTCGATAATAATTGATAGCTTCAAAGGCGGAGGATTTGTTGCAGCGTCGGAGACCACAACTTAATTCCTTTCTCAGAGAGAGAGAGAAACAGAGAGTGTTAGAGAGAGAGAGAGAGAGATAGAGAGAGAGAAAAAGTGAGAGAGATTGATTGATTGATTGAGAGAGGAAGTGAGAGGAGAGGGAGAGAGAGAGTGCGAGAGATAAACTTTATTCTTCAATTGTTACTAGGCTTGTCGGGTAGAGGGAGTGAGAACGATACAGAAGAGAAGTGGAGACAATGCGTTAAAATGAGAAAGAGAATTATAGCGAGAAAGTGAGAAGGGTAGGGTGAGAGTGAGAAGAGATCAAATAAAAAACTATTGCTTATAACAGAATTGAACACATTACATCACACCAAAAACCAAATTATAATATTCTAAATGAATCTCTGAAGAGAATGGTTCGAATTTCGGCAATGGCAGACAGTTAAACATTTGAGAAGAGATTTGAAATGTGGCATTCTATTCAAATGACTGCACCAGTTGCTTCTATTTTGTAGAGCTCTTTCATACAGAGAAGCAACCGATAGTACCTCCCTTATAGTATAATAGTATTTCCGATTCTATGAATTCTAGTGCAGCCAAATACACTCCTTAGAAACCTCATTTCTGCAGCTTGAATTCGATTATCCATTTTCCGTATTTGGATCTAATTGTCTATAAAGGAGAGTCGAACAGCAATAGTACTATAAAACTCTATTCTCGTTTCTTGCCTTGTTTTGTTTTTGAGGTTTGTTTGTTTTGATAGTGCCACATATTTTCTGAATTTTATAGGGGATTTTATTTATCATCTACTACTGTATACATAATTCGACTATCCATTTTCCGTGTGTGGATCTAATTGTCTATGAAGGAGAGTCGAACAGCAATACTACTATAGAACTCCTTCCTCGTTTCTTGCCTTGTTTTGCTTCTGTGGATATTGCCACATATTTTCTGGATTTGATTCTGTAAATAGTTTTCTGCGTTGAATCTACAGAAAGGTCTCTGAATAGAGAGTAGAATCTATCTCTTTCCTATTCAAGAGTTCAGTGCGTCAGTCTATCGCGGGGAAAGCAAAGGATTCAGCAGGAAAAGTATACCAGAGATGAATTATGACGAAATGATGTAGGATGTATGAAGACAAATTAAGAGAAAATTATGTAGGTTGGAAAGATGAATTGAGAAGGGATAGTGTGGGATGTAGGATGAATGAAGAGGGATGATGAAGGATTAATAGATGGATGACGAGGGAATGATGTGGGACATGAAGATGAATGAAGAGGGTAGAATGTGAAGACGAATGAAGAGAGAATGACGTAGGATCTGATGATGAATGAAGGGAGAATGACGTAGAATGTGAAGATGAATGAAGAGGAAATTATGTACGATGTGAAGATGAATGAAGCGGGAATGATGTGGGATATGAAGATGAATGAAGAGGGAATGACGTAGCATGTGAAGATGAGTGAAGAGGAAAAGATGTGGGATGTTAAGATGAATGAAGAGGGAATGACATAGGATGTGAAGACGAATAAAGAGGGAATTATGTTGAATGTGAAGATGAATGAAGAGGGAATTATGTTAAATGTAAAGATGAATGAAAAGGGAATTATGTTGAATGTAAAGATGAATGGAGAGGGAATGACGTAGGATGTGAAGATGAATGAAGAGGAAAAGATGTGGGATGTTAAGATGAATGAAGAGGGAATGACGTAAGATGTGAAGATGAATGAAGAGAGAATTATGTGGTATGTGAAGATGAATGAAGGGAGAATTATGTTGAATGTAAAGATGAATGAAGAGGGTATCATAGTGAATGTAAAGATGAATGAAGAAGGAATGACGTAGGATGTGAAGATGAATGAAAAGGGAATGACGTTGGATGTAAAGATGAATGAATAGGGAATAATGTGGGATGGTAAGATGAATGAAGGGAGAATGACGTAGGATGTGAAGATGAATAAAGAAGGAATGACGTAGCATGTCAAGACGATTGGAGAGGGAATGACATAGGATGTGAAGATGAATAAAGATAGAATGATGTTGCATGTGGAGATGAATGAAGAGGAAAAGATGTGGGATGTTAAGATGAATGAAGAGGGAATGACATAGGATGTGAAGACGAATAAGGAGGGAATGACATAGGATGTGAAGATGAATAAAGAGGGAATGACGTAAGATGTGCAGACGAATGCAGAGCGAATGATGTAGGATGTAAGAGAGCGTCGCTCGAGTCCTGAGAAACCTCTTTTGTGGCGAATGGGAAATCAATGATATGCTGCTACTGCACTGCTCACTCTTTCATCCTCTCTTGCACTTTATGTAGGCCACAGTGACACAATTCTTGTCTGCATTAAGGTATCAGCATCATTTATGCAATATTCTTCCAAGCTCACCTGAAGAAGACTCTTATCTGGCGGGAGGAAATCGATTTAGTGTCAAGAAAACTGGCTGAACGGTCAAGTTGATCGTATTTGGAAGTCGTTTCTTATTGGTTGAGTTGAACTATAGTGAGGTTCATGTTAAAATGACAGTATTTGATCAACATTGGTGTTGCTATCCTTGTCTATCATCCTTGTATCATCTTCGTATCTTCTGGTATCATAATTATATCATCATCGTATCATCTTTGTATCATCGTATCATCTTTGTATCATCGTATCATTGTATCATGGTATCATCTTTGTATCATCGTATCATCATCTAATCATAATTGTACCATCTTCCTATAGTGAGGTCCACGTTACAATGGCATATTTGATTATCATTTGAGTTTCTATCCTTGTCTATCATTCGAAAAAGCAGATAGCGGTAGCCTTTTCTAGCACCAACAAAGTTATTACATCGTTTCTAACAATGTAGAAATATAAATAATTTACGAAATAATTAATCTGAATTATAACAATTTATTATTGAATCATTAATTCTAAATAAGGATGAGCAGTTAATATTACATCAGAGATACCGGTATCTTCTATGAAAGGCAGTGGCAAGGCAGAGAATCGGCAACGGCGTTCTCCTATCCTTCTCTACAGCCACTAATTATAACGTGGACTTCACTATAGAATAGTTTGTTTCTGTTGTATCGTACGCAGTGCGCTCAGAACTTCCTATCATTAAATTTAATATCAATTCTTAAATCATAGATGATAGGCTTATTAACTTCAGATGACTTTTTGTGTAGTTGAGAAGTTGATATTGTGGTAATTATTCATATTGAATGAAAAAGACAAAGTAATTGTCAAAAAACAACTGATTTATTGATAATTAGAAAGACCGGTTTCTGTTTTCGTTTTAGTTTATCAGAGATTGACAATGGTGTAATAACCGAAACCGGTCTTTCTAATTATCAATAAATCAGTGGTTTTTTGACAATTTCTTAGTCTTTTTCATTCAATAACTTCAAAAGAGATTAATATGGTTCATTTTATGAAATGAGAGTTCTTTTTCTTCTTCTTCTTCTCTCCTGGAGTAGGCGTACATACCTGTTCCAGTTTCAAAGGATATAACTACTCATTTTACCATCTTCTAAGAGGTCTGCCAATATCCCTCATACCATAATGAATAATGCCCGGTTGCACTAAAGCCGGTTAAATTTTAAGCTTGATTAATTCCACGAGAACCAATCAGAGAAGGCATTTCAGAAAAGGTGGCTTCTCTGATTGGTTCTCGTGAAATTAATAACGGTTAAAATTTAACCGGCTTTTGTGAAAAGCGGTACTGAGAGTTATTATTTGAAATGATGATATACGGATGATTTATTCATACCAATATATTCTGTTTAGATTGGTTTGGAATGCAAAAAGTTGAGGCTGTGCAAAGGTTGAAAATAAACTTTCTACTGGTGATATTTTTCGATTTGTATATCATCAAGGTATCAAAATGAGAAAGTTTTCACAGGAAAACATTTTTTTTTCGATCATTACTTTTTGAGATATGAGCGCCCAAAGTGTAAATTTTGGGAACAGAACATTACAAATTCCGTAAGAGATAAATCCATAAGATTTGAAGGTTTGATTCTCCATGGTATTGTTGATCTAGTAAAATAAAAATTTTCTGAAAATGTCAGTTTTCGAGAAATTTATTTAATTTACTAAAAATGACCAAAAATAACTTCTTGTTATTTATATTTATAAATTCAAAAATTTATATTTTCAGAAAATTCTCGTTTCACTAGATCTACAATATCATGAAGAATCAATCCTCCAAATCTCATGGAATTATCTCTTACCCAATTTGAAATGTTCTGTTCCCAAAATTTGAACTTTAGGCGCTCATATCTCAAAAAGTTATGATCGGAAAAAAATGTTTTCCTGTGAAAACTTTCTCATTTTGATACCTTGATGATATACAAATCGAAAATCTTTGAAAAATATCACCAGTAGAAAGTTTATTTTAAACCTTTGCACAGCCTCAACTTTTTGCATTCCAAACCAATCTAAACAGAGAATATTGGTATGAATAAATCATCCGTATATCATCATTTCAAATAATAACTCTCAGTACCGTTTTTCACAAAAGCCGGTTAAATTTTAACCGTTATTAATTTCACGAGAACCAATCAGAGAAGCCACCTTTTCTGAAATGCCTTCTCTGATTGGTTCTCGTGGAATTAATCAAGCTTAAAATTTAACCGGCTTTAGTGCAACCGGGCCTCATTCATTATGGTATAAGGGATATTGGAAGACCTCTTAGAAGATGAGATAAGATAAGATAAGTATTGAATGAAAAAGATTAAGAAATTGTCAAAAACCACAGATTTATTGATACTTAGAAAGAACGGTTTCGGTTAATACACCATTGTCAATCTCTGATAAACTCAGTTATTCAGAGAATGACAATGGTGTAATAACCGAAACCGGTCTTTCTAAGTATCAATAAATCTGTGGTTTTTGACAATTTCTTAGTCTTTTTCATTCAATATGAATGATTACCACAATATCAACTTCTCAACTACACAAAAAGTGAAAATAAGATAAGTATTTGAAACCAATCATTTGAAACCGGAACAGGTATGTACGCCTAATCTGGAGAGAAGAAGAAGAAGAAAAAGAACTCTCATTTCATAAAATCTATCTATATATATAAAAGCGAAATGGTACTCACTCACTGACTGACTGACTGACTCACTCACTCACTCACTCACTCGCAGAACTAAAAATCTACTGTACCAAAAACGTTCAAATTTGGTAGGTATGTTCAGTTGGCCCTTTAGAGGCGCACTAAGAAATCTTTTGGCAATATTTTAACTGTAAGGGGGGTTTTTAAGGGTTTAAAGTTCGTCTTCTAGCATGTATATTCTTCTTATTCTCTTAATTATAATTGAAAAATGTCCATACCATATGTTAATATAGAAGTATAATTTAGAGAGAGTACCTCTTCGAAACAGTTGTTAACTGGTAACTAAATTAATAGTTTTGTCAGGTTGGCATTGAGTTGAGTTGACTTTGTTAGGTTGGCACCAAGTTGAAGATTGAAATGCATTTATCGCGGAAAAATTGATTGGGCACTGCTACTTCAATCAGAGCTATTATGGGAATATTATATTACTGGTCGTCAGGCTCGCTTCGCTCGCCATATCCGTTATCCGTTTAGCCAGACGTTTAGTCTGGACCCACGACTGGATCGTCCTACAAATGAAAAATGCAGGCGAGCGAAGCGAGCCTGCTGATCTCATCCTCGGACGATCCAATCGGGGGTCAAGGGGGCGGAGCCCCCTGGCTAGACGGATATGGCGAGCGAAGCGAGCCTGACGTCTAGTAATCCATATTAATCTCTTTTGAAGTTAATTTAGCCTATCATCTATGATTATTTAAGAATTGATTTCAAATTTAATGATAGGAACTTTGTACGATACAACAGAAACAAACTATTCTATAGTGGGGTCCATGTTATAATATTAATGTATGTAGCCATTCTCTGGCTTAGCACTGTCTTCTATGGAAGAAAGCTCATGCATATAATATTATTTATTTTATTTATTTATAATTTTCAAAAATATCACCATAAGAAAGTTTATTTTTAGCCTTTGCACAGCCTTAAACCACTCCTCTCCCATACTAGTCTATCTCAGCAGATACACATACGAGACGATAAAAAAGACTCCCTCAATTGTACTGAAAATCCACGACCGGATTCAGGCAGCACTCGAAAAGCTAAACAAATTAAGCGATGTCCAGCTAAACTGCGTTAGTTCGACCCGTAATTATCAAAGTGAAACAATATTCCAACCCGACCGAAATTCCCCGCCAATGTGAAACATAAATTCAGTAAATGAATACACTCTTTTATGACTGAGTCGGCGGAAAGTCGATTGTAGTGCACTGAAATCAGAGTCCCGCCATCATCACGCTAGCGATTTTGCTTTTAACGACATTTCGTTCAATCCAGGCCCCTTTCAACAGCCCCTCCGCCCCCCATCAATCTCCTTTCAACCCCATTCGTAACCGTTATTAATCCTGCTCACTCTGCTTCCGACAAACGAGAGCCCGTTTGTCATTTTTGCCTTTCTTATGCCTCTGCTATCATCACCTCAATTCATTCATTCTGTTAACAGAAAACAAACTTGTCATTACGTTAGTATATATCCTTCCACACGCTTCTCCTCCTCCTCCCCCTCTCACTTCTCCACCACCTTCTTTTCCGTGTTCTTCTCCGTTTCCTCCTCCTTCTCCTCCTCTTCCATTTCTTGGAAATTTCATGTCCCTCTCCATTTCTTCCTCCTCCTTATCCTCTTTTCTCCTGCTCCTCTCCCTACTACTGAATGTGAAGACATTCTCCTTCTCCTTCTGCTCCTTCTTCTCCACCTCTGTTTCCCTCTACTCTTCCGTTTTCTTCTCCTTTTCCTCCTCCTTGGTCTCCTTCTCCTTCTCTTCCGCTTACTCACCCTCCTCCTTGTCCTCCTTGTCCTCCTCCGTGTCCTTCTCCGTTTCCTCCTCCTTCTCCTCCACCTCCTCCTCCTCCTCCTCCTCCTCATCCTCCTCACCTTCCTCTTTTTTCCTGCTCCTCTTCACACTACTCCACATTCTCCTTCTCCTTCTCCTGTCCCTTTTCCTCCTCTGATTCCTTCTCCTCTTCCATTTCCTTCTCCTTTTCCCCCTTCTTCTCCTTCTCCTTCTCTTCCGCTTCATTCTCACCCTCCTCCTTGTTCACCTAATCTTCCTCCTCCTTCTTCTCCACCACCACCTCCTCCTCTTCCTCCTACTACACATTCTCCTTCTCCTCTTCTCTACCATCTCTTCCTTCTCTTCCACCTCCTTTCAATTCTCCTCCTTCTCTTCCGCTTCCTCCCCCCATCCTCCTTGTCCACTTAATCTTCCTTCTTCTTCTCCTCCTTTTTCCCTCTCTCCTTCTTTACCATCTTCATCTGCTCCTCCAACTCTCCCTCCTACACCACATTCTCCTTCTCCTCTTCTCTTCCTTCACTTCCTTCTCTTCCACCTACTCTCTCTCCTGCTCCTCCTTTTCCTCATCCTCCTCCTTCTCTCCCTCCTCATCCTCCTCCTCCAACTCATTTTTTCCTCCTCCACTTCCTCCTACTCTACATTATCCTCCTCCTCCTCCTCTTGTCTTGTAATCGATTCATGGCCACCAAAGTCTTTCATTGCTCATCTTTTGACACCACTCAAAGTTACCTCCCTTACCACGCTCACTCTCTCTTTGTCTCTCTTTCTCTCTATATCTCTCCCACTCTGTAACATACTCTTCCTCTCTCACATCCTCTCTCACTCTTTCTACCTATCTATCTATGTATATCTTTCCCCCTTTCTCTCTCTCGCAAATCTTTCTTACCGCTCCGCTCCACTCACTTTCTCTCTATCTCACTCTTAACACACTTTCTCTCACTCTCTAACACACACTCTCTCCCTCTTCGTCTCTCACTCTATTTACCTATTTATCTATGTATATCTTTCCCCCTTTTTCTCCCTTGCAATTCTTTCTCACCGCTCCGCTCACACACTCTTTCTCTCTCTCTCGCAAATCATTCTCACCGCTCCGCTCTCACTCTGGCAACTTGTAAGACTGCTCCCGATATTTGAGAATAGAAAAGCTTGTTGGTTATTGATCGCATTCATTCATAGTTGTTGGCCTCATGAAGTGAGTGGTCGTGTTTACAATGTGTCGGTCGCCTTTGTTTCATGAAATGTATATTCGGGTCGGAAAGAATGGAAATTTATCTCTCAGATTCAATTGAAGTGGGAGAAGAATTGGGAGAGACTTACGCGCCACGAACACGAGCATTTCACTTTTCATCAAATGATGATGTTATTTATATCTGTATCTCTCTGTTTTGTAAAAATTGAGAATCAAAGTAACTTTTTTCATTATTATTATTATGTAATTTCTCGCAACATTTTTACTTTCCTTGCCCTATTACCATAGGTAAGGAAAGTATTGCTTTCCGAAAAAATTAAGGTACCCCGATTTCTAAATTTCTATACGTTTCAAGGTCCCCTGAGTCCAAAAAAGTGGTTTTTGGGTATTGGTCTGTATGATGTGTGTATGTGTGTGTGTGTGTGTGTGTGTGTGTGTTTGTGTGTGTGTGTATGTGTGTGTATAAGTGTATGTGCGTCTGTGTACACGATATCTCATCTCCCAATCAACGGAATGACTTGAAATTTGGAACTTAAGGTCCTTACACTATAAGGATCCGACACGAACAATTTCGATCAAATGCAATTCAAGATGGCGGCTAAAATGGCGAAAATGTTGTCAAAAACAGGGTTTTTCGCGATTTTTTCGAAAATAGCTCCAACGATTTTGATCAAATTTATACCTAGAATAGTCATTGATAAGCTATATCAACTGCCACAAGTCCCATATCTGTAAAAATTTCAGGAGCACCTATGCAAAGATTGATTTTAGATTCCCAATTATTAGGCTTCAGATACAATGTAAACAAAAAATTTCAAGTGGAAAAGATCGAGCATAAAAATCTCTACAATTAATGTCCAGTAGCATTTTCACCTAAAATTGAAAATAAGCTCGAAATTCGAGAAAATAAGATTATTCAATTATAAACTGTTGACAACTGTTGATTCTATTAAATCATTCACTATGTAGAGATAGCAGACTTCGTGTGTCTGCAGCGCTATTGTCCTGCCACCAGCTGGCTCAGATCTTAGAATAGTAGAGATGCGCGAGAACACTAGCGTCAGTTGATCAATTTTCATAACGGCAAGGAAAGTTGTGTGAGTGCGCCACACCATATTTTTTCGACTTATAATGTCATTTTTTCAAGTGAGTGAGTGGAACCGTAGAGTAAAGATACTGTTCAATACAATCAGCCCACTTATTTGTCTCTAGTCAAACTCATTGTTTCTGTAAAATATATTATGAACATCATCAGCTAATGAGAAGTGAAATGCACGTGTTCTTGACGCATAAGTCTGTACGCACCCTGAGAATAGTGTCAATTCTTGAACTATGTATAAAACTGGTCAATGAGATTTATATCTGTATCTCTCTGTTTTGTAAAAATTGAGAATCAAAGTAACTTTTTTCATTATTATTATTATGTAATTTCTCGCAACATTTTTACTTTCCTTGCCCTATTACCATAGGTAAGGAAAGTATTGCTTTCCGAAAAAATTAAGGTACCCCGATTTCTAAATTTCTATACGTTTCAAGGTCCCCTGAGTCCAAAAAAGTGGTTTTTGGGTATTGGTCTGTATGATGTGTGTATGTGTGTGTGTGTGTGTGTGTGTGTGTTGTGTGTGTGTGTATGTGTGTGTATAAGTGTATGTGCGTCTGTGTACACGATATCTCATCTCCCAATCAACGGAATGACTTGAAATTTGGAACTTAAGGTCCTTACACTATAAGGATCCGACACGAACAATTTCGATCAAATGCAATTCAAGATGGCGGCTAAAATGGCGAAAATGTTGTCAAAAACAGGGTTTTTCGCGATTTTTTCGAAAATAGCTCCAACGATTTTGATCAAATTTATACCTAGAATAGTCATTGATAAGCTATATCAACTGCCACAAGTCCCATATCTGTAAAAATTTCAGGAGCACCTATGCAAAGATTGATTTTAGATTCCCAATTATTAGGCTTCAGATACAATGTAAACAAAAAATTTCAAGTGGAAAAGATCGAGCATAAAAATCTCTACAATTAATGTCCAGTAGCATTTTCACCTAAAATTGAAAATAAGCTCGAAATTCGAGAAAATAAGATTATTCAATTATAAACTGTTGACAACTGTTGATTCTATTAAATCATTCACTATGTAGAGATAGCAGACTTCGTGTGTCTGCAGCGCTATTGTCCTGCCACCAGCTGGCTCAGATCTTAGAATAGTAGAGATGCGCGAGAACACTAGCGTCAGTTGATCAATTTTCATAACGGCAAGGAAAGTTGTGTGAGTGCGCCACACCATATTTTTTCGACTTATAATGTCATTTTTTCAAGTGAGTGAGTGGAACCGTAGAGTAAAGATACTGTTCAATACAATCAGCCCACTTATTTGTCTCTAGTCAAACTCATTGTTTCTGTAAAATATATTATGAACATCATCAGCTAATGAGAAGTGAAATGCACGTGTTCTTGACGCATAAGTCTGTACGCACCCTGAGAATAGTGTCAATTCTTGAACTATGTATAAAACTGGTCAATGAGATTAATAACCGTTGTAGAAGTTTGACTACTGCAAGACATAGAGAAGAACCCACTAAATACTTCTTCAATTGGTTCCCAGTTTGAGATTGAAAGAATTTGAATCAGAACCTCTGTAGTATAGTTGGAGAAATCTTTGTTTAAAATGAAATGGAATGGGAAATAGAATGGAGTCTCGTTCTTTAATTATTAGTCCCGTTCTTTGAAAGTTTAAGCATTTTTTAATACAGGTGCTGTTTTGAACTGGAGCTTTAAAACAGGATGTGTGATATGGTATTGATAATCACAGCACGGTATTCTGTGTTTTTGTGAGGGTAATGTTGTGCTAGATATTCGTATTGAATGGAAACGATTGATATTGTCAAAACCTTCAATTCATTGCAAAAAATTGAGATTTTAATGTCGGTTGTCTCACAATTAGCAATCTCTAGTGAACTGAGAGCTTAAACTTGGAGCAGGAGAATATTTAGTAGGGGGGAAGTCCTACGATTGGCTATTATCCACTTTTGACCAATGATGGTTGAGCTCTACTGTCATTGGCTTAAGCATGGAGTAGGAGGATATTTAGTAAGGATGAAGTCCTACGATTGGCTATTATCCACTTTTGACCAATGATGGTTGAGCTCTACTGTCATTGGCTTAAGCATGGAGTAAGAGAATATTTAGTAAGGATGAAGTCCTACGATTGGCTATTGTCCACATTTGACCAATGATGGTTGAGCTCTACTGTCATTGGCTTAAGCATGGAGTAAGAGAATATTTAGTAAGGATGAAGTCCTACGATTGGCTATTGTCCACTTTTGACCAATGATGGTTGAGCTCTACTGTCATTGGCTTAAGCATGGAGTAAGAGAATATTTAGTAAGGATGAAGTCCTACGATTGGCTATTGTCCACTTTTGACCAATGATGGTTGAGCTCTACTGTCATTGGCTTAAGCATGGAGCAGGAGAATATTTAGTAAGGATGAAGTCCTACGATTGGCTATTGTCCACTTTTGACCAATGATGGTTGAGCTCTACTGTCATTGGCTTAAGCATGGAGTAAGAGAATATTTAGTAAGGATGAAGTCCTACGATTGGCTATTGTCCACTTTTGACCAATGATGGTTGAGCTCTACTGTCATTGGCTTGAGCATGGAGCAGGAGAATATTTAGTAAGGATGAAGTCCTACGATTGGCTATTGTCCACTTTTGACCAATGACGGTTGAGCTCTACTGTCATTGGCTTAAGCATGGAGCAGGAGAATATTTAGTAAGGATGAAGTCCTACGATTGGCTATTGTCCACTTTTGACCAATGATGGTTGAGCTCTACTGTCATTGGCTTAAGCATGGAGCAGGAGAATATTTAGTAAGGATGAAGTCCTACGATTGGCTATTGTCCACTTTTGACCAATGATGGTTGAGCTCTACTGTCATTGGCTTAAGCATGGAGCAGGAGAATATTTAGTAAGGATGAAGTCCTACGATTGGCCATTGTCCACTTTTGACCAGTGATGGTTGAGCTCTACTGTCATTGGCTTAAGCATGGAGCAGGAGAATATTTAGTAAGGATGAAGTCCTACGATTGGCTATTGTCCACTTTTGACCAATGACTGTTGAGCTCTACTGTCATTGGCTGAAAATTACAAGTAATATAGTCCAATTAAAGTCATGAACCGTTATTGATGTTGTCACTACATCCTAATATCTAACAAAAAATGAAAATCAACATGAAAATAAAAAGAATCAGAAACGGAAACAATACATCCGAAGACGAGATGGTTTCAACATGACGCTGTATTCCTGAAATTGAAATAGATCAATATGGAGTGAAGTTGACTATATAACCAATTTTTTTCCACTATTTCATAAAAAGGTCCCAACACATCAATGGGCCATATGAATAAAGTTGAGCATTTGCTTACACTTCTAAAATATGGAGCATTTGCTTCATTTTCTATGAATATACGTGAGCAAAACCTTTTGCTCATGCTCATCAAAAAAATAGTTTGAGCATTTGCTCAAAAGTAAAAGCTTTTGCTCAAAATTGTATGAATAAACTAGAGCATTTGCTCAACTTTTGAAGCAAATGCTTCAAAAAAGGTGAGTCTAGTCTAGAGCAGCTTATCACCTTTTGCTCATACTAAAATGGCTCAACTAATCCGTATGAGGAAGAGGAAACTATACCAGATACGATCACAACCAATAGTTGAGAACTATAAAACTGTTATTAGATTCAACCATGATATAAATCACCATTATCTCAACAAAAGAATAAATACAAAAGATAGCCATCACAAAATAGGAGATAGGCATTTAAGAAGATGAGAGTGTGGATGATTATAAGAAGGCTATTGATATTATAAGAATACGCTGAAGATTATTATAGAGGTGACATTTTTTCACGCTATTATTTCAAAATTCTAAACTCACCTAACCTAAAACTCTATTCATAAATAGAAAACAGAGCAGACAACGCAAACACAAGCAGTGCACCCTATTTGCATATTTAGCGCCTCCGTGAGCTATAAAAACAAACTAAGGCTACAAAAGCGAATCAGCTGATGAAAAATCTCTAAAATACATGAGCATTTGCTCCAGAGTTCAGGAGCATAAGGTAAGAGTATAAGGTAAAGCTTATTCATATAAAAATGAGCAAATGCTTTTGCTTCTACCTTTTGCTCATGAGCAAAACCTTATGCTCCATGCTCTTGCTCATGAGCATTTGCTCTGGTTTTATTCATATGGGCCAATATGTATACACTACAAACTTTATGAGAAAGTAATCTTTACCATGAACCTCGATTTGAAAAATCAAATTTTCTAACGCACTTGTTTGTTGTTGAAAAGAATTCATAATGTCGGAAAGAGTGAAGTGTGTCTAAATGTTTAGAAATGCATGAAGGATAAAAACCTCCCACTAAAGGTGAAAGAAATGACTGAGTTATTGAAAAGACTGAGTTACTGTTGATGGCGATAAAGAATTAAACAAAGACAAATATTCAGAAGAAGGGAGGCAGTGAAAATAAAAAATGCAATAAGGAAACGCCGAAGATTGATTTGGATGGCACAGAAAATAGGCCAAATTTCTGATAGCGATTGATACACACATCTTTCACACGATTTAACCCACTGACACAGTGGCAGCGCATCGTTTCACGATTAGATATTGGCGCATTGTGGTGTGGTGATATTGTGAGATTCATCAAAAACTGTCAGCATTGATTAGAAGGGAAAGCATTGATGTAATATATAAGGTATGCTGCAAGCTTGAACGACACATGGCGAGGTTCGTGTCACATTTGGTGTGTGTGTGTGTGTGTGTGTGTGTGTGTGTGTGTGTGTGTGTGTGTGTGTGTGTGTGTGTGTGTGTGGTGTGTGTGTGTGTGTGTGTGTGTGTGGTGTCAGTCTGTGTGTCAGTGTGTGTGTGTGTTGGAGAGTGTCAAAGGCAAAGACTGTTGGATGTCTAAACCTGAACCTCAACTCACCACACCCGTCCAAGTAATTTATTCATGAAGCGGAACTTTTTGGAGAACTCAATACAAGCTGATAAAATCTGTTGGTCACGTACATGCATGCATGTGGAGTAGGGAGTAGGTACTGCTTTTCAAGCTCTCATTAATCTACTGGTAAATAATTGGGGAGATGTGACCGATTTGATGTCGATATTGAATATAGTAATATATTTATTTCATGGTATGATAATGGTAACGAAACACCGACAACAACCAGAAACACTATGGATTGGAGGCGAACTAGTGGAGAAGGTCTGCAAATATAAATACTTGGGAACAATTGTCACTGACAACAATGACTACTCCGAAGAAATAAAATCAAGAATTGGACAGGCTAGAGCTACTTTTAATAAAATGAGGAGTGTATTGAGTAGTACTGATCTTAGCCTGCATCTCAAATTGAGAATGCTTAAAGGCTACGTATTTCCAGTTCTGTTATATGGAATGGAAGCCTGAACTCTTAAAAAGAACGACACCGACCGGCTAGAAGCATTTGAGATGTGGGCTTATAGAAGAGTTCTCAGAATAAGCTGGACTAGCAGAACAACCAACAAGGAAGTATTAAGAAGAATGGGAAAGGACAGAGAAATCATGATCACCATCAAAATCAGGAAACTGCGATACCTGGGTCATGTAATGAGAGGAGAGAGATATACACTTTTGCAAAACATCATACAAGGAAAGATACAAGGCAAAAGAAGTATAGGAAGAAGACGGATCTCCTGGTTAAATAACTTGAGACAGTGGTACAACAGTAGTTCCATTGATCTGTTCAGGGCGGTTGCCTCAAAAATCAAAATTGCCATGTTGATAGCCAACCTTCTTAGAGGAGACGGCACATAAAGAAGAAGATGATAATGGAATTTGGATAGAGTGGAATTATGTTTCATTTATATGAAATCATAGTGGATATCTCATAGTAAATGTGAAAAAGTGTTGAAGGCTAACACTTCTTAACTAGTTTCTTTGATTGAGATTGAGGTATGAAACATATCATTGATATGTTTCACATTCATTCAATAAATCTACATAATTTAATAGAGAGGAGAATTGGATTGTCTTTATTTTCTCTAGGGCTAAATAAAAATAAAAATTCAAGTACCTTTTTTAAAATTGTATACTGACAACATGTTTTGGGCCATATGATGCTATTATTTATTTCATTTCATTTAATTTATTCATAGACAATAGATACAATGCAGGTAAAAACAACAGGCATTCGCCCAAAACTGCTTTAAACCTTAATTCGGAATACATAGTCTAGAGGTTATGTAAGATGTTACCTTGATTCACATACTATTTTGAGCACAAAAAATGTATGTACTATTATCAAGATAATTGACTTGATAATGGAATCATATTGCCAATACATATTGTGACTGAACAATTTCAGAAGAGTACTTAGATTTCTATTTTTATTTGTGAGAATTGGCTTATACACGTATGGGATAGGAAATTCACGAATGAGGCATCATCACGTTTCATCTACTGGACTGACTAACTTCAAATTTTGCATATAGATTCTTAATTCACCGAGGATGGTTATAGGCCTATTCTGAATTCTTCAAGTTTTCAGTAGGTTAAGCTTAAGTTTGTCAAGGTTTCAAGTAGACCCTTGCGGAGCACGGGCTACCTGTTAGTCGAAAATAATGATTGAATGAAAATGATATTAAGAAAACCACTAATTTAATAGTAGCTCTGTGAGCAGTAGAGCGCGCGCAGGTATCTCAAACATATTATCGTGTACCGTGTTATTCTAGTTCAAAAGGCCATAGTTGAAGAACCGATAATAAATATCATCTACATCCATTATTCTGGGTGACCACCACGTACGATAAGGAGACAGATAATTCTTGGCGTCATCTCGTTTCTCTGATAACCAAATACCAGGGTACAACTAGGTAGTTTTGTTTGATACAATGTCTAGTTGACTGGAACATTGAGCTGGAAAAGATATGGCGTGAGTGAAGCACTACGATTGGCTATCAGGTGTTGTACCAATGACGGTTGAGCTCTACTGTCATTGGCCGGGACAAGACATACCCAAGCTCTCCAAATATGGTCATGAGAACCGGTCATGACCGGTGTGATCCGTGGTCTAGTGGATAGAGTGCCTGCGTAGCAGCATAGAGATCCCGGGTTCAAACCCTCTCAATACCAAAAGTTTTTTAACCAGATCACTCCCGTGTTATCGGATGGGCACGTTAAAAATGTCGGTCCCGGCTGAAGTATGACAGTCGTAAGGCCCATTGACGGCTTAAATTATATATTCAGGCGGTGGGACCTTCCCGCAAGGGACTCCCCACCAACAAAAGCCATACGAATTTACTTTTTCGCCCCACTTGGATGTAATGAGCTGGTTTACGTGCGTCATATGGAGGCCGAAAGTGATTGTTTTCTGGCCAGGCCGGTAAAATTTTTACGGCCCTAGGGCTGTAAAATAACCTTGAAGTCAGCTGATTCTGATTTGATGTGAACGTGTTTACAAAATAGTTTATGAAACGGAATAAGTTTATGCTTCTAGAATTGAATAAAGTATTTTGCAATAAGATACTATCATTTTATTTGGATGAATGAAATACAAATGAGATATTACAAACTATTCAAATTCAATTTTCAGAGTATAATAGAATCTAACCTCAAACCTCCTAGTACTGCGTTTATCACGGAACATAGTGGATAAACGGAATCATTTTATGCTTCTAGAATTCAATAAAGTATTCTGCAATAATATACTATCATTCTATTTGGATGAATAAAA
The DNA here is from genome assembly GCF_014356525.2 of Nilaparvata lugens. Lineage (NCBI taxonomy): Eukaryota > Metazoa > Arthropoda > Insecta > Hemiptera > Delphacidae > Nilaparvata > Nilaparvata lugens. Next base: position 4,780,697 of record NC_052511.1, on the reverse strand, counting down.
TACAGATAAGATATATATTATTATAAACTATTCAAATAATTCGATTTTCAGAGTAGGATAGAACTTCTAACCTAAACTTCCATTGACATTCAGATTGGCCAAATTTCAAGTGTGCTAAAACAGCTGATCAAAAACTTTTCATTATTTGTGTTTATCGTTCAATAATTAAAACATTTATAATAATATCATCTTATTGTCATTTGGAAGAATAAAAAGTTTAAACTCAACCTCTTACATAATTGAACATAATCTTTTAGGTTATTTAGACAAATCAGAATAAAAAATAAAAATACTTGGACAATTTCCTGATATTCAGATTACCTCAGATTTGCTAGAGCTATGACCTTCCACTTTTGCTTTCGGAAGTGCTTATAATAGACAATAAATTATTTTCATATATTGTTTATTTTTCTGTGTGGCGAAAAATAACGTTCTCACCATGGGCAAAAATGTTTTTCCGGCTCTCAATCTTTTCTAGTCCTCGGCCTACGGCCTCGGACTTGAAAACCGATTTCGAGCCAGAAAAGTCTAATTTTCGGCCCTAGGTGCGAAATATACTATTACCGGTCATGAGAACAACAAATAAAGAGAAACTAGTAATTGTAGGCTAAATGACCATATTATAGATTGCAGAAAACAGAAAGGAGATTTCAATTCCACCGAGCTTTACGTAAAAAACATTAATGATAAATACAACGCTGGAGAAAATGTACACTTCCTTCATAATATCAATGGAAAAGGCCATTGAAAATTCTAGAAGGAATGAAAGATCTAGGATAATCATAATTAGGAAGTAGAATGAGAGAAAATTATGAACGAATCAGCTACTTAGTTTCTCCTCATTTGTTGTTGCTCAACGATTCTCATAACTGTATTTGGAAATATTGGATGCGCCTGCTCTCGACCAATGACAGTCAAGCTCAACCTTCATTCGTCAACAGCTTATGGCCAATCGCAGGGCTCCACTTTCTGCTGCTCAATGCTCAAGCTTTCAGTTTACTATAGTGAGGTTCACGTTATAATGACAGTATTTGTTCAACTTTGGTTTTGCTTTCCTTGTCTATCATTCAACAAAGCCGGTGGTAATATCCTTTTCTAGGTCCACAACGATGCCAATTATGTTTTTGACAGTGTAGAAATATAATTAATTAATGCAGAGAATCGGCATCGTTATTCTCCTATCTTTATCCACTGCCATTATAAAGTGGACCTCACTATAGACATTGATAACGGTGTGGAAATCGAAACTTGTATTTGAAATTGATCAGGCCAAATCAATTAGAGATTTTGACAATAACAAATTTTTTCTCCACTCTAGATGAATATCTACCACATAACCTTCACAAAAATTGACATTTGGGGAACATTCCTTAATCGATCATTATAAATTACAGAACGATTGATGATCAATCCAATAGATGGAATGAATTCCATTCGATGATCAATACAACTATTACTAAACACATCCATTTCATGAGTTATAGAACCCTTAAACAGTAAACTATTCAAGTTTTGTTTGAATCTTGAATATGTTCATTTGGCTGTACAAACTATGTATCATTACTATTATTTAAATAAGTATGCAACATGCCCCTGAATAGGATATTAACAAGTGCAAAACCTTATTATGGTATCAAAATTTAAAAAATCTTGAAATCTTTCACAATTATCAATTTTATTAATCACATTCAAATCTCCACATTTTTTCTAACATTTCTGCACATGAAAATCAAAATTCAGAAAGGGAACAGCTTTGGGAAGGCTTATACTATAATAAATTTTCATAATATTGAGATTAAACATTTTGTTCATCAATAATCAATAATTCTACATGGTTGAAAAACGATCTGGCAACTTCGGGGAGCTGCAGAAGGGTAGCGCTATTTGCTTTATCGGCTCATAGACAAAGATAGCAGCACCAATGTTACTTGTAATCACACTTGTAATACTTGTAATTGAACACTGCCATTAAAACGTGGACAAGGCTACGAACCGCTAATTGGGGAGTGGCTTATCTAGGCCAATGGCAGACCTTGATAGGTCAGGACTTTCACTAATAACGGTGCTCAGCTGTCAGAATGAATACAACCTCTCATTACTTTAGTTCTCGTTTACCAGGGATAAAACTATATCCACTCAGATCAACACTATAGTTTGTTGAGAACATCAACAAAGTCTGTCTTCGATTGAGCTGTCCTATTAAATTGTTTAGCCTGTTACTATGAATTGAAATAGCACTATTATCAATGAAGATCAAGTTCAATGACTGTTATTTTCTCGGTTATATCAATAAATTAGAGACATTCCTCGTTTTCGTTTCATGAATTTTTCAGTCGCTGAAGTTGCGTGATTGTGATTTCTTATCGCTTTCATTCTTACTACTGCTCACTTCTAACATTTGTCTTCTTCTTCTTCTTCTTCTTCTTCTCTCTTGTTCTTTTCTTTTTCTTCTACTCTGTTAGCGTTTTTCCTCATTTTTTTTTTTTTTTTTTTTTTTTAATCACATTACTATTGCTATCTAGTCTTGAGACTAATGAGCAAATTTTATCAAACCTAATTTACTAATTGTATATAATATGGACTACAGTGAAACTCTCTTTAGAATTTCTTACTGCTACCTACTAATAATTATTATGTACATCTATTAACTGTACTACTTAAGCTAGATTTCACTCAATCACTGCTCTGCTTTTTCACTAGACACCACTTTCACTGCACACCAATTCAAATGGTTTCCTTCTTTTCAGTCTCCGCACCAACCCTCCGTTGTCTAGCAGCTGGATTGCTTCGACGTTCGTGTGTTGGTGGAGCCGTTCTTCATGACTTTCTGCATACCTTTGAATCTCACAGGATACCATGTTGACTCCCAGGTCCCTATGGATGTCGCTGTTCCGCACATACCAGGGAGCATTAACGATGTTTCGGAGCACCTTGTTCTGGAATCTTTGTATGATGGTGACGTTGCTCTGTTTGGTGCAGCCCCATAGTTGTATTCCATAGGTCCAAACAGGTTTGAAGATCTGCTTGTAGAGGAGCAATTTGTTTGGTATTGAAAGTGATGAATTTCTTCCAATAAGCCAGTAGAATTTCTTGTATTTTATGTTCAGTTCTTCTTTTTTCTTTTTGACATGCTCTTTCCAGCGAAGCTTAGCATCAAGAGTCATACCTAGGTATTTAGCTTGATTTTCATGTGGTATATTAATTCCATTGATGTTGATTGGAAGGTACACAGCTCTCTTGTTGGTGAAGTTAACATGAATCGACTTTTCCTCATTGAGCTTCATTCTCCACTTTTTGGTCCAGTCTTGTATCTTGTTGACAGATCTCTGAAGCTTCGCTGTTGCAATACCAACATCACTGTCTACTGCTAGTAGGGCGGTGTCATCTGCGAACGTGGCTGTGGTATTCTCCTCCAAATTAGGGATATCACTAGTGAAGAGAAGATAAAGGACTGGTCCTAAAACACTTCCTTGCGGAACTCCTGCTTTTATCTCTCTTAGATCAGAATATGAATCTTCATATTTGACTCTAAAGTACCTTCCTGTCAAATATGATTGCAATATTTCTGTAAATTGCTTAGTAAGCATTTTCTTCAGTTTATAAAGAAGTCCCTCATGCCATACTTTGTCAAAAGCTTGCCCTATGTCGAGAAAAACTGCTGAACAAACCTTTTTTTCTTCCAAGCTCTTCTCTATTATATTAACTATCCTATGTACTTGATCAATTGTGGAGTGTTTTTTTCTGAAACCAAATTGATGATTAGGAATTAATTGCTTTCTCTCAATTATTGGCTTGAGTCTACTCAACAATATCCTCTCAAACAACTTTGATAACACAGGTAACAATGAAATTGGTCTGTATGAAGCTACTTCATGTGGTTCTTTTCCTGGCTTGAGTAACATTATAACTTCAGCTACTTTCCAGACTCCTGGTACAAATCTGAGTCTGAATGAAGCATTCAGGATGTTTGTTAGCTTGATGAGTGCTTTCCTTGGTAGATGCTTCAGGACTAAGCCAGTTATCAGGTCAAATCCTGGAGTTTTCTTAGCATTCATAAGTTTTATTTCCTTTCTCACTTCTTCTACTGAGACATTCATTAGTTCTTGATTTTCCTGCATGATGTTACCTTCAATTTCTAGATCTTCTTGAGCTGCAACGTTTGGCTGGAAGACATTCACAAGATGATCAGCAAATGCCTGTGCCTTTTCTTCATTATTCTTGGCCCATTGTCTATTCAGTTTCCTAATAGGGGGAACTTGTTGGATGGGTGTTTTTATTTTCTTAGAAGCCTTCCATAGTGAGTAATCAGTGTTGCCTTGTCCTGTCAAATTACTCAAGTAACTGTTGATTGATTCATTTTTAATAAACTGTATCTCTCTTTTCAGTTCCTGTGTGAGAGTATTCAGTAATCTTTTATCTTGAGGAGAACGTGAATGCTGCCACCTCCTTCTAGCTCTTCTTTTCTCTGCAATCATTTCTCTTATTTCCAATGGATAATTATTTCCTACTGTTCTTCGTTTCCTAGTCTGCGGAGTATTACACCAGGCTGCCTGTTGTATATCAGTAACAAATTTTTCCAGCTCCTCATCTATTTGATCTGCAGTTGTTAATGGTGAATTCAGGTTAATTCTTTCCTCCAACACTTGCTGAAAGCCATCCCAATCTGTATACTTATTAACTAGTGTGGGATAATTATTTTGTTTTTGTAAAATAGTGTCACTCAACTTCAGAATAATTGGAGAGTGGTCTGAATTGAGATCAAAACTTTCCTCTACTTGCAAATAGTTTACTGGAATGTTTTTGATTATGAAAAAGTCTATGAGATCAGGTATCTTACTTGTATCTGTAGGCCAATAAGTTGGTTTTCCAGTTGAAAGAGATTCACATCTTGACTCTCTTACAGCTTCGTAAAGTACCTTGCCCTTATGAGTTGTTAATCGTGATCCCCAATGAATGTGTTTTGAATTGAAGTCACCGCCAAGGATAAATCTCGTTCCCAACATATCAAACATTGATAGATGATCTTCTTTTCTGAATGAATATCGAGGAGGACAGTAGACAGCTGCAACTACAAATCGATAATTAACTGCTTCCACACATACTCCTATCAATTGAATTCGTTCAGTTTCTAATTTAACGTGTTCATTATGCTGAATGCTCTCTTTGATTATGATTGAACTCCCCCCTCTCGCAACATTATTGGGATGTAAGGCGTGGTAGGTCCTGTAACCTTTAAATTTTATGTAGGACTGTTTTGTAAAGTGAGACTCAGAAATGAGACAAATATCTGCATTATCTATGTTTAGAACTGCTTCCAATTCCAGTTGTCGTTGTAAGAGTCCATTTGCGTTCCATTCCATTATGTTTAGTGAACGAATCATTTTGGTTTTTGTTGTCTATTATTGTCTAATTTCTCGATGCGAGATTGAAGGGATGAAATTAATTTCTCTTGTTTATCAAGTTTAGATAAGATGAGCTGTAGGATTTGTGAGGTGTCTTTTACTTCTTCATTTTTCTTCATCTGTGATTTATTTTCTTTGGATACGATTTCGGCGAAAGTCATTCTCTTTTCTGTGGGCCTACTTTGATGTTGAGTGGGCCTACTTTGAGAATTAGCCACATTCCGAGCCTGAGAATCGACAACATTTTTTGATGTTATATTCTTACTGGCTACCCTACTTGAGTTACGTATTTTTTGTAACTCAATTGCTACAGAGCAACCACGGTAGCTTGCAGGATGAGCTTCACCACAATGAATGCATTTCGGTAGTGCTTCACTACGTTTCGTACACTCCTTTGATGCATGTTTCCCAGCGCACTTCACACATCTGGCCTCCTTGTTGCAATAAGCCTGAGTGTGGTTGAAAGCCTGGCAACGCTTACATTGAGGTATTAGATTAACTTTCTTCAATGCTTCAACTTCTACTCTGCAACCCAGAATATGTTTAAGTTCAAAAACCTTCTTAACATTCTCTTCTGCGCTGAACGAAACCATGAACATGTCTAATGGTTCTTTAGTTTTCCACTTCAACTTATTCACTACATCTACCACTAGCAATCCCTTAGCCTTTAAGTCCTCCATTATGGATTCTATACTACAGGAGTGATGAAGTTTTTTTATCATCACTCTTATGGGTCTCACCTGTTTGTTTTCATACGAGTGCCAGTTGAAACCATCGTTGATTAATTCTTTTGTAATATTTCTGTACGTTTCTGAATCTACTGAATTTACTTTGAAAGTCTCTCTACTCAAGAGCTTTATTCTAAATTTTTCATCTGAAGTCACTTTTTTCAAACTTTTATGAAGAGACTCCAGGCTCTTTATACCATCCACTATGATTGGTGGCGGTGGCGTTTCTTTCTTCTTGTTCTTTACTTCCTCACCTTTATTCTTCTGCAATGAGGTGATTTTGTTCAACTGACGATGGTTACCAGTAGGCTCATTCTTTGGTTCAGGAGACAAAGTACTATTTAGTTTCCTCTTCTTTGTAGTACGTTTGTTACGGGCCCTGATCCACTCAGTCTCTTTTGCCAACTCCTCCTCATTAGTTGAGTAGTTTTCAGCAACTGCTGGACTGCATGGTTGTTGAATGTTCTGTTCTATTTTTTGAAATCGCAATTCTAAGTCTTCAATTCTCTGCTGAAGTTCTACGTTGCTCTTCTCTAGCTGCTTTCTCTTCTCATCCGACTCCTTCCAGGCGATGAAGAGTGCATGCTCGGCGGCTGAATGGAGCTTATTTGATTTAATATAACGATCCGGTGAACACTGGATCTCTGATGGTTTGGTGGTGTCCATGTTCTCGATGTTGCTTTCCTCGTCTTCTTGCTCTTCAAACTCCGGGGCAAGAAAACTGGGTAGTTTCAACAATTTTCCACTTGACGTAGCCATAGTCAATAATTTGTGAACATACTTTTCGAAAAGCCCTCGTACTCACTCACGATCGCGGAAACGCGAGCGCGAACGAAAATTGAAGGCCGCGCGAAAGTAGGTCACTACGATTGCATAAAGACGGCGGATTTTAACCGAAATTTGATGCAATGTTTTGTTCCACTTAAATACCGTGAACAATCAACTGCTGACTCACTACTTCTACTGCACTACACTACGAGTACGTCTGCACTGTATGAGAGCTAACGCGATACTGATACTTTTACGCGATACTTTCCTCATAATGACTCTTTTTGATTTCAGTGAGCTTCTTTCTATCCAGTTCATGGCCTAGTAAAACTTCTTCATTGTATCATAACGTTTTGATTTCTTTAGAGGTATATTTTTATCGTAGCCTATAGATATCGTTTCAGATTAAAGAAAACTAACCGAGATCCTTCTTGTTGTAGGCTTTTCATTATTTGTTTTGTTTTGTTTACTTGTTCGTCATAATATTATGAAACATTAAGGGTGCAACGCTCCCGCAGTACATGACACGTCAAAGTTTAATAATTTCTCTGGTCGAGGGTACAACACGACCAGAGGAATTTATTCAAAATATAGACATGATTACAAAAAGCATATAAGCTACGATTATTTTTAAAGTATTGATACAATTGGTTGATTATTTGCTGATCTAAGAAAATGTGCCCTCCACTATTTATGAGTATGTGTCGGGATGCCACTAATTTTGCTATTGTTTAAGATTATAAGGTAAAAAATTCCAATCAAAATACATCTTACGAGTCATTAGAAGATCATGGAAACCACATTTATATATACTCAAATTTGAAAAAAGAAAAATTGATAACCTATGATGTGGAAATTTTAGATAATTTTAACATAGAAAACATTTATAATACTTTTATGGGGAAAAACATTAGCATTAAGAAAATAAGAATGAAACAGTATGGAAATTTTTCATAGAAATAATTGTTCTCCATGATTGATTCTATTATCTAGGAGCCACTTTTTTGTTTTCGATTTGAATGAATTGATTGGAACTTTTTCTCCTGTTGTTCTTAACTGTTGTTAATCTAAAGCTGCGTACAGATATACGCGCCTCCAACCCGCACCGCGCACGCTTCGCCATCGCTCCGCCCCCGATCTGCAGTCGCACCGATCATGAACGTTACGGCAGATGTTAGCTCTTCTCGCGTTCCACTCTTGCTCCCCGGTCGATCATCAATCGCTCTGCTCGAGTGACGTTCGGTTGCGGAGCAGAGCGAAAGTCTGTACGCACCTCAATATAATAGTACCATCCTTCATATTTCAACACAACAGTCAATAGAACACAATAGACTTTACATTACAAACATTTACCAACAATGAAGTTTGCCAATCTGTAAGGACACAATACAAAAATGAATTCCCTGAGTGTTTCTTGAACTCCTTCAAGCCCTCAATTAATCTTATGTGAGATGGGATATTGATTTGAATATTTTCATTTCCACATAAAACGGGTCACTCGATAATGGCCACGGGCCATTCATATTCGTTACATGATCATATGAAATTCAAAAAAGTAAGTCTCATTCAAAATTCAGGAATGGAATTCAGTAAAATCGTCTTCCACTACAAGCTTGGATGGGAGAAGAGACGTCGGAAGACCGAGGAAGCCGGTGGACACCGGAACAGGCTTTACAAGACTAGTCCATGATGGATGATGATGACTTTGATGATGAATTCAGTAAAAAATTTCGGGAAAATTGAGAGTAATCTCTTCAATGATTCTCTAGAATATTCCACAATTCTTTGAGTCAAAATCAGTCTATGATTAAGCCTGTTTGTGTAAACTCTTGATTCTCTGATCTTCTGTGAAACAAGAAATTTACATAATGTAATAATGAGTGTTGATAATTGTTATTACACAAGGATCGCGTGTTGCACTGTAGAATATGGCTTATCGTGGCTGTAATACGGGAAGTTTGTACCGTACTTGACTTGAACAGTGCAGTGGTGGAGTGAAAAGTGAAGAGTGCAGAGGCACTTGAAGACTGCAAAAGGGAAAGTGTGAAGAAGCTCTTCACTGCAACTTTTCTAGCTCGTGAGTTCATGAGCATCGTTGACTACATCATGTTGTCAACAATCAGGTTGCTATTGGATACTTTTTTATTTTTGCTGATAAACTTATGAGAGCCATTTGCTGACAATCTATTAGATTGGATTCGATTAGGGTTTGCTTTCTTCAAAGTTGGTTCAATTATTAATCCTGTTTAACCAATTAAGGCCCGACGCAAAGTAGACCCACGCTAATCCACGAAACGCAACCCACGACGTTGGATGTTTTGTGAATCATTACTAGGCTTCTCCAGACATCTGTGTAATGCATGCAATGAATAATCAAATTGTCAGCTGATTGATTATTAAGAATAATTCTATATCAATGGTTTACAAAACATCCCACGACGTGGGTTGTTTTTCGTGGATTAGCGTGGGTCTACTTTGCGGCGGGTCTTATGGTTGCATTTTTAAGCTAATATTCCAATGTAATAAATAATAAACACGGCTAATAAGTCATTACTTAGTTTTAATTAGTTAGTCAATCATGTGCTGAGCTTTTTAAATGTGTACTATCCATTTAATATTCTTGTACGATAATACATAAATCCTATTCTACTCATTATAATGTGTTTCAATTATTGAGTCAGCTGATAGTTCAAACTCGAAATGAGGTCAACCTCCTTGAAGAAAACGACTTTAGATAGCATCATTAATGAAGATCATCTTATATAGAAATCGATTAGACTCTTACATAATATATACGCTCATGAATGGTCTGGAAATTCTAATGTCAAGTTGATGTAAAGGTGCGTACAGATATACGCGCCGCGAGCATGAGCAATTCACTTTTAATCAGCTGACTATATCTGTATTTTTACAGAAACGGTAAGATACAGATATAAAAAGCTTGGCATCAGCTGATAAAAAGTGAATTGCTCGTGTTCGCGGCGCGTATATCTGTACGCACCTTTAGAGTTTCAAATTCTCTATTCCATCGTATTGGTTGATATTTATTGAAGTTTTTCAGTTATCGTATATGATAGTTCAACACCTTGTGAGACCAGACTCTCCTCCGTGAATCAAAAACAGTTAGAATCAATCAATTTATTATGCTATAAGTAGCAGATTGTCATATTAAACCCTTTTAAATATTTATTCTGCTTGTTTTACATCTGTTTTTCATTGCCGCTGTAAAACAAAATTGAATGAAAACGATATTGTCAAGACCACTAACCTAATTTAAACAATTTGAGATGATTATTGGCTTGTTACACGATTATCAATAAATAAATAAATAAATGTTACTCCCCCAAAAAAGACTAAAACTACTACATAAATTACAGGAAATATTCGATAAATTAAAATTACATACAATAGTAAGTTACAAAAAATTTCTCATAATGTGTCATCTACATGTTTAGTGTTTCCTGTGTGGAAATAGACCTACTCCACTATGGCGTACCATGTTCTAGAGTAGGTGACTGAACTAAAAGTTCAAACATTGAGCAGAAGAATATATATGGGTGAAGCCATACGATTGACCATTAGCTTTTGACCAATGATGGTTGAGCTTGACTATCATTGGTCGAACTGTTAAACAAGAACAAATAAATTAAGAAAAACTTGGTAACTAACATAACCAAGTGGATATTCAATTCAAATAGAATATGAATTCTATTTACAGATGACAATTCAATTCGGATAATATGAGTAACAATAGAAAAATGTACAATTTGTAATATTATACAATCAGTTATGTGGAAGAAAGTACAGTATTTTCAACGGTATTAACCGTTGAAAAATATACAATGAAAGAGTACTCTATTTCTCATGCTATAAATTTGGTTGAGTAGAAGCAATTATTTTTCAACGGTATTAACCGTTGAAACATTATCATCGGTTGGTATTTAGCCTACTGTTGAAAAGTTATTAACGGTTTTTTCTCAATAACGCGACTGTCGATTCTTGGCAAGTAGATTATTTATCAAACAATCAGCGTAACAACTGCATAGCGAAATAATAATCTAGTTCATGACATCGTTTATTTCTATTGCGCTGATTTCAATTCAGCACTCAACACTCATGAACACTGGAGTCTGCTAATCGATTACAACGACAAATAAATGTTCAACCAACAAATAATGTAAGGTTTAGCATGTAGTGCAGGAGATATATATGTTGGCACTGGATATTTGGTTGTTTTTTTAGCAGTGCCGGCACTGCAAAACGTTACAGTTTATTGGGAAAACGGCAATATTTCAGCGTTCTTATTTGCCGTAATAGCGAGAGAGATGAGGAATGTGTTATTTGCCGTAGTAGAGAAAGAGATGAAGAATGGGAGTTGTGTGTTGTGGTGGGGGGGAGTCTGCTACAGTAAAGAGATGCTAAAGCTTATTGCGAAGGAGGGGTGGTATGGTATGCGTATTTTTCGTGTATGTCGTTCTCTGTTTCACTCATCTTTCTTCACATCTTCCTTCTCTCTTCCGTCCTCTTCAAGTGATATTCTTGTTTCTAGTTGTGTTCCTTCCCGATGATTCTGCTTTCATGATCTTCTGTGTTCTTCTTGGTCTTATCCCATCTTTTTGTCTCTTCTCTAATCTTTTTTTCTCTCTCCCAGTTTTCCTCTCCTTTTCTTAACTTCTTTCAAAATTTTCGGCCGTTTCATCATTACCACTTTTTGTATTTTCTTCAATTCTCTTGTTCCTCTGTTTTTTTCCCAGTTTTCTTCTTCTTTCCTCATATTCTCACACCATATTCTTTCCTTCCCTCATTCACACTCTTTCTCTCTTCTCAAATCCTCTTGTTCTCTTCCCTAGTTTTCTTCTCCTTTACTCATCTTCTTTCACCATTTTTGCCTCTTACTAAGCTCCCTTTTTCTGTCTCTTCCTCAATCCTTTTATAGGGTTTCTTCCCCTATTCTCATCCTCTCTTATCATCTCCACCCCTTCCCCAACTCCCACCTTTTGTTTCTTCCTCATTCCTCTTGTTCTTCTTCCAATCTTTCTTCTTATTTTCTCATCTTCTCTTACCATCTTCGGCTTTCCGCAACCAAATTCGCTCAGCCTATCCCCTACTTATTGTTCTCCAAAATTCCATTGTCATTCCCTGTATTTTTTGGTATTCAATTTCTTATATTTTAATTTCTCAGTTATTCAGGCTTCCTCTCTTATTTATTTATTTATCTATACATTGATGGATACAATATAATTCTCAACTATGAATGATTAGGAAAGAAACAACAGGCTTAAAGCCAAAAACTGTTCCTTTCCCGAATTTGGAAGGAATTTTTCAAAAATAGGTTATATTTATCACTTCATGAGTTTTTTATCTGCTTCTTTATATTGTATCATTGTTCTTGTTATTGTAATTTCTCTTAGTTCGTTTGTTTTCAAGACACATTTCTACTCTGGTATCCTCTTCTAATCACTTATCTCCTTCTCCCTTGACATTCAATTTTTAATGAGTTCCTTTCTCACGTTTTTCTTTTTCTTCTTCTCAGTTTCAGGTTTAACTAAATGTAACATTTCTCTCACCCTTTTTTTCTTTCTTCTCCCCTATTATAACATTATTACTTCTACAGTCATTCTCTACAATTATCTCCATTATGCTTCTTTCGGTAGTTTCCAAACAATACTCTTTCTCTCTCTTCTCCTGCTTCTCCCCCTCATCATTGACTCTTTTTTCTGTCCTCTTCGTAGTTCCATCCATCTTTATTTTCGCTTCTTCTCTCAAATTCTTTTTTTATCCTCTATTTATTACATCTTTCTTCATCTTCCCTGTTCTTCTCATTTTCCTCCTACAAGGATCACGTGGCAGAGAGGATCTACAGTCCCAACTTCGTCCTAAATTTAGGCAACTATTCAATTGAATTTAATTTCGTATCGCCTTTTTCTTTCGTCATTTCCCAGTCTTCACTTCAGTTCTTTGATCTTTCTCTTATGATTCTTCAAAGGTTGTATAACAGAGAGGACCCGAAGTCCTAACTCCGCCCCTTATAGAGGCAATAATTATTCAATTCAACTATCTATTTCCTATTTATTTCGTAATTTCCCAGTCTTTACTTTAGCCAGTTCTTCTTTCCCAATCCTGGACCACACTATACTTTTTCATCTAGCTTTGTTTGTTGTGTTCTATTCTATCCCTCTTCTCTTCTTATCTATTTATCTTCTCTTCTTCTCTTTTCATCTTCACTCATCTCTTTCTAGCTACAAAGGAGCATAAAGCGTACAGTTGTCCAACATTTGCAAATGTACGACTTCTCTGTTGAGAAGACAGTATGATGCATCAGCATTTTGGTGTGTGTGTGTGTGTGTGTGTGTGTGTGTGTGTGTGTGTGTGTGTTTGTGCGAACGAGTGTGTTTGCTCAGCAAAGGTTACATTTTTTATTTACTACACCTCGTCGTATCTCTCACCACACTTTTTGACGCATATGCGACAGCGCTTACAAAGATATGCCTTCTTTCATTCATCTCATTCTCTACTCTCTCACTCTATCTCTCTCATCGCTCCTCTCCAGCTATCTTCCCTCCCTTTCTCCCTTCTATTCCCTCATATATTTGTGCTTCCACCCCTCTACATAACCTATTTCTTCCTCTTCACCCTACTATTCCCTAATCTTCCCCCTTTATCCTCTTCTATTTCTCCATCGCTTTCTTCTTCCTTATCCATTCTTCGTCCTCCTTGAATTTCCTTTCCCTTTCTGCTGCCGCTGCTGTATGCCCTTTCAAATATCTTTTTCCTTTTCTATTTCTCCATCCTCTTCCCATTTCCTTTTTTCCCCTTTCTGCTGCCACTGCTGAAATGTTGAATGCTCTGCACATTTGTGAGTTCCAACTTCGCTCATATCGTTTGTCTTTTTCTGTTGTACATAACTTGCGTCACCGTTCTCTGTCACTCTCATTGCTCGATTGCTGCTAACAGAGAGGGGAGAAGGAGATTATTTCATCTCTGCTTTCTCCTAGTCAGCTTTGCAGTACAGTTGCTCCACTATTTTGTCCCATAAACAGCCGCCACCTACTGTTTTTCTCCCACTTTCTCTAACATACTAAACTGTCTTTCCCCTTCACACAGTCTCTCTCTCTCTCCCACGTCACACAACAGTTGCTTTTCCTTCCCACTTTCTCTCAAATGACCATGAATCATCTTCTTTTACTCTCTCTTACGTCACACCAGAGTTGCTTTCCCTTATCATCTCATATCTCACTTTCTCTCAAATTTCCCTGTAATTTTCCTACCATTCCATTCTCGACTGTATTGTTACAATCTTCGAGTGTAAACTTTTTTATCGATGATTAATTTATCTCTACCTCCACCTTAATCTTTCTTCAATATCTCTCTATCATGAATTATTACATTCCATTATATTATTTGCCTGAAAATACACAAAGTATCATAAACTCTTCCTTCTTCAATCATATACGATTTGATATCAGTCATATCCGTGATGTCATCTTCACTAGAAAACTCATTTCAAAGAAATGTTTCAATTCTCAAGATTGTACTCTTGTTGAACTATACATTTCAGATGTCGATTGTATGATTAACAACTCCACAAAACAAAATCTTCACGAATGATTTAAAGTAATGTCGAATATGAGTTTATAGAATTCATGTTTTATAGAGAAATAGGCCTAAATAAAGTAAGCTCAAGCGAATTCGACACATCGATTTTTGGACGTACGATTTTTTTCCGTCCTTATGGATTCAATCGGATTAAAATGAACTTGACAAACTTGTTTGTTTATTAGTTTGTGTTTTATTTCTGGTTCAAAATTTTTCTTAATAACTCAATATTTTCAAGTTCTGAGAGTTTATTGAATGTAATCATTCTATTATACTCGGTTTTTAATCAAATCAAATTCAAAATTTCTAGTTTATTTATTTCTGGACTGAAAAGTGGACTCAAATCAATTCAAGTGGATAGCGTAACCTATCATTTTTATTCATTCATAACTCTACCTTCATTGTATTATCATTCATCCCATCATCATCATCTAGGCTTATCATACTTCTAGAAAGTCGCCTTTGTGAAATAATAAATAATGATAAAAAGTATTTATAAGGAGTCAATAGATCGTATGTCCAAAAATCGATTTTTGCATAACTAGCCTCATGTGTGTGCAAGGAAAGTGAGCTTATAAAGTGAGAGAATTGATAAGATCAACAAAGAAAAATACAGGATCAAATTTATTGATCCACATTCATTACAAAAATCATAATATTATTAACTAATGTAACAAACGTACGAATGATGTTACAATAAGTACAATACATATAAAACAATTTAATAGGAAGCAATATCCATGATGAGGCATGGTGTGCAGGATACAAAATATTTTTAGAATTTTGAGTTTAACAAGTATGAAAATTTGAAAAACTGAAATGTATAAACATAAATCAACTAGCCGTCAGGCTCGCTTCGCTCGCCATATCCGTCTAGCCAGGGGTCTCCGCCCCCTGGACCCCCGACTGGATCGTCCAAGAATGAGATCAGCAGGCTCGCTTCGCTCGCATGCATTTTTCATTTGAGCATTTTCATCATATATGTTAGGACGATCCAGTCGAGGGTCCAGACTAAACGTCTGGCTAAACGGATAAGGCGAGCGAAGCGAGCCTGACGGCTAGTAATATAATATTCCCAGGAATAGCTCTGATCGGAGTAGCAGTGCCCAATCAATTTTTCCGCGATAAATGCATTTCAGTCTTCAACTTGGTGCCAACCTAACAAAGTCAACTCAACTTAATGCCAACCTGACAAAATTATTAATTTAGTTACCAGTTAACAACTGTTTCGAAGGGGTACTCTCTCTAGATTAATGTTCTATATTAACATATGGTATGGATATTTTTCAATTATAATTAAGAGATTGGAATAAGAAGAATATACATGCTAAAAGACGAACTTAAAACCTTAAAAACCACCCTTAGAGTTGAAATATTGCCAAAAGATTTCTTAGTGCGCCTCTGAAGGGCCAACTGAACATAGCTTCCAAATTTGAACGTTTTCGGTCCGGAAGATTTTCAGTTCTGCGAGTGAGTGAGTCAGTCAGTGAGTGAGTGCCATTTCGCTTTTATATTTAGGCCTATAGATATAAGGAATCATTAAACAACTTTCTCTACAGACTAGAGACAAATATGGAATATATTCCAATCTCACTTGCTCCACGTATTTCATCGTTGCAAAGCTCTGTCTACCAGTTTATCTTGCAGATCTCTGGCATGCTCAGACAGATACAAGACCAGCTAGGGCAGGGCAGAGCTGAACATACCTCATTGCCACTGCCGTCTATTGGTTGTGCATTTGCACTCATCCCTCGGGGAATTCCCTTGTCTTTGCTTGCTGTGCTTCCAGCGGTTGATTCCTCCTTTCAAGATTTCGCCACTGTAACGATCGGTCTTCTTCGTCTCTCTGATGCCTTATATCTCTTTTCTTCGCACTCTAGCTTCATCTTTCTTTCTCTCGTCTGTTCCGTCTCATTATTCATCTCTTTCGCTTTCTCTCTCTCTCTATATATCGTCTTTTCCGTCTCCTCATTTATTCCAGTCCTTCAATCTATTATCTTTCTCTGTCATCTTCCTCCAATTTATATTCATAATATGGATTAAAATAGAAATTATAAATTGAAGGAAGATGACAGAGAAAGATGATAATATGAATTAAAATAGAAATTATAAATTTAAAGAAGATGACAGAGAAAGATAATAGATTGAAGGACTGGAATAAATGAGGAGACGGACAATATTATTGTATGACTGTGATCGACATTTTACTTATCTCCACTGCTCTACATCTCTCTCCTTTCTCCCCCTTCACTCTTCTTCTTCTCTTCTCCTTTCCCTTCTCTCACCATCTCTCACCTTCATCGTGTCTTTATTTATCTCAGTCCTACAATCCATTTTTTCATCTCCCCTTAATTCATATTGTGTATCCAATTTACATTGTACTCGTACCGTACAATCGAGCTTGTTCATCTCTCCACTGCCTTGCATCTCTGCCTTCTCACTCTTTCTCACTTTCTCTCATTCACCCTCTGTCTGTATATATCTATTTCCGTCTGTTTCTCTCTTCGTCTTTTCATTCATCCCAGTAATGCAGGAAGAGAGTATTCCTCAACCATATTCCTCCAATTCATATTTTCTTCCTTCATTATTAAACTTGATCTCTTCTCCAATCATTCATTTTTATTGTATTCCATTTTCTTCTCTCTATACCCCACGTGGATCTTTCTCAAATACCATCTCCTCCATATTCCTTTGAATTCCTTCTTTTTCTAATCTACGAGCTACGATGTTCCACTGTTAATCACTATCCAAAATTTCCCCTCAATCTTTTCTTATCAACATCCTTTCATCTATGAAGAAAAACTTCAATAAACAACAATTTCCTCTTTCTCCATCTTTCTCTTATTCCAATCTTTTTCGTCTCAAATTCCTGCTCTTTGTTCAACTCCTCTTCAACATCTCTCATCTTCTCCCGATTTTTCTTCTCTATCTCACATCATCATTACTCTTAACCTATCTCTGTCTTATTATATCTGCAGTAAACTCCTGTCCCATTAAAATTCTGCAGAGATCTTGAAAATTATTACTCCAGATTTCGTATTCAACTCCCCACTCCTCCTCATTTCAATCTCTTCCTCTTCACCACTTCACCTCTTTCCTCGTCCTTCCCACAATCTCTCTCTTTTTCCTTTCTCTTCCTCCACGCACGCTTTCTCTCTTTATTTCTTTCCCCTTTTTTTTCTCTCGGACACTATCTCACTCGTTCTCTCTCTCTTGCTCTCGCTTTCTCTCTCTTGCTCTCGCTTTCTCTCTCTTCCTCCACCCTCTCATCCTCTCAATACTGTCTCTCACCTTCCAACTATCTTCCCTTACTCCTCATATTTTGGTCTCACACTTTCTGATATCCAATTTATCTCTCTATGTCTCATTACATATTATTTTTGGATGTTGCCTTATAATCATCCATCTCATATTCTTTCCCCTCTCTCACAATTTTCCTTTCTCACTCTCTCTGTATCTCCAATCACAACCTTCCTTCTCAGTTTTATCCTTGTTTCTCATTCAGTTATTACATGTTGAGGTCCACCACGTTATAATAACAGTGAAGAAAGATAGGAGAACAGCGTTGTCGATTCTCTGTCTTGCCATTGCCTTCCATAGAGGATACGTGATATTAGTATATGTGATGTGATATAAACTATTCATTCTTGGTAAGAATAATCGATTATATTTTATTCGCCAAGAAATATTTTTTCATTTGAATGAAAAAGACTGAGAAATTGTCAGTCTTTTTCATTCAATATGAATAATTTATAACCACAATATCTACTTCTCAATTACACACAAAATAGTTATTTGTGCAACTTGTGCGCAAAGTGACAGTTTGCTGCACCGAAAGAAACGTTTACGCCCGAGCCGTAGGCGAGGGCGGAATGGTTTCTTGAGTGCAGCAAACGAACTTTGCGCACGTATTTCACATTAAATTTTTCCTACAGTTACCATTGAATATGAAAAGTGGGTAATTATGGGTAAAATTGCCTGAAATCCATCAAATGTTTTTCTGTGTAATTTTATTATTGATAAAAACCTTAATTTATTGTCAAATTGAATAAAAATGTTGTCCTTGGTTATAATATCTACTTATAATTTGCTCGTTGTGCTTCGTTGCACCTCTGCTCACTATAGCAGCCCAGTCACTGTTACCAACTTCATTTTGATTTTGCTGCACTGTTGCTCCATATAACCTACTGAGTATTTTGTGTTGCCATGTTGCAAATCTGGAGTGCAGAAAAATTTTTCCCGCACTAGAGCGGAAAAGTGATTCTTTGCGTTCTGTAATCAGTGCAGCAATGGCCACTTTTCAACGTAACTGTAGGAAAAATATATATTTTCAATCATTATTAATTGGATTTACATGATTGAGATAAACTATTTTATCAATTGATAATGTTTCTTCATTGTTAAAAAACGATCCCGTTATCCAACTCCTCAGTATATCTTCTAATTGAGGTTTTTACAACGATCTTACAACGTTTTGCGTAAAGCTATGTGACGCTGGTGGTCTGTCATACAGTGTTGCTCATGCACTCTAACAGTAATAATATACAATAGTCGACAGTAATCAGCTTCAGTTAACAAAAATAGGCTTGAAATTTAGAACATGAATGACTTTTACCATTTTCTCATGCTATCGTTTCTCTATGATGGGATGGACTTGCACTCTAATCCTTCTATCTTCCTCTCTCCATACCTCAGTGCCCTCCCGAATGATCCATTCTCCAATATGGTCCAATAGTCCAGCCTGGCCCTTCGACGCATTGATTGGGGACGTATTGTCCCTCGCAGGGAATCGTTGGGTGAATTGCGATTGTTGGCGAATGAATTGATCGACCCAACAGATGCGCCGGCAACTGAATGACAAACAAATTGTGATTGGATTGTTTGTGTTGATCACCTATGCTTGCGATTTAGTTTGTGTGTATTTGACCGAACGAAGTGAGGTCTAAGATTCAAGTCGACGGTTTGGCATTTCTCTTAATGTTCAAATGTGTAAATGTTTATAGATAATAAAAGTCTGTTTAGAGATTATTGACCGAGCGAAGTGAGGTCTAAGATTCAAGTCGACGGTTTGGCATTTCTCTTAATGTTTAAATGTTTATATGTTGCGCATTTACGGCGAAACGCGGTAATAGTTTTTCATTAAATTTGACAGGTATGTTCCTTTTTAAATTGCGCGTCGACGTATATACAAGGTTTTTGGAAGTTTTGCATTTCAAGGATAATATAAAAGGAAAAAAGAGCCTCCTTCATACGCCAATATAAGATTAAAAATCTGGTGTGGCGCACTCACACAACTTTCCTTGCCGTTATGAAAATTGATCACCTAACGCTAGTGTTCCCGCGCATCTCAAGTCTACTATTCAGTGATTTGAGCCAGCTGGTGACAGGGCAATAACGCTGGAGACACACATGAGGTCTGCTGTCTCTTCATAGTGAATGATTTAATAGAATCAACAATAATTTGCAATTGAATAATCACATTTTCTCGAATTTAAAGCTTATTTTCAATTTTAGGTGAAAATGTTACTGAACATTAATTGTAGAGATTTTCATGCTCAATCTACTCCACTTGATTTTTTTTCGTTCCAATTGTATCTGAAGCCTGGTAATTGGGAATCTATCTGCATTGATGGGGCGAAGCTCCTGAAATTTTCACTGATATGGGACTTGTGGCAGTTGATAGACCTTATCGATGACTATTTTAGGTATGAATTTGATCAAAATCGTTGGAGCCGTTTTCGAGAAAATTGCAAAAAACCATGTTTTTGAAAACATTTTCGCCATTTTAGCCGCAATTTTGAATTGCATCAGATCGTCGAAATTGTTCGTGTCGGATACTTATATCGTAAGGACCTTAAATTCCAAATTTCAAGTCATTCCGTTAATTGGGAGATGAGATATTGTGTACACAGACGCACATACACACACACACACACACACACACACACACACACATACAGACCAATACTCAAAAACCACTTTTTTGGACTCAGGGGACCTTGAAACGTATAGAAATTTAGAAATTGGGGTACCTAAATTTTTTTCGGAAAGCAATACTTTCCTTACCTATGGTAATAGGGCAAGGAAAGAAAAAATCAGACTATAGAATTATTCATCATAAATCAGCTGACAAGTGATTACACAGATGTGTGGAGAAGCCAGTCTATTACTGTATTTGTATAAAGTCTATAGTTTCAATCAAATACATTGAAGAGGTATGCATCTTTAAGCTGGGTTTACACCAAAGTTGATAACTAAATGGTTATAACTTAATCCTTATAGATCCTATTAGATTGAACGGAAGTTGACAAACACATATGTTCATCATGTGTATGATAAGTTATGTTCAATCTAAAAGGATTAAGTTATTAACTTTTTTTTTAATAAATTTTGTCCAATCGCAGCTTTAAGGTCTTTGGTTTCAATATTTTGTTTTGCAGTCATGGTATGCGTGCCCATCAGTATCAATATTCTCACATTCGAAAAAACTAATTTGATAGGTGAATAAAAATAAACAAATGAACTGAATAATGCTGGAGAAATTATAATATTTTTGATTCTGGAAAATTAATTTTCATCAGATAGAAAGATCATCACGGAACTGGATGAATTATATCATATGGAATACAAATTCAAACGTGAAGTGAGTTTGTTAACATTTAAAACAGTTGACATCTGGTACTTGTGGATGAGAAAACTGCGTGAGGTCTACTGTTCTCAGAACTACTAGTATGATTGATTTGATGGGTAGAATGGAGTATGATATTTGATGGGTAGATGAGCTTTCTAATATACTATTATGCTCATAGTTTCAGAATATCCCGTTTTTAAACTCCTCAGTATATCTTCTGATTGAGGATTTTACAATAAAATAAAATGTCTACTTCATTTGATGTAGTTGTGACAGTGATGATACTAGTAGTTCTGTGAACAGTAGACCTCACGCGGTATTCTCATCCACAAGTACCTGATTGAAAGATGTGGCTTCTCCACACATCTGTGTAATCACTTTGCAGCTGATTTATGATGAATAATTCTATAGTCTGATTTTTACTCTAATATTGGCATATGAAGGAGGCTCCTTTTTCCTTTTATATCATCCTTGAAATGCAAAATTTCCAAAAAACCTTGTATATACGTCGACGCGCAATTAAAAAAGGAACATACCTGTCAAATTTCATGAAAATCTTTCACCGCGTTTCGCCGTGAATGCGCAACATATAAACATATAAACATTTAAACATTAAGAGAAATGCCAAACTGTCAACTTGAATCTTAGACCTCACTTCGCTCGGTCAATTTCTAGTCGACCGTACGAAAATAGTCAGATGGAAATTGGAACAGACGGGTTCCTCCTCAACCCACAGATGTTGCCAATTCGTCAAGTGTATTATGAAATAACAATTGATTTCCATTCATAATGATGCTGTGGACAACGTCGATCAACTCTCATTTGGCAACGTTGCACTCATCTGTTCCAATTTCCATCGGATTATTATTTTGCATTCAACTATAACAATGCAAATTACAAAGGACTATAGTATTATTCTGTAATGTACAATTCGCATTTTTGATTGATTCTGTAATAGTGAACCTTTCATCATCTTCACTTCAGGGATTTGGTTTAAAGCTGCGTACACATATTCGCGCTTCCAACCCGCACCGGGCACGCTCCTCCCTCGTACCGCCCTCGTACCACCATCGAACCACAGTCGCTCCGCCCACGCACCCATCATGAACGTTACGGAAGATGTTAGATCTTCTCGCGTTCCCCGGTCGAACCACTGTTGCTCGCCGGTCGATCATCAATCGCTCTGCTGGAGTGACGTTCAGTTGCGGAGCAGAGCGAGAGTCTGTACGCACCTTATCAATTACACAGCTTCAGTACTCATCTCTTTCTTGGCCTCCCTGCATCTCTTTTTCCTGTAGGTCTATAGTTTTGCACTCCAAGGGCATTCTATCCAAATGACTGCACCAGTTTCGTATATTTTGAATGATTATTTCATGCAGAGGAGTAACCGATAAAACCTGTCTTATATCAGTTTTTTTGATCCTATCAACTCTAGTGCAGCCAAATACACTCCTTAGAAACCTCATTTCTGCAGCTTGAATTCGACTGTCAATTCTACGTGTGTGAATTCAATTCTCACTTACATATGGGAGAGACGGAACTGCAATAGTATTATAGAACTTCATTTTCGTTTCTTGTCTTGTTTCATTTTTGAGGTTTCTATTGCCGTGCTACCAATTGTATCCAAATAGGATTGATAGTATTTCACCTATCACCCATGAAAAGTCATCGGTTCCAATTTTTCTAATATCTTGGTAAATCATGAACGGATTTGATGCCTTTGAATGAAAAGTCCAGTTCAGAGCTAATCAAATTATAATTTTCATAATACTTGGGCAATTTACAACAAATATTTACTGAACAAAACCATTTGATACTTGAACGGAAAATTCTTACAAGCTAAAATACTTATCTATTCATATTGAGCTCATATATTTGGCTACAGGCTTTCAAAATCACACAAAACATTCAACACAAATTTAGAACATAATAAAATTATTCAGATCTCAATCAAACCATTTTAAATTTCAATTTTATAGAAAAAGTTCAAGAGAACTAAAAACATTTCTACAAGCCAGCAGCCATTTTTCCATGAGAGACTAATGAAGCCTTTCGGGTGAAGCCTAGACACGTCATCAATTTTGCCAACCTCACCAATAAAGAATACAACTCCACAAATTTAATTTATTATACTCAATAAAACTTTATTTTCGAAGTTATTTCAAATTTATTCACCCTTTATGTTGTTTAGAATTATCTGTTAATTCAGAAATAGAACTTTGTTACAGTAGGATGTTCAACACAAGTGTATCTGATAAATTCCTGGTAAAATGTTAAGTCCGCATATCGATTACACCGATATTTGCTATCAAGTTTTATTGATATCGAATTGAAGATTCGATTTTAATTGAGGATAAATGTAATATTACACTATGTGTAGTGCCACATGGAGTTTCTAGTCATTAACTGGATAGAAATACTATAGAGCAATAAGTTTGTACAATAACCTCAATTTTACAAAAAATGTTAGTTAGAACCTTGTCAAACCAATGTGACGACATATTTTCTGAAACTTTGTAATTTTATTGTACACATCAATATCTGTATCTTACTGTATTTTACATCATTACCAAGATAGTTGAAATGTTTCACTTGTTCTATTAATTTTCCGTTAAATTCTATCTTGGACCTTTCATAGTTATATAATACTTTGAACGATAATCTGATTCTCGGAATAATTAATAATCATACTTGAAACAATATTGATATGATTCTAAAAACATCAATTCGTCTGTTTATACTCGAAAATCTTCAGCAAATCGCTTTCTTCTTCCATCAGTCATGTTCAACAACAACGACTCTCGAATTTAGATAAATAATAAATGTATATTGTCGAGGTACTGAGCAGAACCGCACGATTAATCATCGAAATATGATTCGCGTCTCACGAGATGCGGATTTGCACGTGCGATTAAGTCAGCATGCCAAGGTTTCGGGGCATGCGAAGAACCACCCAATCACCTCTCTCTTACTCACACTCTCACTCTCTCTCATCCCCCCACCACCACATGTATTATTCATGAAACTGACATTGAATGAATGTATTACAAGCACAAGTGGTCTGAAATTCTGCTCGCTGAAAACCAGAGAGACCTGCGTGACGACGGAAGCCGGACACTCTCATCCTCTCTCTCGGGATTTCTCTCTCTCTCTCCCGCTCTTGAGTTGTATCTATCTCTCGGGGTGACTCTTGTGATGTATTTCTCTTTCTCGGGCTGTCTCTGTCTCTCCACTCACTAGTGATCTCATTCTATCTCTCTTTTTGACGGGCTGTCTCTCTCTCTTTCACCCCCTCAGTCACTACCAATTTCACTCTCTCACACACATTCTCTCTCTCTATTCCCCTTGGGCTGTATATCTCTCTCACCCTACTACACTCTCACTTTCACTCTTTCACACACTCACACTTTGTCTCTTTTCTCTCTTGCGATGTCTCTCTCTCAACTAGAAGAGGTGTGAGGTGACGATAATGGCCGAGTATGCAAGTAAAGGGCCAGGTGACGGCCGAGAGTATCTCGTTATACTCAGAAGCATGTTATTCTACTTGAGGAAGGTTCAGAAATTATTCCAGTGCTCTGCGGGTTGCATACCTTACGCCTTCATTGTTTTAAGGCGTAATATCAAACTATATGCTTCAGAATACAGATAACAGTGATAATATATTCAATAATATTATTCAAAAATGAGTTTAGAGTGTTCAGAATACAGTATTGAATAGGCCCACAGTGATAATCACGTTATAGAGTCAGTGCCTGATTTTCATTGGTTTGCCATCCTTGTCTGTCATTAGACGAAGCAGATAACAGTAGCCTTTTCTAGCCCCGCACTGTTGCCAAATTGTTTGAAGTATGAAGATGTTGATGAGCCACCAGAATATTCACTTTCACGAGAACTTATTCTCAAATCATGAAACATATCAACTGGAATAAAATATCCTTGAAATAGATTCAATCATTGCTAACAACAATGAAAGTAGATAGCTCTATATTTTTCCAACTTCGCATTGTTGCCGAATTGTTTGTGAAGATATGATGCATGAGCTTCCAAAATATCCAATCTCAATTTTGAAAGTTCATTATCAAATCATCAAATATATATTCCATGGCATAAAATATATTTAAGACAGAATTGATTATTATTAACAAGTGAATCTTGATAATTAAAATCAGATAAGATTTACCGGGATGACTTGAATAAATTATGTTTAATTTATTTAAATTAAATCATAGCTATGGTGAATGTGATATTTTCGAACTCAAAATTTAAGTGTTTTTATTCTTTATTTTGTGAATTTATAGTTTGTTTCATGTTTTTAAGAAACTTTTATTATTAATCCATCCAAATTTAAAATTGTTTGTTTTATTCTAATTTATATTTTAGATTGTGATTTGGCGTAGAAATTTGAATGGACATAACCTATAATATTTGGACAATTTAAAACTAAATTAGGAAATTGAAGAAGTTTTAGGCAATAGCCTGTTTTTTCTTTTCCGATTCTTGTATTTTTTGCTAACCTTATAAATAAATAAATGAATAAATAAGATAAAAGCTATCCAGTGGAGTAGTAGGTGAAGGAAGAAACGTGGCAACTATGCCATCCTATCATTCTCACTCACTTTACAACGTGAATCTGACTATAGTAACCGTAAGCTCGAGCTAAAGTTAGAAGAGAACAGAGCTATCTGCCTTAAAAAGGCAGATAAAGGAGAGCGAAACAATGTCCATCTGGTGCTGACTTTGAAAATGGATCTTACGATTTTACATATCATATTATACTTTTTTCATTCATATCTTACATTACTGTATTCACAATGTCAGCTGTTTTTAATGAAGCTGGTAAAATTACACTACTGCAGGCGTAGAGTATGCAACCCGCTTAACAGTGGAATAAGGCTAAACCTTTCCAGTCATACCTGACCCTTTACTAATAAGGAATAAGGCTATACCTTTCCATTCATATCTAACCCTTTATATAGTAAGGTCTACTTTATAAAGCAGAGGAGAAAGATAGAAAAACAGCGATGCCGATTCTCTGCCTTTCCACTGCCTTCCACAGGGGATGGCTGATATCGGTATATCTGAAATATTATTAAATGTTCATTGTTGTAACAAATAGTAAATAATATTTTATTCATCAAAGAAAAATATTTTTCAATGATAAAATAATGAATTTTTAATATTTATTGAGACTGAATATTCAGTTAGTTAATCATATTTCCACATTGATGGAGAACGATCTGACAACGGTGCGGAGCTGGAGAATGATAGAGCTATCTGGTTAGTCGGATGTTGATCAAATACTGCAATTGAAAAGGTCACTATAGCTTGCTCTTTTGAGGAAGTGATTGCTTAATTTTGTATTATGATCCATTTTCACGGTTAATTATTTCTAAGTTATGAGTAATAAATGAGAAAATAATTGCAAGAACATCTTATCAATTGACCTTACAATTACCTACATTAAGCATTGTATTGAGAAATTATAAAGTCGTGTCCACACTGAACAAATGTTCGACAATCATGTTTGTTGAAACAGTTTGGGCAAATTTTGTTATGTTTGACAAACAATGTTTGCCCGTGGCCAGTGTGGACGCGTCACCAAACAAAATATTTCTAAGTGGGGAGAACAGGTTCTATGTTTTACAGCTGTCAGCACTAAAAATGTTTGGGAAAACAGTAATTTTTGTTTTACGAACAATGATAGTCCAAACTTTTTGAAATGTTCTTCCATGAGATCCTCAACAAACATGTTTGTTGGAAATTTGTTCAGTCTGGAGACGGCGTAAGTATGCGGCAAAATACATAGACAAGCTGTGTGAATGACAAAGAACAACGTCAATTTTTTCTGCGAGTTATTAATCATCAAAATGTTTCAACTAATAATCCTTTCAATAACTCATCAATGAGTAAAATCCCCTGTAATTCAAATTCAAATTTCAAATTTATTTATTGCACACTCATAACTACATATACGTACATGAATCAAACAAAGCTCAACATGACAATACAATACAAAAAGTGTAATAATAATAAACGGTAAGTGAAAAAACCACTGGCATAAGATGACTCTTGTTCGCCAGTGGGAGTAGGAGATGAAATTATAATACGCTTAACCTGATTTAAATTGATTTAGCACATAAGCAAATATTTTTACACAATAGTAAATTATGAAACGAAGAATCGAAACAAAATTCACAACAAAGAAATTAAAAAATTAATATCGAAGTAGTGAAAATATCAACCGTGTGTGGATAGACCGATCCCTGACTGTGATTTGATCCGATCGCTACTCATACACGTTATCCCAGCTAGTCTTGGCTGCAGTCCAAGGGGAGGAAAATGGCCTATATCAGTTTACAACCTGCCATAATAGTCTATTAGCCAGATTGCTCGCCCCGTTCCAATTGATTATTATAGTCGACCACTCTATGAGCCGAACAACGAAATTTTCCAGCTGATACACAGGCACAGTATTCATGAGTAAAACTTTATTTGTATTTCCATGGTGTGCATTAGAGAGTTTTCATGAACTTGTTGATTTCAACGGACTGTCAGCGATAGACAGATTCAGGGCTGGAGATTTCGTAATGCTAAGCCTCGTTTCCATCAATCAGAGTTCTCAATTGAGATTTGAGTAATTTGTTTCCAATTTCTCAAATTACACGGCAGAATTACTAGTAGTTATGTGAACAGTAGACCTCACGCAGTATTCTCATCCACAATTGCGTTACATACAGACGAAAAAAAATTTCGAGTTAAAACATTGACCTCACTAAGTTCGGACAATTATTAAAACTATTCACTAGTGGTTCTGTGAACAGTGGACCTCACGCAGTATTCTCATCCACAAGTACCTGATTAGAACTATAAACCTTATGGGAATACAGCAATAGACTGGCTTCTCCACACATCTGTGTAATCATTTGTCAGCTGATTTATGATGAATGATTCTATAGTCTGATTTTTACTCTAATATTGGCGTATGAACGTGGCTTCTTTTCCCTTTTATATTATCCTTGAAATGCAAAATTTCCAAAAGCCTTGTAAATACGTCGACGCGCAATTAAAAAAGGAACATACCTGTCAAATTTCATGTAAATCTATTACCGCGTTTCGCCGTAGATGCGCAACATATGAACATTCAAACATTTAAACATTTAAACATTTAAACATTTAAACATTTAAACATTTAAACATTTAAACATTTAAACATTTAAACATTTAAACATTTAAACATTTAAACATTTAAACATTTAAACATTTAACATTTAAACATTTAAACATTTAAACATTTAAACATTTAAACATTTAAACATTTAAACATTTAAACATTTAACATTTAAACATTTAAACATTTAAACGTTTAAACGTTTAAACGTTTAAACATTTAAACATTTAAATATTTAAACATTTAAAATTTAAACATTTAAACATTTAAACATTTAAACATTAAACATTTAAACATTTAAACATTTAAACATTTAAACATTTAAACATTTAAACATTAAACATTTAACATTTAAACATTAACATTTAAACATTTAAACATTTAAACATTTAAACATTAAACATTTAACATTTAAACATTTAAACATTTAAACATTAAACATTAAACATTTAAACATTTAAACATTTAAACATTTAAACATTTAAACATTTAAACATTTAAACATTTAAACATTTAAACATTTAAACATTTAAACATTTAAACATTTAAATATTTAAACATTTAAACATTTAAACATTTAAACATTTAAACATTTAAACATTTAAACATTTAAACATTCAAACATTTAAACATTTAAACATTAAGAGAAATGCTAAACCGTCGACTTGAATCTTAGACCTCACTTCGCTCGGTCAATTAACTCATTCCCTATAGGAAAAATTCATAACTTTTTTGGAGAAAACTATTTGTGTACAATATTCTGTTGACAACTCTAGTGTAAACGTGTCTTAAAGCTGATTCATTATTCATTCAATTTATCAAATTCATCATTGATAGTCAATACCTATTGGGAAATGGATAATTCCATGTACTGGAATAGCACAGTATGTTAGTAATTATGGGGTTTTGAGGGTAAAAAAGCAATAAAACACAAACTAATTATTCTTATTGTTCCGTTGCACTTGATTGTAACTATGTGAAATTGAATGTGTGAAGGAGGTTACAGACTTTCGCATTTCGATTTTTATCACCTGATGTTATACTTATTACATCTGCATCCTACTGTTTCTGTACAAATACACATATAAAAAGAATAGCATCAGCTGATAGATAATGAAATGCATGTGTTCGTGGCGTATAAGTCTGTCCGTAACTTCATATTTCTTCTTCGAATTCGAAGAATTCGTTCTGGGTTGTATTATTTATATAGTGATTCATTCCAAAAAAAGGAAAATATTTGATGGAAGGCATTCTGATAACAAACAAGAACTTCACAGAAATTCATTCTAGGAAACCAAATTGATTATGTCCCATTTGTTGAAATCACATTCGAGAAATAGAGATAGTATTTTCAGCGCTGAGCTCAGTAGGAAAAATAATGGAATGATAATTAAGAAAAAAGTTGTAATACCATTCCAATTATCAAGAAAACTTCATTTAATCATTCAACTGCTTCTTCTTTCCAGTTCTCGGAATGTCCATCATTTGAACATCACATTGAATATCTATAGAGATGGCACGATAATAATATGATGCTGTTTTCCCAATTATATCGCAATATTGGAAATAACAATGATTGAATAATCCATTTATTCTTGTTTCAGGTAAGGGAACGTTTATTTCGCATATTCTCAACTCTGATCAGTGAGTAAACACATTAATCAAATTCTTTATTCTTCAAATGTAGATTGTAGATATTGAAAAAATGCGCATTATAATGACGATTATACTTGGACACTTATCAGTTTAGTATCTATAGGAAATATTGAAATAGCTCCTATTCATAACACAATCAAGGGATTTGTGTTCATCATATGGTTTTGATTATAAAGGTATATGGATGCTTTTCTCACGTTTCATAAAGTCTGATTCGAAATCAGAATAAAAATTTCATATTGAAACTATTTTCAAATAATATCGGAAAGACTGGGTGGAAGGTTTATGATACTCATCAAATCTGACATAAAATTGTAGACCCCAGTCACAAAAATATTTAAACAGAAATTCGTAATTGTTGAAAATTGTAACTGAATTTCGGGAGGTCTGGATCTTCTTTCTCATGTCTTGAGTCACCATATTGAATGTTCTATATTGCGAGGTCTAGGTGGATCAAGAATAGTTTGGTGTCATTTGTCGTATAGGAGAAATACAAATAATGTACTAAGTACTCATTCAATGGGACGTTTCTTGATGATAAATCTAGTTTCACTCGATATTCTTCATTTTTACGAAGAAAAAATTATTAAAATTGAATGTCAACAATTGGGTGGATGAAGGAAAGCTTGTGGATGATATATTCAATGGGTCTTTTCTCGATTATTTATTAATTTTCCATCATGAATCACGATTTCTCTTCATTTTTACAAAGAGCAAATGATTAAAATTGAATGTTAAACAATCGCAACGATTGTTGTAAGTTTTGATCGCATGGCAATGTAGCTTGAAAGGGCGTGAAAGCCCAACTGAAAAGTGGCATAAAGCTCGCAGCTCTCAGCGTCCGTATCAATGGAACCACGTGACCCGAATCGATTCTCAGGCCAGCTGTTTTCGAGCAGGTGACGACATCTAGCGACTGTTTTCCAAAGCTTCACCAACTGCATCAGGCTGCCTCACTAAACAGAGGAATACTTCATCTGTTTGAAAATATCGAATCTATTTTTGGACCTCTGTTTTTCTACGTAATTGATTTATCAAGGTGTATCAGCTATTTTTAGACACCTTGAATCAGACTGACGTGACTCTCTTTCTTAATTTAGCCTGGAGCAATAAATCATACCCTTGACTCAAAACTTTTGAGGTGGATTGCCATATATCGGTATCAGTTGACTTGTCCGGTTCAGTGAGAATATTGTTACCATAGGTACTTATTTGTTAAAATAAATAAATAAATAATTGTCTAGGGTTATTTATTTGTTGAAGCAATTAAAAAACTATGTACCTGATAGCTATGTACGATCAGCCTATTTTGCATTTTTTCAAAGTATTCTTCTATATGGCGTGTTGTTTTGGGGTAATGGTAGCCATGTTAGCAGTGTACTTTTACTTCAGAAAAAGCCATCAGGATATTAGCAGATGCGCGTAATAGTACTGAGCATTGTAGACCTTTGTTTATTAAGTTGAGAATCTTGACAATCATAAATCTTTATATATACACTGCTCTAATACATGTAAAAACAAAGGTAGAGGAAATTCCAAGACATACCATACATTCTTATGCAACAAGAAATAAGAATAGACAGAATATACCATTACAAAGGCTTTCAAAGTCAATGAATAGCTACAATATTATTGGTCTGAAACTGTACAATAAGTTACCTCTAAGCTTGATAAATGAGTCTACAGATAGATTTAAAATGAAACTTTTCAACTGGTTAGTGAAAACACCAATGTATTCTATACAAGAGTTCTTGGATTCCGATATGATTATTGATGTTTGATTCCTTGATTGCTTAAAGCTTTTCTTTCTTGTTCTAACAATTTGACAGGGCCTTGTTTGTACTGTTGTTTGTATAGTGATGAATATTTGAATTCTTCTGGGCTTACTTTAGATGTAGTTATGTTTATGTGCTTATATATGTATATTGTATATACTTTCAATTACATTAACTTATAACCTTCTGACTTGCATAATGTTAGTATAGTTTTGACTTTGTCTATTGCCAATGTTGCTTAATGACAATAAAAATTTATTTATTTATTTATTATTTATATTTATTTACTTTTGAATGAGACTATTCAAGACTATACAAGCTGAGTCAGTATCAGTGAACTTATCCAGTTCAGTGAGAATATAATTACCATTCGTTCTAATAGAACTATTTATACTTGATCGTCCGGGCTGAGTGAGAATAGTCTCATTAGAGCTCATGGGAATTATAATAGGATGTTTCAGAGAAACGGGAAATATTGGAAGTTGAATAATTTCAAGAAAAACAAATCTTTGAATAAAGTTTTTCATATCATTCAATAGTAAAAATAATGCTATTTTAGAATAAATAATACCGTAACATTTATTTTTTGAAGATGGCATCTTGCAGGTGTATTCCTTTTCTACGCAAACAATCCTGTAGCACAGAGTAGAGAAGCACTACTTAGCACACGGTATGTTTATCCCGTGCCTGTAGTCTCTTCATCACATTGTCCATGCATGGTTTGACGTAACATTACAACTGAAATTTGGAATCGCTTCTTGAATCTTGGCTTTCAATTCTTCCGTTGTTGCAGAATTGAAAGCCTAGATTCAAGAAGCGATTTCAAATTCCAGTTGTAATGTTACGTTAAACCATGCATAGACAATGTGATGAAGAGATACAGGATTGTTTGCGTAGAAAAGGAATACACCTGCAAGATGTCATCTTCAGAAAATAAATGTTACGGTATTATTTATTCTAAAATAGCATTATTTTCACTATTGAATGATATGAGAAACTATATTTGAAGATTTGTTTTACTTGAAATTATTTAACTTTCAAAATGTCCCGTTTCTCTGAAACACTCTGTATTTCCACTGTACTGAGCACGTTCACTGAGATTGATATGTGGGCATTAGTATTTTCAATAGTACTGATAACTCTAGATTTTTTTAGATATTTTGATTTTCTATTTTCTAATAAAATCTATTCCTAGATTTTCTTAGGTTTACAATGATGTTATGATTGGAATTATGTCAGATTGTCAATGAATTTATCTCAGTTTCATTTCAGAAATTTCCGGATATTAGCATGCAATAAAAAATGAGATGGAAGTTATCGACGTCTATCATATTAATCCTGATGTAGAGTTATGTTAAGGTCTTATGCGGCTCTTTTGGGATAATGGAATTCTAATATTTGAAAATGATGCTTGTTTTGAGAATAGGGGGCCATACCCATCAGATTTCTTTCATGGTAGGCTACTGCATCTTAAAGCCCCCTGCAAAAGACGACTCTTTCGGGGAATTGGAGTTTCGATGTTTGGAAATTATTATTCTCGTTTTGGAAATAGAAGGCCATATGCATCACATTACCCAGATTTTCTCATCCATAGAACTCAGTGTGAAATAGTTCCAGGCTTTGTGATATCACCCGTCGCCCTTTTCCTTCAGGGATTAGGAAGTTTTTCCATTTTACTCCAAATTCCTGTCGTATGGAGAGTATTCAGAGTCAATGAATATAGTAGATACTGACTGAATCATTGGATATGCAATTTGAAGAAATAAGATAGCTGACAGGTATTGGGAATATGATGAAAGCCAAGTAGGCTACTGACATATCTCTTTTTACTTTCCTTGCCCTATTACCATAGGTAAGGAAAGTATTGCTTTCCGAAAAAAATTAAGGTACCCCAATTTCTAAATTTCTATACGTTCCAAGGTCCCCTGAGTCCAAAAAACTGGGTTTTCGGTATTGGTCTGTATGTGTGTGTGTGTGTGTATGAGTGTATGTGCGTCTGAGTGCACGATATCTCATCTCCCAATTAACGGAATGACTTGAAATTTGGAACTTGAGGTCCTTTCACTATAAGGATCCGACACGAACAATTTCGATCAAATGCAATTCAAGATGGCGGCTAAAATGGGGAAAATGTTGTCAAAAACAGGGTTTTTCGAGATTTTCTCGGAAACGGCTCCAACGATTTTGATCAAATTCATACCTAAAATAGTCATCGATAAGCTCTATCAACTGCCACAAGTCCCATATCTGTAAAAATTTCAGGAGCTCCGCCCCATCAATGCAGATAGATTCCCAATTATCAGGCTTCATATACAATTGAAACAAAACAATTCAAGTGGAGTAGATTGAGCATGAAAATCTCTACAATTAATGCTCAGTAACATTTTCACCTAAAATTGAAAATAAGCTTTGAATTCGAGAAAATGTGATTATTCAATTGCAAATTATTGTTGATTCTATTAAATCATTCACTATGAAGAGATAGCAGACCTCATGTGTGTCTCCAGCGTTATTGCCCTGTCACCAGCTGCTGGCTCAAATACTTGAATAGTAGACTTGAGATGCGCGGGAACACTAGCGTCAGGTGATCAATTTTCATAACGGCAAGGAAAGTTGTGTGTGTGCGCCACACCAGATTTTCTGTATAGGGCTACTTGTAATATATATTTTGTAATATATATCTTGTAATATATAATATTTTCAAGTGAAAATGGCATGAATGTCCGAAACATGTTGTGATAAAATATTTCAAAAAGGTGAGATTTTTATTTTTCTTTATATTTCGGCTACTGACTATCTAATTATCGATTTATTCCTGACCTATTGAAGGTTTCTCATTCCTGATTGGTTTTTAGTGACTGACTGTTTAGAGAGAGTTCATCAATAGCTATTGATGTCCAAAATTCTATTCATCTTCAATGAGATTCCAACAAATCAGATAAATTCGACTCGAATTCTATGGAAAGCTCCTCGAGAGATAACAGTCAATATGGTTATTAATTCTAGTTGAATAAAGTATACAGTGGCCCACAAGTCAGTTGACGCTAGCAATTTTCAAGGTCAGCTGTTGTTTCAAACCGAACCACAGCTGTTTAGGTTTGTTTGGTTTGAGATTATGTTTGATGGTTGTTCGTGATAATGAGTTCATTGTTATTAGATAAACAATTAATACGAAGTTAATAACAGAACAGCGTGTCAACTGACTTATGGGCCACCTTAAATCTGAGAATCCCGATCGATAACAACTATACATAACTAGCTGTCAGGCTCGCTTCGCTCGCTATATCCGTCTAGCCAGGGGGCTCCGCACCCTGGACCTCCGACTGGATCGTCCAAGAATAAGATCAGCAGGCTCGCTTCGCTCGCCTGCATTTTTATCATATGTTAGGACGATCCAGTCGGGGGTACAGACTAAACGTCTGGCTAAGCGGATATGGCGAGCGAAGCGAGCCTGACGGCTAGTAATATAATATTCCCAGGAATAGCACTGATTGAAGTACGGTAGCAGTGCCCAATCAATTTTTCCGCGATAAATGCATTTCAATCTTCAACTTGGTGACAACCTAACAAAGTCAACTCAACTTAATGCCAACCTGACAAAATTATTAATTTAGTTACCAGTTAACAACTGTTTCGAAGAGGTACTCTCTCTAGATTAAAGTTCTATATTAACATATGGTACGGACATTTTTCAATTATAATTGAGAGATTGGAATAAGAAGAATATACATGCTAAAAGACGAACTTTAAACCCTAAAAAACCACCCTTAGAGTTAAAATATTGCCAAAAGATTTCTTAGTGCTCCTCTAAAGGGCCAACTGAACATACCTACCAAATTTGAACGTTTTTGGTCTGGTAGAGTTTTAGTTCTGCGAGCGAGTGAGTGAGTGAGTGAGTGAGTGAGTCAGTCAGTCAGTGAGTGAGTGCCATTTCGCTTTTATATATATATATATATATATATAGATTTCTAAAAACAGTTGTTTAATGCTATTATCAAATCCAGCATAATTTATTTATAACAGCAAACGAACGAGTGTGTCTGTTCGTGTCATAAGCCTGTCCCATATTTTCAAAATAATCTTCTGCAAAATACACTAGTCAACTCTACACGTCATCTACTGGAATGCAATGATTTCTATGGGGAGCAAGTGATCTCTCCACGGCTTTGCCGGCCACGAATCAAAGCTATTAGATCAGTCCATCAATTAGTATCAAATCAGCATTACACCAGGCTTGTCCCAGATCGTGTTAGTGATGAGAACACATAAACACTCGCACCCAAATGAAACAATCATGCACAGAGCAGAACACTATTAAATCAGCGGTGATGACGCGGAAAGATATATTGACATTTAATCGAATCGCTGCTACAGTGAGGTCCATTTTGTAATGGCGGAATTTGATCAATATCGGTGTTGATATCCTTGTCTATCAGCCTCATATCATCTTTGAATCATCTTTGTATCATCTTTCTATAATCTTCGTATCATCTTTGCATCATATTTGTATAATCTTCGTATCATCTTTGTATCATATTTGTATAATCTTTGTATCATATTTGTATAATCTTCATATCATCTTTGTATCATATTTGTATAATCTTTGTATCATCTTTGTACCATCTTCTATCATCTTCCTATAGTGTGGTACACGTTAATGGCAGTATTTGATTAACATTTTCATTTCATTTCATTTCATTTATTCATAGACAATGCAGGTAAAAACAACAGGCATTCGCCCAAAACTGCTTTAAACCTTAATTTGGAATACACAGTCTAGAGGTTATGTGAATGATAACTTAATTCACACACTTTTTAGATTCCAAAAATGTATGTACTACAATAATTTTGAATTTATCAGATTAATCAATTTCAAAATACAAATCAAAACGAAAATCTTCCTTCACCATCACAAAAAATATTTAAAATTTCACTTAAATCCACAAATTATACTCATGTTAAAATTTTAAACGTCAAAACATCTGACAACAAAGATAAAATTGGTGTTGCTATCCTTGTCTATCATCCAACAAAACAGGTAGCACTATCCTCTTCTAGCACCGCAACGTTGCCAGATGTTTTTTAAAAAATGTAGAAATATAATTTTATTATCAATCAACAAAATATTGTGAAAGTTTATTTTTAAATAATTGAAAATATTATAATATTAATATATAATATTATAGAAACTTATTATTAAATCATTGAAAAATATATTTTCTCGACCAATGAAATATAATTGATTATTTGGAACAAGAATGAACAGTTATAATATTGCATCAGATATACTCTTTATAGAGCAGTGATAAGGCATAGAATCGACAAGGCTGTACTCCTATCTTTCTCCACTGTCATTATAACGTGGACCTCACTCTAGCTGTGATGACGCGGATGGACATATCGACAATTAATCGAATCGCGACTAGCTCAGTCTGTTAATCTGCTTTTATTGAGTAACTTTTATCGAAGTTCTGGTCTGGATTTATTAGCTTCCCATGGACTTGATTATGTAATGTTGCAATCATATGAATGGTTATTCTGTACATGACTCATATGATTTAACATCCCAATATAAATTAAAAAAGAAGAAGATGAAGTGATAATTCTATTATGTGTTGATGTTGAAATAAACAAGTAGTTGAAAATAAAACTGGATGGAAAAACTTCTAGAAAAGAGTCTCATTGTAATTATGCAGCTATAGTGAGGTCCACTTTATGAAGTCGGCACCTGATTAGCACCAGGTTTGCTCTCCTTGTCTGTCATTGGACAAAGCAGATAGCTCCATTCTTTTCCAACGCCGCTCCGTTGCCAAATCGGTTGTATGCTATGTGGAAATATGTTGAACTTCCAGATCCATATCAAATAGAAGAATTCGTTATTTAAATACGAAATTGGTGAATAGAGTATATTTGAGATGGACTTGTTCATTATCAACATGAATCAACAATTAAGATTAGATCAGATACAAACTCTAAAGTCCTTTCCCGTGAATATATGTATATATTTTTTTCTGAATTTGATTTGTATAATCTAGTAATTATTTAGCGTTGTATTGGAGGGTTGAGTGTAAGAGAGGGCCGGCTGCGCCCTAACTCCGCCCTCCTAGATAAAAATGAAGGCAGCTATTCTATTCTATTCCTCTATTCTATTCTATTCGAGTCCCTGTTAAGCTGAGTTTTCGTTTGTGCGTATATGCCGTCGTCGACTACGACAGGGAGAGAATCTCAGATTGGGTGGATTTCAATTTGTCTACATAACCTGAAAGATTATTTTTAATTATGTTTCAATGGGGCAGGTTGAGCTTATACTTTTTTATACTTTAAAATGGCAATATGTTAATATTATTAGAAATGTTCAATTCTTTGATAATATAGACAAATAATGAAAAGTTATATGATCAGCTGTTTTTGCACACTTGAAATTTGGACAATATGAATGTCAACAATGATTGTCGTCGTCGACCAAGGAAATTTACGCATAAACGAGAATTCACCTTTAGTCTCTCATACTGTGCCGTTCTTAAGGTGCGTACAGATATACGCGCCGCGAACATGAGCAATTCATTTTTAATCAGCTGACTACATCTGTAGTTCTACAGAAACGGTATAAAATATATATAAATGAAAAGCTTGGCATCAGCTGATTAAAAGTAAATTGTTCATGTTCGCGGCGCGTAAATCTGTACGCACCTTTACACTCTCACCCCAACGGACCAGTTATAATAGACAGTAGTCAACAGTAATCGGCTTGAGTTAACAGAAAATCGTCTTGAAATTTGGAACATAAACTACCTATACCTCAGGATATCTATTTAGGCTATGTTTTCTCTATGACAGTATAGTCATACTTTGACTAATTTTCACAAAATATTAAAAAAAAATGTTTAAAAAGGGCCAGAGTCGGTGGTCACTCAGGACTAAACACTCGTTCAGACTGTAATAGGTCCTCTCCATCAGCCACTGAGTTATTACAATCTCGAAGGTACTGAACCGAGCAGTTTGAAGCAAAGAAGGCTAATGATTATTCATTTATTTAACAACAATGACAAAACAACTAAATCATAAAATAATTATTGGAAACGGAAAAAAGGCTTATAGCCCTTACTATTCCATTCCCGAATTTTGATTGCATATTAGTCCAAAATAGGTTATACTATTAATTCATCGTTTTTTAAAACATTGATTCCATCGTGATTTTTTTCTTAGGTGTTTAGTAACAGATCTCCCAGTGTTCATTTAATTTTAATCAGCTCTTCTCATTAAAAACGCAATTTGAGATTATTCAAAAATATATTGCACAAAACATCACAAATCATAGATTCCTTCAAAGTGTGAATGATGTGTTTTTTGATTCTATCGTGTAAACATAGTGTGAATTATCTCTCTAGAGTTTTTGTAAAAGATTTCTTATCAGCAATTGTCTCGTAAGCGGCAGTTTCGCCATAATAAAAAAGTGGGGCGCTTCAACTACAGTAACTAGTTGTTGGTGGTGGTAATAATGTGTGTGTAGTGCGTGTGTGTGCGTGTGTTGGTTGAAGTAGGTCACGGCGAGTAAACAGCAATCGTTATCTGGAACAGTAGTTGGCAAGGCCGCCGCCAGGTGTCGCTGGAGAGGCCATTTCTAACAGTTATGTTCCTATTCTACCACAACACATCCCTTCCTGTCCTGGCCTGAGACAATCTGTTCCGCTTTCAATATACTCGTTTTTGAGACACAATATTGATCATAGATAACAAGAATTAACTAATTTATATTACGTCATATACCGGGAGGACGTGAATCACAGCGAATATTACTATAGAAGGCAGTAGAAGAAGAAACGTGGCAACTATGCCGTCCTATCTTTTCTACTGACTTTTTAACGTGAATGTTACTATGAATTGGAAATTTCTACAACATTCAATGCTCTATTTCTGCAATTTCAAGCTACAGAAAAAAGCGTTGAGGATTATCTGTCATAAGCCACCAATTACTTCCTGTAGGACATAATTTGTTGAGAAGCAAATCTTGACTCTACCATCCTTGTATGTATTTGCCTGCTTGGAGATTGTGAAGAGGAATATTTGTCAATATGAGGCCAATCGCAATGAACTTGAGTATGATACGCGAGAGAAAAATAACTTGAGAATCAAAAAGTGCAACTATACTTCCTCTCAAAAGAACTGGGAGTATATGTCAATAAGGCTTTTCAATTTTCTTCCCAAAAATATGATGAAAACAATGGAAATCAATGGTAAATAATGGAAGGTATTTTAAAGTTTTATTGATGAAGAGGTGCCTATATATTTGACCGAGCGAAGTGAGGTCTAAGATTCAAGACGACGGTTTGGCATTTCTCTTAATGATTAAAGGTTTGAATGTTTGAATGTTTGAATGTTTTAATGTTTATATGTTGCGTATTTACGGCGAAACGGGGTAATAGATTTTCATGAAATTTGACAGGTATGTTCCTTTTTTAATTGCTTTGCTAAAGGTTTTTGGAAATTTTGCATTTCAAGGATAATATAAAGGAGAAAGGAGACTCCTTCATACGCCAATATTGGAGTAAAAATCAGACCAGAATATATTCATCATAAATCAGCTGACAAGTGATTACACAGATGTGTGGAGAAGCCAGTCTATTGCTGTATTTCCATAAGTTCTATAGTTTCAATCAGGTACTTGTGGATGAGAATACTGCGTGAGGTCTACTGTTCACAGAACTACTAGTATTTGAGATTTTACAATTAGGATATCACAGTCATGTTTATATAGATTAAAGATTTTCCAGCCACTATATAGAATGCACAATATGCTATGCCACATTCTCACAATATTGTTGTTGATAATACAGATGGGAAATTTTCCAGACACTATTATTTAGAGCCTTGGATATTCGAAATTATATTCTCGCAATAGATAATGTTCTCGAATATTGTAGTCACTACATTGCTTCTGCAATAATATTGAAGGATGCTTAAAGAGCATTTATATGGTCTTTACCATAAAAATGGTTGATATGCTTTGAGTTCACCCGAAGAACTTTAGTAGATTGTAGAGTGCATAAATGGATGCCAATAATTTATTCATTTGATAGCATGCATATTCTCAGCATATCACTGTACTGTGATACTGTAACATAGTACAGAAATGTTATTGTTGGGCAATCTTCCAGTCATGTTAAAATTGGCAACTATGCAATTGGAACGACCATTTGAAGTTTCTAGCAATATCATGATTGGGATATTTCTTATTGCTTAGTCTTCATATTTGAGATATGGTTAGCTTGGCAATCCCATTTAAGATGGTGTTGCTTATTATCTGTAGGCCAATACTATTGACATTATTTTAATTCAAATTAGTCAATTATGCTATTATGTTTATTGCCTTCAACATATGCTCAGCTGATTGGGTTATCCTATACTATTGAACGAGCCACTTCTGTTTATATGTTTAGATG
This sequence comes from Nilaparvata lugens, assembly GCF_014356525.2. Lineage (NCBI taxonomy): Eukaryota > Metazoa > Arthropoda > Insecta > Hemiptera > Delphacidae > Nilaparvata > Nilaparvata lugens. Next base: position 4,739,533 of record NC_052511.1, on the reverse strand, counting down.
TGTGGATGTTTAGATGTTTGGATGTTTAGATGTTTGGATGTTTAGATGCTTGTATGATTATATTTCACCGGATCTCGAAAACGGCTCTAACGATTCTCACGAAATTCAGAACATAAAAGGTTCATAATATGAAGATTCGATTGCACTAGGTCTCATCCCTGGGAAAACTCGCTGAAGAACATTAAAAGGACTATTATTCATCCTTGGAAAAATAGCTGATGATAATTATTTTTTCGTCTGTTGGTGATGGAAGTGAGTGAGCGAGTTCATGTGTGTGGGACTGTGTCAAAATTATGATTCAGCTGTTGAACTTTAGTAATCATTCAATCAGGTACTTAGTGCCGGTTGCAAAAAAACGATTTATTTTCAATCCTGATTAATTCCAGTAGATCCATCTTTTTGAAATGGTCTTCTCTGATTTTAGTTCACGTGAAGTTAATCAGGATTAAAATTTAACCGGCTTTTGTGCAACTGGGCCTTTGTGAGGGAAATTTTTGCATCCCTCTGGGAATTAATCTCAATCTTCTGTGATAAGATAGAACATTTCTCTATGAATGTTGCAATAGAACGGTCATAGCAAGGGATCCAAACAGATATATTCTAGACTTCTCGAGTCTAAAGATAAAATACCTATAAAGATTGGAGGACAAGAATACTTTTGTGCTTGATATTTAATTGCAGCTGTTCTCTCTCACATTACTGGATCATAAATATTTCATCGTTGTCCCTCAAAAGATCCAATCAATTTCAATTTTTCTCTGAGCCATAATGAATCATTCATGAGCTTAATGACAATTTGACATGACTCAAGATTGAAAACAAGAATAATTCTGAGCAGAGTGTGTCAATACGGCTCTAAAAAACTGTGGAGAAAGCTCTTAGGGATGGGACATGGAATGGAGAAATTTTGTAGTAATTTTTTGTTTTTATAATGTGACGATTGCCATACAATATCATTGTTGTACTTGAAATGAGAAAAATAAATGCAATTCAATTTAAACTTAAGAAAGGAGGAACTACCAAATTATGAGCATTTAAATTGAACATATTAGCCTCCGACAAGAATTTCAAGCAATAGTCCGAGATAATTCTGAGGACATATCTCCATTTCTTTTTACTTCATCTAACAATATTCATAATCTGCAGATGGAAATTACTGAGATATTGCAATTATTCAAATGGTAATGAAGTAATAAATTATCATTAAACGAAAATCCAAATCAAATGCTGTAATTCGCCCCGGAGACTTCTGCTACTGCAAATATTGACAACAGGGTAAACAGCTAGATGGAAATTCGATGAGCGCTATTATTCAAACATCTACGCATTCCAATAATATTATTATTTTTGTATAATAGCGCTCAACGAATTTCCATCTGTAGATTATAAATATTGTTTGATGAAGTAGAAAGAAATGGAGATAATTATGCCCCTAGTATTATCTCGGACTATTGCTTGAAATTCTTGTCGAAGGCTAATATGTTCAATTTAAATGCTCATAATTTGGTAGCTCTTCCTTTGAAAATCTTTCAAAAGATTCATGAAGTCAGAATGAAACTGCTTCTATTAGATATTTGAACAAAAGAGTATAAAGTTGAGTACCTTAAATTTATTATTATAATAAACTCTCTTATTATTCTTTCAAATTTATTCATCATTCATAGTTTGTGATCTACGTTATAATGGCAGTGGATAAAGATAGAAGAATAGCGATGCCGATTCTCTTCATTAATTAATTATTTTTCTAAACTGTCAAAAACATGATTGGCATCGTTGTGAACCTAGAAAAGGATAGTACCACCGGCTTTGTCGAATGATAGACAAGGAAAGCAAAACCAAAGTTGATCAAATACTGTCATTATAACATGGACCTCACTATAGCGGCTTACAACAAGCCTGTTCTGGAACCAAGTTTCAAACAAGATTTGAACCAAAATGCAAGTTTATAAACTTGAGTTTACTCGGTGAGATAGAACCCAGTCCACTTAAACCTTAAGTTATAATTATAGGATTCCACCCAGAATCTGCGTTTTATGAATTATGAAACCATTTTTCAGCCAGATTTATAGGCTTAGTTGCACATAAACCTGTTCAATTTCAGCCGTGATTGACTGGCATAAGAACCAATCAGAGAAGCCTTCTACTCGGAAAATTCTTCAGCCAAAGTCGTAGGTTCGATTGCACAACAGCATGTTAAATTCTAACCGTGATTAAGTGACACGAAAACCAATCAGATAGTCTAAGTCTCCTTCCCGAAAAACATCTTCATCCGTTTCAGTTATAGGCTCAGTTGCACAACAACCTGTTAAATTTTAACCGTGATTAAATCCACAAGAGCCAATCTGAAAAGCCTCCTTTTCAAAAAAGACTTCAGCCAGAGTCATAGGCTCAGTTGCACAACAACCTGCTAAATTTTAACCGTGATTAAATGCCACGAGAAATACCAGAAAATCCTACTCTGATTGGTTCTCCAGGCCTTTAATCAAGATTAAAATTCAACATGCTTTTGTGCAACCGGGCCTGAGCTGACAGGATTTTTGACGATCCAGAAGATTTGTTGGGTATATGAAAGCTGGATGATATCGATATAGAAGGTCATGTAGATCGATGGCCCTATAGCAGGCGATTTTCTCATCGGAATTTTCCTTGTAACGCTAGCATATTTTTTATGTTTTCCTCGTTCTTTCTTCTTATCTTGGGATCTGTATACTTTTTGACATAGCAGACCCAGCCCTGTCAAGTGAGATCAATTGCTTTCGGGCGACCCAGCCGAGGATTGCGTTCTTTTGAGCCGGCCATATTGGATCCCCGAGAGTGTTCTAGATTCCCAGGGATCAACTGCGACTTAACAGCTTTGGGCCAAACGTCGGTTGACTTGTTGCTTTAAGTGACATCGCCCAGGGACACGGATAACCTCATTTCCGCCCGCCCTACAAACTTCTAAAAAAATAAACCGCGATCAACAGGTTGTGCGCCTTCTACTAGACGTCATCTCCCCCTCCCTTCTTTTTCCACTCTTACAGCTTGTCACAGCTCCCCCCTCCACCGCACCACTACTGTGGTATCATCAGTCATTCTTATTTTTTCAACGCTCTCTCCGAATTTTTCCGAAATCCTATTTCTAGTCATATGCACAGCACTCTATTTCGCTGGATTGATTCTGATACACTTCGCCTTGTGATGACCTATGCAACCAGACTTGTGCAACCAGATGTGTTCGTCCCACTGTATGTAGTTTCTTTTTCTTGATGAAAATATACTCATGGATACTCTTTTCCGTCGCTAAATAGGTGTTATAATTATGATAAAACTATCATGGATGGCGTAGACCAATTACTTCAATCTTTGTCAGAAGTATGACGTCTTTACTCTCATCGTGAATTTGTGGAAAAATCATGTTCCCCATCTCTCCCGAACACCGAACACGTATTTCGAGCTACGCTAAGCTAGGTATGAGGAGTCCTCAGGTCCGCCGCAAAGTAGACCCACGCTAATCCACGAAAAGCAACCCCACGCCGTGGGATGCTTTGTGAACCATTGCTATAGAATTATCCATAATCAATTAGCTGACAAGTGGATTATCCATTTCATTTATTATTATCATTACACAAATGTCTGGAGAAGCCTAGCAATGGTTTACAAAGCATCCCACGGCATGGGTTAGTGTGGGTCTACTTTGCGGCGGGCCTTATCTTGACTCAAGTTGAATGTGGCGGGATGCACACCGGAGAAATGCGTTTCGTGAAAAAAGTTTCAGGAAACGTGAAACGAAAGTTGCTCGCAATCGACTGATAAGATTAAGCAGGGAACGTTTCTTTTGTATGCATGCGCGAGTGAAACGGATTGCATGAAACAAGTTTCATGAAAGAGGGCTTCACGAAATGCGTTTCTCCGGTGTGCATCCCGCCTAAGAGCTATCAATATCATCTATCATTATCATCTATATGGGTTTAGCCGTCTATATCGTTCCAGAGTTAATTTGATAGAAGTTTTCCACACACATTCACATGATAAAAGTATAACCCGCTTTTGTACTTTCACCATCTATGCTATAGTAGTGATCACTTTTCATTATTTTGCAATTTTCCTCTGCTTATTTTGATAAGTGAGTGAGCATTATTAACATTCAAATCAAATCTTTGTTTAGATGAAAACTTTGATTAACATTGTGCTTAGCTGATTACTACCAAGCTGAGCTTGACAACTGGTGCTGCGGAAAAATAAATTGACGTTTCCTTTTCCCCTTCAACTTCATCTAAAATATTCGATTATCATATCAGATTACCATCTCGCTGGAGTGTTGTCTTTTCATCTGACTCAATAATATCTGGCTTCGATTCCTTACACCGCAATCAGGTCGTCGCTGAAAGACATCCGATAAGATCGTTCTCATCTCTAATCAAATTCCACGACTGCAAGGTATCGGATACTTGAGGGAAAATTGCCTGCTCTACCGCGCTTCAGATGCTGATTCGGTTGCTGCGTCGAGGATGATTGAGTTTTTACTGTATTCTGTCGGTTCCGGTGAGAGTTCTTTCTCTCACTTACTCTCACTCGCTCTATCTCTCTTTCTCACTCTCTCTCTCTCGTTTGACAGGATCTTCCTCGCTTTATTCCCTCATGCCTCTCTACCCTCTCGTACTTCTCCACTCAGAAGTACTCTCTTTCTATCTCTCTATTTCTGTTACTCTTTCCCACTCTCTCTCCACCTATGTCTCTGTCTCTCTCACTCTCTCTTCCTCTACCTATGTCTCTTTCACTCTCACTCTCTCTTTCCCTACCTATGTCCAACTCTCTCTTTTACACTGTCTCGGAGAGACGCTCGATCCCTATCCATCTCTGAGAAGATCTGCCTCATTTTACTTTCGTATTTCTTCCATCAATTCTCTCCAATTTCTCGATGTTCTCTGTTCCTTTCTTCGCATCAAAGACACCAACCTCTTCCCGAATCGGCATCTCAAACGACTCGATAGCTCTGAAACTTGAGCAATTGCAATTTGTGGCTTGGCTTGCCTACAGACCGAAATCCCATTAACTTTTTTCCGCTTGATGGTTGCTTCTCTCACGTCTTATGTTCCTGCACCTAGTTTGCTGATTCTCGTATGAGTTTCCTATATTTGATCTTGTTCCCTCACTAGTTTCATGTGAGATGAAGGAAACTTCTGCTTTGTACATCTCTGTATAATCGAGCTCTTGCACCTTATCAGACTCCAAATTCTCTTGAAAAGTTACGATTTTGTTACGGTTTTGTTTCTGGATGTAGTAGTATAGTGTGGTGCACGTAAAGGTGCGTACAGATATACGCGCCGCGAACATGAGGAATTCACTTTTAATCAGCTGACTATATCTGTATTTTTACAGAAACGGTAAGATACAGATATAAAAAGCTTGGCATCATTTTATATCTGTATCTTACTGTTTCTGTAAAAATACAGATATAATCAGCTGATTAAAAGTGAATTGCTCATGTTCGCGGCGCGTATATCTGTACGCACCTTTATAGTGACAGTGGAGAAAGATGGGAGAACAGTCTCGATATAGAAGTCCTCTCTCTGCCTTTGCACCGCCTTCTGTATAGGATAGCTGATACCGGTATATCTGATTTAAAGTTAACACTGTTCATTCTTGTTTGAGATAATCAATTAAATTTCATTCGCCAGGAGAAAATATTTTTCGAGTAATGAATAATACATTTTCATAATTGAGATCAAATATTTTGTTGATTAATTAAATTTCTACTTTGTTGAGAAACGATCTGGCAACGTAACGGAGGAAAGGATAGCGCTATCCGTTTTGTCAAATACTAGACAAGGATAGCAACACCAATGTTATTATTATTATATTTTTGTTGTGTGAAGCCACAAATGCACAGTGCTCAAGTGGCAAACATGTCATTTTAAGATTGGAGTCACATGAATGCTCTAAACCACTCCTCAATGGTATAAGGACAAGCCTCTACCAATGTCCTAATTATCTTTGATACGAATAACTTATAGCTGCTACACAGCCTTATATCCTCTGGAATGCAATTAAAACACTTGAGTCCTGAATAATACGGACCCTTTTCGAGAAGAGTCAGTCTATGGATAGGGAACAGGAATAATCCTGTATTTTTACCTCGTGTTTCATAAGTATGACAAATTCTTTTAACATTGAAAATATTTTTGTTTTTGAACACAAACGAAACAACTTCAAGGAAGTATATCGCTGGAACTGTAAGTAGTCGGAGTGCCTTGAATATGGTCTTACAGGAGAAAGATGGACCCACTCCCCTCAAAATCCGAAGTGATTTTTTCTGCATTTTTAAGTTTGTGTTCAAATGAATTCTTCCACCCCCCAAAACAAAATACTATATCTAATGAGTGAAAGACAATTCCCATGGTAAACCTTTAGAGCTGTCTTGAGATTTGAATTCGACTTAACAGTCCTCAGAGCAAAGAGAGCATGGTAAAGCCTTTTCTGGAGTTTTTCTATGTGACCATCCCATTTCAAGTTTGCTTGCAATTCAATCCCCAGAGACTTTGTCATATCAGTAGCAGGCCACTCCCATTCCACAATAGCTGGATAATTTTCATTACCTCTCATAGAGAACTTAATAAAATTTGTCTTGCTTTGATTAAGCTTCAAGGAATTATCATAAAACCATCCATTGAGCTGCTGCATGACAATCTTAGCCTTCTCCATGGCATCTTGATAGTTGTTTCCTTCAAGTAAGATTGTTGTGTCGTCAGCATACAACACCAATTTATCATCAACATTGTAGGGCAGGTCGTTGATAAATATATTAAACAATGTAGGCCCAAGTATGGAGCCCTGAGGAACCCCTCGCTTAACCAGCTGCCATTCAGAAAGCACCTGAGAGCCCTCACAATCATTTTTCACAGTCTGGTATCTATCCACAAGATAGGATTTCAAAAACTTCACAAGATAGGATTTCTTTTTGTTGTTAATCAAATACTGCCATTATAAAGTGGACCTTACTTTAGAACAAGAACACGAACAACCACAACAAGATACAGTATCGCCATAATATGATACAGTATCAAAGCAATATGATACAGTATCAAACCAATATTATACAGTATCATCTCAACTTGATAAAGTATCACCACTATATGATACAGTATCACAACACATGATCCAGTATCATCTCTTGATACGCAACTCTATGATTTGATACATTCGCTATCTGCTTTGTCGAATGATAGACAAGGATAGCAACACCAACGTTAATCAAATACTTTCATTATAACATGAACCTCTCTATACTTAGTTTCCCAAATCTCTTTAAAATCTGCTACAGTATTTGCTCTTATGACCCAGCCACACAGAGAAATATCTGCGATCTGCGATCCTATAGGTTTCTATTGGATTTTCAAGATAAGTGATGTAGTTATAGATATAAAAACCCATGGGATCGCAGATCATTCTCTATGCTTCCGGGCCCTGATTCTTTTCTACAAATTATTTAAGTGATTTGTACCAATCTTTGCAATTATTTATAATTTTCTTGCACCATTCCTTTACACTGATTCACATACAAAAGGATGTTGATATTTTTCCGCCTTATAATCTCCATATTGATGTAGAATCATCGGCTTCCAATTACTTCTCATAGAAATAGAAGACTTCATTGTACTAAGCCTGTTCGATTTCTATGTCGGATGACTCGCCTAAATTATAATAATGCTGAGAAACCTACTAAGGTGCAATCAGGAGTTTGGTGGGCCGTCCACTAGAACCGTTTTCGTCCGAACTAGCATCAGCCGAAAACTACCGAACGCGACCGAACGATCCCCCAACAAAGAAATGGATAGGTGCTCGTCCATTGTAACAGGTTCATACAGCCGTCTCCGGCCGATCAATTTTTCGATTGAATGTGATTTCCCGGCTCTATCCGGCCGAACTAACTAGTCGAGCTGAGACAACAAAGTGTTCCTAACCTAAAATTGTTTCACACAGTCTTGTTTGTTTTTGTAAAATTGTTCTGTTTTTTAAAGTTGTAACTATGGACAATGAAAAGTTGATAAGTTTGGTTCAATAGCATGTTCCATTGTGGGATATGCGAGACAAATAAAAGATATCATCTTCGTGATGTTCAAAGTAATATTGAAGGTAAAATTATTGTAATGAATAATTAACTTCGTGAATATTTGTTTATTCAATTTTCAAAATCTCAACATAATCATTGTTTATGAAAAATGTTATTTTATTATTATTTTTATTTCATCCCAAACATCTGAATAATCAGACTGGGGATAAGTCAAAAAGAGCAACCTAAAGGAGGTTCTCAACACATATCATGATACATTAAAATACTGTAATTATACAATAGTCACATGAAATATTAATAAATAAATAAATATATATATATATTATATATATATATATATATATATATATATATATATATACACAGTATATATAAAAACGCAGTTAGTCAAGATTACCTATGTACAAGGACCTGGGAAGAATCAAAGACAAGGAACAATAATATATCACTCCTGCAGAAACTCATCCACAGAATAGTATGGCCTTTCAAGTAACAACCTCTTTAACATTCCTCTGAATCTTCGTAAGTCCGCCATGTCTCTAATATCCTGAGGTAATCTATTATATATTTTTGGGCCCATATATTGCGGAGATTTTTCAAACATGGCGGTTCTATGAGCAGCCACTGATAGGGAGGCTGAGTGCCTTGTATTGTAACTGTGGATTTCATTATTGCGGGTGAAGTTTGGTAGGTTTTTGTGAACGTATGAACAGATCTCCAAGATATACAGTGACGGCAGTGTAAGTATCCTGCTACTCAGGAATAGTTCTCGACAGGGATATTGGGGGGGCTTACCAAAAATAACTCTTAATGCTTTTTTCTGAGATCTAAATACTTGGATGAAGAATTTTGATCTTCCCCAAAGGGTTATGCCATACTTGAGGAAAGGAAAAAGATAACCGTAATATACCACCATTAGGGCTTTGAAGCTCAATGTGTTTTTGAGCACTCGCAGAGAGAAAATAGCCGAGTTAACCCTGGAGCATATTTTTTGAGTGTGTACTGACCAGTCAGTTTTGACCATTGGTGGTCATGATAGTAGTTAATTCAATAATTGGCAACTAGGCTGACGTAAACGGTTCCAATGGAAGAGCATATTCGGCCGAATTATCGGCCGAACGGATCGGTTGAATACGGTTCCAGTGCATGTTTATTCTTAGTCTCAGAAATGTTCTGAAGTTTACAGATATAACCCTGTAACTGGAGCCACCTACCGGCAGAATTGAGAACTACACCAGTAGGCGTTCCAATCCTCCAATCAGAAGAGAGTGTTGGGAGCTGGGAGGCGTGGCTTGCTGCGCCTATTTTATTTCAACTTTAAGATTTTGGCATTCTTTATCATTCATGCTCTCTTCTACACACACTTTCTCCCTCTTTTTGAGTAGAGTGTTACATTATTGTGTCATACTGAGGTGAAGTAAGGACTAATTTGGTTTTGTCTTCAGGTTATTATACGTAACTATATGTCTCATTCGCAGAACAAATAAATTCATCACGGCATATGACGTGTTTACTGTGTGGGTGATCCGTCAGTCAGACTTATTCCTCCGTCATAATATAGAATTTTCTATGAAGACTTCTCAAGTGAGCATCACTCACTCATCCAAGAACAAACTGGAGCAAGTTGTCTCTTAGTGACAAAGTTTGTGCAAAGTTATCGCGACTCCGTTCAACAACATAATTTATGAATGAAGATTGATGGACCGCCATTGTCTTCATTACAAAATGCTTCTCATTCACGTTTTATGGTTGATGAATCTCATTTTGAGAGTGGGTTCATTTACAGCGATAATTGCAATACAAAAATACTGTTAAGATAAGTTGAGATTAGGTTCTCAATTAACAGAAATTAACTCACAAATAAGCCACACTAATCCAGTTATGTTTCACAACATATTAACAAATAATATTTAACAAGAATTCGGTAAAGGTAGATAAAGTTATAAGTTTTCCAATATGACTTCAGTGAGATTTGTAAGATGAAGAGAAACCAGTTGTAGATCCAAGTTCATGTGTACACACACATCGATGTTTGGACGTACGATTTTTTACCGTCCTTATTAACTCTATTAGATTAAACATGATGATGTTTGTCGATTTCCGTTAATATTCATGAGGACTGCAAAAGTCCAAGAATCACTAATTTGAGATACTGGTTCCGGCTGTTCGATTATCAATATCTAGCAATCTGGAAGCTTAAACATTAAGTAGCAGCATATTTAAATACTACTTGTATAGTAGGCCTGTGATTGAATCCTCGAATTTGGCTGTTAGTTGTTGACTAATGAAGATTGAGCTCTACTGTCATTGGCCGAGACTAGACACTTGAGCTCTACTGTCATTGGCCGAGACTAGACACGTATTCCAATTATGGTCATGTCCAGTCTCGGCCAATGGCAGTGGATCTCAACCTTCATTGGTCAACAGCTAATGGACGATCGTAGAACTTCACACAGATTTAAAATTGGCGAGATCAATTAATTATTCTGCTATCTCTTCCAGTAAATGATTAAACAGAATCAACAGTTGCCTGTTGCCTCTCTCATTAAGTTTGCATTTGAATAATCACATTTCCTCGAATTTCGAGCTTATTGTCAATATTAGGTGAAAATGATACTGAACTTTAATTGTAGATATTTCAATGCTCAATCTTTCCCACTTAAAATTTCTCGTTCAAATTGTATCTGAATCCTGTTAATTGGAAATCTAAAATCAAACTTTGCATAGATGGGGCAGAGCTTCTGAAATTTCTACAGATATGTGACCTATGGCAGTTGATAGAACTCATCAATGACTATTTCAGGTATGAGTTTGATCAAAATCGTTGGAGCCGTTTTTGAGAAAATCGTGAAAACCTCTGTTTTTGACATTATTTTCGCCATATTCGCCAAAAACCAATTTTTTGGACTCAGGAGACCTTGAAACGTATAGAAATTGGGGTACCTCAATTTTTTTTTGGAAATCAATACTTTCCTTACCTATGGTAATAGGGCAAGGTAAGTGAAAATGGCAGTTCAAGGTTTCGAAGAAAACATGACGCTTCTCTTATCTGTGCGATGAGATGAATCTCTCCATGAAGATAATCACTATTCTGAAGAAATGGAGGAAATTAGTAGCTCAAAATTGAAAAGTAGTGACGATATGACTCAATTTTTTGTTCCACATCCAACGCTCGCCTCATTAAACAAGCCGTAAACCGCAAACTATTCAAAGAATCCGTGCATTGTTGTGGCCAATTTGACCTTTGGGAAGCAGCAGCGTATCCCAGTGTATGCAAAGCAAGCCTTCCACTTTATTACTTCATAACAAATTGAACGGGCTTATCATACTGAAAGCTGTGTGTGTGTGTCTGTTGTGTGGGGGGGGGCTCCACCCCCTGGGGGGGCCAGGGTGTCAGACGTCGTCTGTTCGTCAGTTGCGTGTCGTAGGGGGGGGGGATGGTTCGGTTAAGGGTGGTCGGTTAAGGGAGAGAGGTACTAGCGCTTCTAGGCGGCGCGTTTCGGAAACAGGCAGTTAGCTGTAGTCAGTCCTCCAAGCGACATCCAAGTGTTAACATAAGAGTGTGCAGAGTGAATGTAGTGCCTGTGTCATTTTTACTACAGAAAAAACCGGGGGTTGATTAGTTTCCGATTTACAACATCCCAACATAACCGAACCTATATGTAGTTTTAGGGCTAGCTTCAAGTTTATATACACATATATATCATATGGGTGTTGCTGTGTGAATGTGCTGTCGCCTTCTGTGATAAATATATAATCTATATATTGCTACAAATATATATATTGTCGATGTCGTATCTAAACTAAATGTCGTCTATTTTAACGCTGTACTGAAATATGGTCAACAACTTCTACTGCCTTGCCTTCGATGTTCACTGTATTATATTGTCAATGTAAACAAGTTTGCATATTCTATATTTTTAATTTCTAAGTGAGAATGGAATTGAGTTGGTGGGTTCATGAATGATCACGTGATCCTCACAGTTTTGGAATGTGAATCAAACAGGTGTTTTGGTATTTCACTCCATAGAGCTACACAAATGCTCTTTGAAAGTATATTGGGTGCTCAAAATGTTTGAGTAACGGAGTTATATTATAAATGAGTCCATCCAAAGTATATAATTGGGTAAATATAAAGAAAAATAAAAATTTTTTAGTACCCTTTTTGAATTATTTTATCACAACATGTTTTAACATTAAAGCTATTTAGCATCAATGTTGAAACATGTTGTGATAAAATGATTCAAAAAGTGTACTGAGATTTTTATTTATCTTTATATTTATATTAGAAGTAGCCCTATACAGAAAAGAGATATATAATTGGGTGTTCGGAATGTTTAAATAGTAGCATAATAACGGGGTTGATATATTATATAAGTTAATATAAAAGTTCTTTCGTCAAAAAATATTCTCAAAGTTGAATATTATCTCACGAAATTCAGATATCCACTGATATCGGTATGAGAAACATATTGTTCGATAGACTATAGACTTGCTCTCTTGAGTATCTGAAATGTTTGAATTGTAGCATAATAAGAATTCTTCTCAAAAATGAATATTATCTCTCAACATCCAGAAATATCTACTGATATTGATCTGAGAAACATATTATTTGATAAACTTTGAACTTGTTCTCTTGGGTATTTGGAATGTTTGAATTGTGGCTTGATAGGGAAGCTGATATATTCTGAGTCTATCTATAAGCCTCTTCCCCAATTCTTCTCAAAAATGAATATTATCTCTCGACATCCAGAAATATCTACTAATATTAATCCGAGAAACATATTATTTGATAAAATTTATAGTTTCCCTCTTGGGTATTTGAAATGTTTGAATTGTGGCTAGATAGGGAAGCTAATATATTCTGAGTCTATCTATAAGCCTTTTCCCCAATAATTCTTCTCAAAAATGAATATTATCTCTCAACATCCAGAAAAATCTACTGATATTGATCTGAGAAACATATTATTTGATAAACTTTAAACTTGCTCTCTTGGGTATTTGGAATGTTTGAATTGTGGCTTGATAGGGAAGCTAATATATTCTGAGTCTATCTATAAGCCTTTTCCCCAATAATTCTTCTCAAAAATGAATATTATCTCTCAACATCCAGAAATATCTACTGATATTGATCTGAGAGACATATTATTTGATAAACTTTAAACTTGCTCTCTTTGGTATTTGAAATGTTTGAATTGTGGCTTGATAGGGAAGCTGATATATTCTGAGTCTATCTATAAGCCTTTTCCCCAATAATTCTTCTCAAAAATGAATATTATCTCTCAACATCCAGAAAAATCTACTGATATTGATCTGAGAAACATATTATTTGATAAACTTTAAACTTGCTCTCTTGGGTATTTGGAATGTTTGAATTGTGGCTTGATAGGGAAGCTAATATATTCTGAGTCTATCTATAAGCCTTTTCCCCAATAATTCTTCTCAAAAATGAATATTATCTCTCAACATCCAGAAATATCTACTGATATTGATCTGAGAAACATATTATTTGATAAACTTTAAACTTGCTCTCTTTGGTATTTGAAATGTTTGAATTGTGGCTTGATAGGGAAGCTGATATATTCTGAGTCTATCTATAAGCCTTTTCCCCAATAATTCTTCTCAAAAATGGATATTATCTCTCGACATCCAGAAATATATACTGATATTGATCTGAGAGACATATTATTTGATAAACTTTATACTTTCTCTCTTAGGTATTTGGAATGTTTGAATTGTGGCTTGATAGGGAAGCTAATATATTCTGAGTCTATCTATGAGCCAAATAAGAATATTCTTCTTCACCAAAGTTGAGTCACCCCACGACATTCAAAAATTTCAATTGGTATTAGTCTGAGAAAGATATTATTTGATAAACTGGTTGTAGTACTCTATAATAATACAGTAGAGTATAAAATACTGTACTTTTGTAGACTACTGTTTCAGTCCATTCTAACAAATCATAAATGTAAATAAATATAATAAATCTCGGTTTCAATTATCAACATTCTCAAGATGATCAAGATTAAAAACTGTGCACTTGTCTGAATTCAAATCATTGGATGCATTACAATTATTTTATTTATTTGAAAATTTACATATTTGAGGGCACCAGGATCTGAATCCCATTATCGCCCTCATAACACACATTGAGCAAGCAATTTTAAAAACAATACATTAACATGAAAATAAAATAACTTGACCAATATATCAGCGCCTGATAATTTACTAGGTGGGGTAAACATGAGCTTTGTTTTTGATAAGGTTTTTATCTCCATGGAGACAGCAGAAATAGTTATTTGTGCAACTAGTGCGCAAAGTGACAGTTTGCTGCACCGAAAGGCGAGGGCGGAATGGTTTCTTGAGTGCAGCAGAGGAACTTTGCGCACGTATTTCACATTAAATTTTTCCTACAGTTACCATTGAATATGAAAAGTGGTTGATTATGGGTAAAATGATGGCTGAAATCTATCAAATGTTTGTCTGCATAATTTTGTTATTAATAACAGCTTTAATTTATTTTAAACTTGATAATCCAACTGAAAATTAGTAATCGACAATTTATTCAAATTAAAAATTAAATTAATCTAATTAATTTGAAAATTTGAATAATTTCGAGTTAATCTTAATTTATGGATAATTTTTCAACCAATTTATGAATGAAAAAAATATTATTTGAAATAATGAATAATTAATAATATTATAAATGTATAATTCAATGAGTTCTCATTTTTATTCATTTGAAAATCAGAAAAAATATAGATAGAACAAATTCACATTCAAAATACACGCCAACAATGTCAACAGCTGCAAGATAATACGCAAAGTATTAAGAGTACGCAAAGTAATACTTTGCGCACTAGAGCGGAAAAGTGATTCTTTGAGGCCTGCAATCAGTGCACAAATGGTCACTTTTCAGGGTATCTGTAGGAAAAGTATATTGTTTTCGGAACGTCACATTATTCTCATAAGAAATAGACAAGAATTACAGGTCGTGAAGGAGAAGGGATCTAAGAGTTCAAGTCGAATATATTTATTGAATTTATCAAGATTATTCTTCCAAAAAATCCTGGAAGAAACTCATGCAAGAGAAGTTTGTTCCAAATCCATCTAATTCTGCTTCTTTTCAAAAAAAATGTCTATTAGGGCATTGCGGAGCTAGAAAAGGATAGACCTATCTGCTCTGTCGAATGATGGACAAGGATATCTGCAACAATGTTAATTAAATTCCGCCGTTATAAAGTAGACCCTACTAGCTTTGCAGTTGTTATCCAATATTATTGTAGAGCGTATGAAACTCCAATAACCTAAATACATGATTATTTTCCAACAGTGCAATTCCATACATGTCCACGAGTTTGTCTCACTTTTCATGAAATATTCAACATTACATTATGCATCCGTGTCACGTGATAAACAAGAAAGAAGATAACTATCTGCTCCTTTATGCTCGTTATGGAATATTCAGTTCCACAACCATTAATCATGTTCCATATTCACATCTCTCTTCTCCATATTGCATAGTTGTTTATCGCTTATAAACTGCTCTCACATAGCGTCAGCTCTCATATTTTTCTATTGTCTTCACATATTTGCATTCAATTTGGATATTATTCCTCTCATTTCAATTTCCTATTAAACCACTGTATAATTTATATGATATGATAGAGCTTTCGAAGTTTCATTTGAAACAATCATTGTTAATATTAATTTATACAACTTGAATAAAAATTTGGAATGAAAAAAGATCGTCAGTAAATATTTGCAACTGACAACCTTTTTTTCATTTCACCTTGATAATATATGGAGAAATTCCACAGCATATCTGTTCATGGTGTGAATCCAATGAAAATACTAGATATTGTCAAACCACAAATTTATTGAAAATCGAGGTACCGGTTTCAGTTTTTACATTACTATGAATCTCTGGTAAACTGGAACTACAGTAGAGAACAGCAGTATCATAGTTGACCGAGCGAAGTGAGGTCCAAGATTCAAGTCGACAGTTTGGCATTTCTCTTAATGTTTAAATGTTTAAATGTTCATATGTTTTTATGTTGCGCATTTCGGCGAAATGCAGTAATAGATTTTCATGAAATTTGACAGGTATGTTCCTTTTTTGATTGCGCGTCGACGTATATAAAAGGTTTTTGGAAATTTTGCATTTCAAGGATAATATAAAAGGGAAAAGGAACATCCTTCATACGCCAATATTGGAGTAAAAATCAAACTATAGGATTATTCATCATAAATCAGCTGACAAGTGATTACACAGATGTGTGGAGAAGCCAGTCTATTGCTGTATTTCCATAAGGTCTATAGTTTTAATCAGGTACTTGTGGATGAGAATACTGCGTGAGGTCTACTGTTCACAGAACTACTAGTAATTGTTGAGCACCGTTATAGTTAGAGGCCGTGACCTATCAAGGTGAACGTCTATGATTGGCCTAGACAAGCCCCTCCCCAATTAGCGGTTCATAGCCTTGACAAAGCCAGTGGCTAGAAGCCGTCACGGCTTCCATCTATAACGCTTCTTGGTCGTTCATATAAACTGCTGATCTTTACTCTAGTGCTACGCTTCAAGAGATTGAAGATGATGTTGTAGCAAAAAAATCGGTATCTTGATTTTTGATAATATCTAGTCTTTCTATTCAATACATTTATTTATTTATTCGTTGATATGATTACAAAAATTAAAGATTCGTTTATAATTTGATAAATTTCTATTCTATTCTATGATAAATTCTATTCTATTTGATAAATTTGTTGTTTGAGAGTATCCAGTCTTTCTATCCAATATGAATAGCTATCACAATATCACATCAACAACTATACAGAAAATTTATTCAACTCTCTTATTTTCTGATATTTCTGGTAAACTACGTCGTGTAGTAGATCTTCCAAAGCATAAACACTTAACACTCTTCAATTACTTCCTGTAGCAATCTGTTTCAACTCATTCTCTTGCCAAAAATTTCACATTTTTATATCTTTCTGTGTTATTCTGTATTATGTTTGTTTGCGAAATAAATGAATTGATTGATAAAAGAACGACACATGATATCGCAAAAGAAGTTGATAGTGTAGAAGAAGAAGAAAAAGGAGGAGAAGAAGAGATGAGCGTTTTTGCTTGAGCTCAGCTCATACAGTGGTTGAGTTCAAAGCCACTGATCAATTCCATCGTGTTTTTTTACATTCAGTAAAAAACCTGATCACAGAATGGAAACTCGGCTAGTATCCTGACGCCAAAATCCGCCATCTTGAAAGAAAATGTAGCATTGTAATATAGCAGTAATTTTAATTTCTAACAAGATGATGCAGTCACGTGTCGTGGTCTTGGTGCACTCAAGTCTTGGTTACCTTCCATTCTGTATGCATTCTATGGCTGAACGTTTGCTCATGAGTCATGACTGACAGATGTTTCGTCTGCTGCTTGATATATTTGTAAACAAAACTAGGACCTAACCTATTTAATTGTATAATCAATTAAAATAGAAAACCAACAAGTGATTGGAGTCGTTTTGAATGCTTTGTAAGATATTTCAAATGTTATTGAATTTATGTAATCATGCATTTCTCTGCTCCCAAATAAATAATAATGGAGTCCATTATTTGTAAACAACCTTGTATTCAGCCAAGTCTGTTTACGTTTAGCTACTCTACGTTCTTTACCATCGGTTAGAAAAGTATGATGAGCTGATCAGTGAACGAACCGGATATGACGTATTTTTTTTCTTATCAGTTAGAACAAAGACCTTGAAGAGGTATAAACTCACAATGCCTATGCCTTCCCAATGCTCTTACTTGAAATTGAAGGCTGTCATTGAGGTATTTTAGCGCGAGATGTTATGTAATATATATTTTTGTAATATTATAGATTAAAGAGATCTTCAAGATCTTTAGTATGTAATAATCTTCGTGGTTGTTCCCTCAATGGCCAATTTTAATTGCAATTACAGTAGCGCTGCATGTTAGTCTATGCATCATTCAACGACCAAACAGTGCTTCGTTCAGAGCCACGTTCACTCATCGGTCTCATCGTTCACTAACCGATCAGTGGCTTTGAACGCAACCATTGGTATCCGAACACCAATTCATTCTCCAAAAATTATTTCAAATTATGTAGAACAACGATATTGTTTGAATGGTTACTGGAATAGGTAGCACAGTTACTGTTCCTCATCTTAAAGTATTGCTCCAAATTATGAATTGTAGAAACCAACGTTTTTTGTGGCTGTATTTGTTCACAACATTACTTGGAAACCAAACCCAATAGAATTGACCCATATTGACAGCTGCGGTCGGAAAACTTCGTTGGCGTTCTATTATCTATCTATGAGTTGGCCGTTGACCATGGAACGTGAGCTGTTTGCTGGCAAAGTGTAGCCAGACTATTTTTGTCAGGTTTATGAAGAGAAAAGTCACGTAGAAGATCTCGGACGAGATTACTCACGTAGCGGCGCCGCTAAGCCCTTTTGTACGTGATGAAAAGGAGCTGGCGCCGATCAACTAAGCTCCGACCCTGCAATGAGCGCTTTTCCTACCTGGAAAACCCTTGGAAAAACCCTGGCAACCTGAACTGATTAGTACTAGATTGAAAGGTTGACCCAATTTATCGGGGGCAAGTGAGATATTGACTTGGGAAACTCGGGCTTCAATATGGTTGATAGTATAAGAAAGGGGTTTTAGATTATGGTTGATAGTTTATTCGGAATATTTGATGATGTTGTTGATTTTTTTTTATTATTTCTATCTAAACTAGTAACTAGGACTAACCATTAATTTTGTTCTCCTATTCCTTATCCTAAAATACTAGTAGTTCTGTGAACAGTAGACCTCACGCAGTATTCTCATCCACAAGTACCTGATTGAAACTATAGACCTTATGGAAATACAGCAATAGACTGGCTTCTCCACACATCTGTGTAATCACTTGTCAGCTGATTTATGATGAATAAATTCTATAGTCTGATTTTTATTCTAATATTGGCGTATGAAGGAGGCTCCTTTCTGCTTTCATGTTATCCTTGAAATGCAAAATTTCCAAAAACCTTGTATATACGTCGACGCGCAATTCAAAAAGGAACATACCTGTCAAATTTCATGAAAATCTATCACCGCGTTTCGCCGTAAATGCGCAACATATAAACATTTAAACATTCAAACAATTAAACAGTTAAACATTTAAACATTAAGAGAAATGCTCATAATTAATTCTTATTGCCTAAGTCTTCCAGTGAAGCCTACAGTTCCAATCTATAATTTCACTACTTTAAATTCTTTCTCTACACTTTTATCTAATGGTATAACTTTTTCTCTTCACTAGCACTACATTAACTCTAAGGGCTTTGTTCTCTTCAACCTCCTTGTGAGTTCAGTGTTGTCCAGTAGTTGGATGACTTCGGTGTTGTCGTGTTGATGAAGACGTGACTCATGATGGGCTGCCAATCGTCTTATCTCACTGGTCAAATTGTTGATTATGTGCGGGAATTCTGTTCTACAAATTGAATTACATTGAAGTTGTCTTCTAGGATTGTATTGGTCTTATATTAGACTTTTATAGTGAGATCGAGAATCGAGTTATGATCTCAACACCTGATTAACATTGGTTTGCTATCCTTGGACAAAGCAGATATATCAATTTTTTCCCAACTCCGCATCTTTGCCGGATTGTTTGTAGGTTATGAGCAAATATTGTAAACTACCACAACTTATAATTTCTTCATTTAATGAAAATGACTTTTTATTTTCAAAACCAATAATTTACAGAAGCGGTTCGAGCTTCAAGATTCGATTGTTATACCATTATCAATCTCTAGTAAACTGAAAGCTTGAACATTGAGCGGCTAAATATATAGTGAGAGTCTACGATTGGCATTCAGCTGTAGACCAATGACGGTTGAGCCCGACTGTCATTGGCCGAGACTAGACACGCCTCAGTACTCCAAATATTGTTATGGGAACCATCAGCCTTTAGCATTGTCATTTAAAGCTTTCAGATTGAGATTGATAATCCTATACTATTAAACGAGCAACTTCTTTTTATATGTTTGGATGTTTAGATGTTTATATGTTTGTATTTCACCGGGTCTCGAAAACGGCTCTTACTATTCTCACGAAACTCAGAACATAGTAGGTTTATAATCGATTGCACTAGGTCTCATCCCTGGGAAAACTCGCTGAAGGACATTAAAAGGATAATTATCATTCATCCTTGGAAAAACAGCTAATAATATTATTATTTCGTCGTCTGTTGGTGATGGAAGTGAGTGAGCGAGTTCATGTGTGTGGGACTGTGTCAAAATTAGGACTCAGATGTTCAACTTTTGTAATCATTCAATCAGGTACTTAGTGCCGGTCGCAAAGAAGCCGGGCTATTTTCAATCCTGATAAATTCCAGTAGATCCATCTTTTTGAAATGGTCTTCTCTGATTTGGTTCACGTGAGTTAATCAGGATTAAAATTTAACCGGCTTTTGTACAACTGAGCCTTTGTGAGGGAAATTTTTTCATTCCTCTGGGAATTAATCTCAATTTACTGTGATTAGATAGAACATTTCTGTATGAATGCTATTATAATTTCTTCTTTCGCAATAAATTGTTTATGCTTTTGTAGTCCAGAGCGAAGCTCGGTCCCCGATATTTGTGTAGTAAACAGAACTAGTATATCGAATTGTTTCAATGAATTAGTGTATTTGACAATTGTTTTCATTCAATAAAGTAGAAACTGTGTTTTTGAAACAGAATAGGCTAGTTTTGATTCACGAAAACAATAACGGATATCTACAAGAACAATTAACCATTTCCATCAACCTTCACAACAACACAAAATAATATTTCTTTTTTTAGCTCCACTCCGCAGTCAAATCAAATATAGATGCAGCAATTGGAAACTATGTAACAATAGATCATTGTATTAAAATACGTTTCACTTATTCATTCCAACATTTTCATCAATTGTTCACAATAAAAATCAAATCAAATCAAATTTATTCTCTTCAACACTTTACAAAATTTATGTATATAGCACAACACAACATTAAATACAGTACTACTACAACATAACATAAAATTCATAAGCATAGCATAATAAAGACTATAGTAACAATAGTAGAAATTTGTTGTTCTGTACAAAATACAGAATATGACAGCAATGAGAAAACAATATTTTAATATTGTCAGCAGCGTAATTATTCATGGTAAATTCTAATTATTCCAATTTTCTCTCTCAATTTTTTAATTTGAGAGGAATAATTGTTTGCAAATTATTGGAATAAACCTCACCAAATACCTACATTATTAATTTGGGAACAAATTTTGAATGAGACGTGCTAAATTAAGCAGAAAATTATTTCCTCGAACACGGAGTCACTCCAATGTTTCAAATTATAGAATTTGCATAGCTGCTCTGTCAGGTCGATTGCCATCAAAATTCATCTAATTTCGTGATTTCATCGATACAGATTTGTAGGTTTTGAATACGAATGTGGTTGAAATATGGAATGTTTCAATCTGACGACAGGTGCTTGCTGCATTCCGAAATGAATTCATCCCTCTCTTTCTTATCTCCCTATATTTTCTATTGTTGTTCCTCTCTTTCTATCTTCTTTCTTTCCCTCTCTACTCCACCTGCACATTCGTGCAAGCGTTGCAATCAGTGGGATTCGAAGTGGTACCTAGCAATCAAGCGAAGTGCCTCTCTCTCTCTCTCTCGCACTCCTGATAGCAAGTCATCAATAATTTGTGTCGATTAATTGGCTTATCAATCGATTTACTACTGAATTGATGCATGTTACAGTTCTGATTAATTGATGGCTAGATTTGTCTAGGGTAATTACGTCTAATGCCATCAACTTGCAAGATATGATTAACCTGCTATAAACGGATGAGCATCTAATGTAATTGCTCGAGTGACTTGCTGAGTCAAGGTTCTCCATCTGAAGAAATACTGGACTAATTAGCTTGAAATTTTTCTTATAGATTCTTAAATTACCAAGGATGGTTATAGGTCTATTTGAGATCCTTCAAGATTTCAGTTTGTCAAGTTTTTAATTAGACCCTTACGGAGCGTGGATTACCTGCTATAGTGAGGTCCACGTTATAATGGCAGTGTACAATTGACAATACTGTTGCTGTCCTCTTCTATCATACAACAAAACAGATAGCGCTATCTCCCTCTAGCTTAGCAATATTGTCTGTTTGCCATAATATTTTATTTTCACTTTTGACAGTGACTGTACAAAAGTGGACTAACAATTCTCAGCCGCCATTTTTTTCTCCATTCTATCAACATTCTTTAGTACACAAGTCGTATAATTGATTTAAAATGTATTTTTGAAACAATGAAATAATTTTTAGACATCACCGTATGGGGGACACAGATAAAAATACCTAAAATGACATTTTTAAAGTTGATAACAAACCATCCTAGGCTTTATCCATGCTTCAGTTAGCCTACACGTTTAGGTTAGACCTACTCGTACCGGTATAAATGATAATTGAAAGGTTATTTCAGAATTATTATTCAAATAAATTACTTATTTTAAATAGGATTTCTATTTTCTATAATTTTTTAAAGAAATTTGAATAGAATACTTACCAAATAGCTTTATTTCTGTTGTTTTGAAATTCAGATTGAGTGTTTTCAATCACAGCTTTTTAAATTAGCCGCCATTTCAGGTTTGCATAAAAATAAAAATCTGATCTCAGTTATGGAAGCAAATTGTTGAATCAAATTATGAAAAATATATTCTCTTGATTAATTATTTGACATAAAATTGATTATTTTATTGGGGAAATGATAATTATTATTAGATCAAATGCAATGGGATGAATAGATTAACAGCTGTGTACATTCAGTGGCAAAATAGAGATACTTGGCAACGTTTTTCTCCTATCTTTCTCCACTGCCATTATAAAGTGGACCGCACTATAGGAAGCATGACGCAGAATAAATTATTATGCAACTCATAATACATAATGATCAGTTGATCAATAACTCAGCATTGTATTTATTTCGTATTGAAACTATAAATTCAATGCAGTCCGATTTGAATGAAACACAGAAATGAAAAGACAGGGAACCGTACAATGTCTACAAAATACAAGGATGCTTATAATACCTCACACATCTTCCTTATAACTTTTCATCTTCTCTTGAACCATCTTCACAAGTTATACAACAAGCTCACTTCCATCACCGCCCTCCAGACTCTAGTGCCTTCAAACAATAAACAATTTTATTATTTTTCCCAATATATTTCTCAAACTTTTATAAGACTTGACCCAATTTCTGCTACGCTACCCCCGTTTGTGTTAAATGACAACAGCATTCGCGATTCCAGTCAATTAGAGTTTGATTCGAAGTGACGTTCTTTCGAAACTTAATTCTCCATCTCTATTATCTGATATTTCTCTCTTCTTTCATGTGTGCACGTCTCTGTTTATATTGTTGTTTGTGTGACCTGTTTTCATGGTCTGTAGAAAAGTTTTGAAAACTTCGTGATGTGTTGTTGGGCTTCTGTCGGTTTTCGTATTGAGTGTAGAATTATCATGGACGTTCTATGTACACATATGTTGTAGTAGATATGTACTAGAGTTTTATATGTTTTTTGCCGCTTTCCACACGTCAGATTCCCGGCAACCAATGCATGCCTCACGTGTGTGACATCACATGACATGACATGTGTGCCCTGTTCAATCAGCCTCCCTATTCAAATATGCATTGTTCGCGTTTCAGCCTTTATGCGCACCTGATTTGTATTTCAACGACAGACTCTATCACCCCTCACTCTCTCATACTCTCTCACTCACTCAATTTGTCTCTCTCTCTGTCACACTCACTCACTCACTCACTCTCTCTGTTTCTCTCTATCCCTCTATCACTCTATATCACTCTTTCTCTGTCCCACCCCGTCACTCTCTCTTTCGTCTCTTCCCTTATAATATGCACACACTTGTTGAATTGTATTTGCATGTAAAGTAGTTGCGGTAATATAGTGTGAGGTCCACGTTACAATGGCAGAGGAGAAAGATAGTAGAACAGCGTTGTCAATTCTCTGCTCTGCCATCGCCTTATATAGCTGATACCAGTAGATCTGATGATATATTAACTGTTCATTCATGTTAAAAATAATCAATCATATTTTATTCGTCAATCAATTATATTTCTACATTGTTGAAAAACAATCTGTCAACGTTGCGGAGGGAGAAAACGACAGCGCTATCTGCTTTGTCGAATGATAGACGAGGATAGCAACACCAATGTTAATCAAATACTGCCATTGTAACGTAGACCTCACTACAGTGAGCAGATCTCCCATAGTGAGATCTGAGTTTTAAAGTCAGTGGAAATGTTAGGATAGCATAGTTGTCATGTTTCTTTTTTCACAACCTCCTATAGTTGATAGCTGTGACTCAAGTCATCTCAGTATAACTGAATTGTTGGTACTTGTGAATAATGATCAATTTTACGTCGATACACAATATATGAATGTAGGCTATACTATTTGAAAATGGATGATAAGTCGAAACATTGATAAAATATAGAATGGTACTAGATGATTTTCATCTCAATAATTGACCGAACGTAGTGAGGTCTGTTTCAACTCGATTTGCTTTAGTCTGTTTGTATGTAACGCGATTACAGCCAAACGCGTTGAAAGAATTCGATGAGATTTGGCAGGAATAGTGTATTACTTTTTCAACTGCGCGACGATGTATACACAAGGTTTTTTTTAAATTTTGCATTTTAAGGATAATATTAAAAGAAAAGGAATTCCTCCATATTCTGTTATGACAATATATATAATCTACTTTGAAGATAGGATCAATCAGACTATAGAATTATTCATAATCAATCAGCTGACAAGTGGATTATTCATTGCATGCATTACACAGATGTCTGGCCGTGTCTCTTTCTATGAGGTAGGGTTTCAATATTTTCATGGTGCGTGCCAATAGTATCAATATTTTCACATTCGAAAAACAAATTTAATAGGTGTTTGAAAATAAAATAAAAAAATATTAAATGAACACTAAATAATGCTGAAGAGATTATAATATTCTTGATTGAAAAAATCAATTTTAAAATAGTTAAGAAAATATTTTTATGTGCTGGAAAGATTATCACGGAACTGGGTAAATTTTCAATATCGGGCACCGAGCTTCGCTCGTTATTTTTATTCTTAAAACACAATTCTCTAAAATGATCGTGTTTATATTTCACAGCTGGCTATACGTCAGCTTATGAATTTCAGGGATGCGATATTTTGATTTTCCACAGTATCACTCGCTCACTACCACATACTTTTACTATCCACATACGACGAAAGTCTCAGCTGTTTCAGCCAAGGATTAAAAGGATGAACTATCCTTTTAATGTCGTTCAGCGACTTTTTCCAAGGATGAGACCTAGTGCAATCGAATTTTTATATCATAAACCTACCATTTTCCAAATCTCGTGAAAATCGTTAGAGCCGTTTTCGAGATCCGTTGAGCATAAATAACCAGATATAAATATAAATAACCAGATATAGACATACAGAAACTGCTGGCTTAACGTATACAAATTCAAACGTGAACTGAGTTTATTAACATAAGTTAGTTTTTGATCTTGGAGAAAACAAAATAACAGTTTTTAAGAGAAAATTATGATTGAACTGGATGAACTAGAACATGTGACATCAGATACTTGTGGATGAGAAAACTGCGTGAGGTCTACTGTTCACAGAACTACTAGTATTAAGTTGTGGCAATTTTCTTTGAAGAGATGGATGCGTTTATAGCTGGATAGGATACATACTGTATTTTATATTATTAGGACTAAGCTGAGGAATGAGAAACTCAGAGTTCGAAACCACTCTGAAAGTACATAGTTCGTTAACCAACTTCAAATTAGATCATTTTTCGACCCATTTCTCTTGCATTTGTGCTGGTCATCCGTTGAGTTGGGTTGTTGACTCAGCCAGATTCTGTTATCAATGGAGAATGGAGTGATCATTGGTTCCGAGCATCGTTTGGCCAATTAGTGTTCTGTTTACTTTTGGCTTTTCTCTCTCAGCTGTCCATATCCTCTATCACTCTCTCTCACTCACTCTCTCTCTCTCTCTCTCTTTCTCTCTCTACCCACCTATCTCTATCCTCTATCTCTTTGTTTCTCTTTCTCTCTCAATGCGAATAGAATTTGTCTAGAGTTTCCGAGCACATTGTGCGGAGAATTTTGTAAGTATGAGTTTCATATTTGTGGTCTCTAATGATCTAACTCTTTGCCACCTCGATTATATTTTTTCGCCACACTGCACAGAAAGCAACTGTTTTCCAGTCCCTACGTAGATCTGAAAGACCTTGTTTGCAGATGACTCTCGTCTGACGTAAGAAACAGGTTTCTTTCCGGCCTAGGCCGGAAAGAGTACTCTTTCCAGCCGCTAACATGGAAATCCATAGTTAATAAGTCATCTGCTAGTTCGGGCGAATGTCAACTTTCTTCATCTGAAGTTGCCATTATCTCAGTTCGAATTTCGAATTAAACTAATTCAGCATTCGCTTCGCAAGCATTTTTATTCAATTATTTATTGTTGATGAGCGCACTCCAAATTTTCAAAAATGCTTGAAGATGATGACGCCCATGATATTCCAAGTGAAATTTTTAAAGAATCTAAAATCCTGACTGCAAATCTTCTACCACTAAAATCAAGAGATAGGTACGATAACGAGTATTCTTTATTTATTTTGTCAGCAATACCTGTAGTGTGGTGGAAAATATCGTTCACACTGTGGGCAAAAATGTGTTTCTGGCTCTCAATCTTTTCTAGTCCTCGGCCTCGGACTTGAAAACCGATTTCGAGCCGGAAAAATCTCATTTTCTGCTCTAGGTGCGAAATATACTAATGTTTTGTCGTCTGAAGTGCTCCTCTAGTTATTTGAAATCAAAATTCAAACATTCTACTGTTGAAATTCAACTCCTACCGTTGCAAGTGGAAGCGGAGTTTTGTTCAAGTTTGAGTCATTTGGTGAATTCTGACTAATACAAAGAGTGAAGCGGGAAACGCTCACTTTATCAATTCGGGCTTCAATGAATCAAACAGACTGAACATTTTAGAACAATATCAGTGGTATTTTGAGCGAGTTCTCCAGCCAGGAGTCTCACTAGTGTTATAAACTGACCCACATGTTTGGATGCTGATGGTGGTCACAGGACAAGTGTGTCGAACATGTGTGAACAGACATGTCTTTGAACGATAAAGACATCCATGTGAAAGGCTTTGAACGAGAATCAGCTGTTCGATTGCAACTTCTAATATAAAATGAACAACCAGTAACAACTAGTTGATCTGTGAAGATCTTCAGACCTTTAGTAGACCTCGCACAATTTATATTTATAAATTATAATGATATACAAAAACCCAACCTCAAGACATTTTGTTCGATGCCTTTCGTTGATGAAACAACGTGTATGACGTACATGTGTGTTCACACAATCATGTTCAACACATTTGTCCTGTTTTAAGGCCCGCCGCAAAGTAGACCCACGAAAAGCAACCCACGCTGTGGGATAATTTTGTAAACCATTGCTATAGAATTATTCATAACTAGCCGTCAGGCTCGCTTCGCTCGCCATATCCGTCTAGCCAGTCTGGACCCCCGACTGGGTCGTCCAAAAATTAGATCAGCGGGCTCGCTTCGCTCGCCTGCATGTAGACCTTAGCGGAACCTCTGTACCGAATTTGAACGTATTATGTCAATTTGATCTCGAAAAACACCTGTTACTATATCGGCGTATCTTTGGCGAACAAAATTCTTCCATCTCAGCTAAACCTGTGTACTGAATTTTTTTTAATATATTTCCATCAATTATTGAAAAAGGTGAGGAAACGCAGAAAAGCTGGGAAAAAGCTAATTTTGGCTAATTGGATAGGTTGGTATTTGGGAGGTCCTGGATAAATGCATTTCAATCTTCAACTTGGTGCCAACCTAAAAAAGTCAACTCAACTTAATGCCAACCTGACAAAATTATTAATTTAGTTACCAGAACAACTGTTTTGAAGAGGTACTCTCTCTAGATTATAGTTCTATATTAACATATGGTATGGACATTTCAATTATAATTTTAAGATATTGGAATAAGAAGAATATACATGCTAAAAGACGAACTTTAAACCCTTAAAAACCACCCTTGGAATTCAAATATCGCCAAAAGATTTCTTAGTGCGCCTCTAAAGGGCCAACTGAGCATACCCACCAAATTTGAACGTTTTTGGTCCGGTAGATTTTTAGTTCTGCGAGTGAGTGAGTGAGTGAGTGAGTGAGTGAGTGAGTGAGTGAGTGAGTCAGTCAGTCAGTCAGTCAGTGAGTGCCATCTCGATTCTATATATATAGATCAATCAGCTGACAAGAGGATTATTCATTGCATGTATTACACAGATTTCTAGAGAAGCCTAGCACTGGTTTACTAAATATCCCACGGCGTGGGTTGCTTTTCGTGGATTAGCGTGAGTCTACTTTGCGGCGGGCCTAAGGCCATGGTCACCCATACACACAGTATATTCGGGGTTCTCTAACTCCACCACAGTACAAGAAAATTCGACTGATGAAACGAAATAGTATATTTCGCACCTAGAGCAGAAAATGAGATTTTTCCAGCTCGAAATCGGTTTTCAAGTCCGAGGCCGTAGGCCGAGAGCTGGAAAAACATTTTTGCCCGTGGTGCGAACGATATTTTTCGCCACACTACAGGTATTGCTGACAAAATAAATAAAGAATACAAAATAAAGAATACTCGTTAAGCTATCGTACCTATCTCTTGATTTTAGTGGTAGAAGATTTGCAGTCAGGATTTCAGATTCTTTTAAAATTTCACTTGGAATACCACAGTCATCTTCAAGCATTTTTGAAAATTCGGAATGCACTAATCAACAATAAATAATTGAATAAAACAGGTTAGTTTGCGAAGCGAAGCGAATTAGTTTGATTCGAAACTGGAACTGAAATCATGGCGACTTCAGCTGATGATGAAAGTGGACACTCGCCCGATCTAGCGGATGACTTATTAACTACTTCCATGAGCGGCTGGAAAGAGACAACTTTCTGGCCTAGACCGGAAAAGAAACCCTTTTCTGACGTCGTCTGCAAACAAGGTCTTTCAGATCTACGTAGGGACTGGAAAACAGCTGCTTTCTGTGCAGTGTGGCGAAAAAGTATCACTGTTCAACGAAATGTAACTGAATGAAAAACAGGAAGTAACTGCAATGAACTCATCCAATAAGTACAAGGAAAATTAAATGAGTAGAGCGTGAAAATAAACCGCGTTTAACGGAAAATAACTGTGTAGGAACAGGGAAATAAGTGTCGAATATATCTGAGTTTAACGTGAACGGCGATTCTAACCGAAGTCAAACAGATGTAGGCAGAGACAGCCCTTCGCTGACTGCTAAGTAAACAACGATAATGGCCAAATCTGACAGTTCTCTCCATTAATAACCAACCACTGGTGGATGCTAACACAAAATGAACTCAGAATTGCTGGAATGCGTTGCAAGAGAACGAGAGATGAAGAAAAGGTGAGCGTGATAGAGTGAGTGTGAGGGTGTGAGAGAGTGGGGAGATTGTGTGAGAGTGGGAGAAAGAGATAGATTGATTGAGTATTGATTGATTGAGTACTTTATTTATGTAGATTACAATATATACTGGCTTATACACTTATATACAATAGCTTACAATACAGCAAAATTATAGATGAATTTACATAATATAGACTAAGAAAATAATTATTGAACTGTATATAATATGAAAAAGCAATTTGTAATATAATAACTATGGATAATAATTATATTGTTATGCATCTACATAAATTGGCGGAGCTTTGGACATATCAATGTCCATTCTTCGGAAAGAATATTAAAAATATCCTCCCCACTAACTCTCTACCAAAACCCAGAGAGGATGTCAAGGAGATAGAATGAGATACCAATATTGATAAAAAGTGATGGAAGTAGAATTTTGATGATTGATTGTTGCAAGTGAGCCCTATGCAGAATTAGTGATGACTCGACGCTCCACAGTAATCATGTTTTCTTCACAATATATGTGTAGTAACTGACCTATTTTCATTCATAACCGTATGAGGATGAGGATTATAGTTTTAAATGTATGAATATCGCCGATGAGAATGATATAGATACTGGTATTGGTGAGATTAAGTTATATTTGTTGAGTTGTGAAGTGAACAATTACAATACTTAACTCATTCCTGACCATGTGCAGCCTTATCTAAATTTGGGAGAGGAATAGCACAAGGTTACCTTATTTTTTCTCTCCCTATCATTTTAATGAATATCAGGGCACCGAGCTTCGCTCGTTATTTATTTATAATCTATTGATAAACAGAACACATTTCTTTTAAATTATTGGGGAAGCACAGCCCAAAACTGTTTCTTCCCCGAATTTTGATTTATACACTATAAATAGTCCAGAGAGTAGGTTATGTTCCATACACTTGAATTCAGGTTCAATTTTCAGTCCAAACATTTAAAAACAAAAAAGTTCTTATTTAGATTATTTACAAACCAAGTTGAATAACGACTCACTAATCACTTGAAACTGTCAAATAATGAATAACTTTGATAATTATTATGATATACTCTAGTTTAGAATGACTATCATGTCATGTCAACAAATCAGATTATTTTGATCAAGTCGAATAAAATTTCTCGATAATATTTCTCGCTGATTGATTACACAGCTGGAAATAATTCTGTCGCTCTCCAACACACGCATCTTCTGTTTCGACAGACGACGAAATTATCATCTGTTTTTCCAAAGATGATTATTTTCCAAATAATTGTTATCCTTTTCATGTCCTTCAGCGAATTTTCCCAGGGATGAGACCTAGTGCAATCGAATTTTCATATCATGAACCTACTATGTTCCAAATTTCGTGAAAATCGTTAGAGCCGTTTTTGAGATCCGTTGAAAATAAATAACCAGATATAAAAATACAAATATGAACAGATATACAAAAATTGCTCGCTTAATATAATAGGATGTAGGTACTTATTTTATGAATCAATAACGAATAAAGAATTTATCCAAAATTTAAAACTAGAATATTGTCTGAAAATATCACGAATTTATTGATAACTAGCAGGTAACCCGTGCTCCGCAAGTGTCTGATTGAAAACTTGACCAACTGAAATCTTGAAGTATTTAAAATAGGCCTATATAGTCCATTCACTATATACATTGGTGCGTGCAATTTGTATTGTAGCTCTGATTTTTTAATATATTATTTGGGTACATGAGAGAAGTCCAGAACCAATTTCTTCATGCAAAATTTCCTTGTGCTAGATACAGAGTGTCCCAAAAACCTCGCATTTTCGGCTCATTTTCCAGTTTTCAGCTATTTCTGCCAAATCTCGTAATCGAACAGAAATATTTTTTTTTGTTTTTTTTTTTAATTAAAAAATTATAAATGAAATGAATAGGGAACTCTCTATCTTCAATGAGTACTGAGTTATGATTTTTCAAAAATGAGTGAAATTTGAAGAAAAAATCAACTTTGATGAATTTTAGTTTTTGATCAACAATATAAACCGATTATTACCATTTAGATGTAATCCCTTTGGGCGTATTTTTGTGCTCTACAATCTGAGATCAGGTAGAGCACTCTATCTCATATAGATTTTCAGGTACACCTGACAACAATGCTCCTTGTATTGTGAAAACACCCAATTTTCAGCTTCAACCATCATCACCAACTACATTGTCCTCACATTGATATTTCACACAATGACATAAGTTCATGAGTTTATGTTCTATAATAACCACCCGATAGATGCACTTCATTTCAGTATTTCCTAAAAGGAATTTGCTCGGAATGAAGTTCCGTTCAACAAAATGGAGCCCAAATGATGACGTATACACTTCAGCCAATGAGAGCTCATTGTGGGTGTGTACTCGTACCAAGCACTGAGTTGTACTGGCATGTGATTGGTCGATTGTTTGTGATGTGTAGAGCTCTCAGCTGACATTGAAACTGGGATCCACCAATAGAATTCGAGAGGGCGTTCTGTCAACTAACTGCTTGTTTCTAGAATAATATTAGTAATATGAATAACTTTTCAGGTCAATCTGTTCCAAATACGGAACAATGACTAGCAGGTAACCCGTGCTCCGCAAGGGTCTACTTTGAAACTTGACAAACAGGGAACTTGATCCACTGAAATCTTTAAGAATTGATAATAGGCCTACAACCACTCTCGGTGAATTGAGAATATATTTACAAAATTTCAAGATAATAATTCCAGTAGTTCAGACGTGATGATGCGTCATCCGTGAATTATTGATAATAGGCCTATAATATAACCATCCTCGGTAAATTGAGAATCTATATGCAGAATTTCAAGTTAATCAGTCCAGTAGTTCGGACGTGATGATGCATCATTCGTGAATTTCCTATCCCGTAAATGCATAAGCCAATTCTTTCCACTCTATATTATTATGTATGTAGCTTCCCAATAATTTTGCGATATTCCTATATAATATTCGAGTATTTCATTATAAAATCATATCAAGTTTACAAGTTAATCAGTCCAGTAATTCAGACGTGATGATGAATCATTCGTGAATTTCCTATCCCGTACATGCATAAGCCAATTCTTTCCACTCGATATTATTATGTATCTAACTTGCCAATAATTCTGCGATATTCCTAGACAATATTCTAGTGTTTCATTATAAAATTACATCAATCGATACTATATCCTTGTGGTAAACTTTTGTTCGCATTGGCCTTTGCACTGAAAGCTGTTACATTGTGATTTCCACTCGATATTATTATGTATGTAGCTTCCCAAAAATTTTGCAATATTCCTAGACAATATTCTAGTGTTCCATTATAAAATTATATCAATTGATACTATATCCTTAAACTATAAAATCCTTGTGGTGGATTATTGCTTTTATTAGCCTTTTCATTGAAATCTGTTACATTGCGATTTCAAGAAACATCAAGGGGCTTACTAAAGCAGATTCGCTATAAAAATTTAAAGAGAAATTTGAAGAGAAAGTGTTTTGGTGAACAGACTGACGCTTCATCGGAGATAATAACAGTAATCAAGCAAGGGTTTTGGAATAGATAATGCTTCCTTCTGACTCATGAAATGACTGACTTCGTAACTTTCATTTTTCGTGCTGTTAGTTGTACAGTAATCTCTACTATGCAAAAATACTTGCAATGTGATGACAGCTTGGAACAAACTGTTACAATTTGCGTGCAATTTACATTGTAAGTGGGCCGATTCTAGGTTGGTGTACAGGCGCTAGTAGAACATGAATTCCTCCCTCGACGTGTTCAAGCATGAACTATTCATAGCCTGCTGGTGCAGTTTGGATGTTCTGATCTTACAAGGCTTCAACACTACAAAGCGAGCTCGTAATACAACATGGCTTTGATTCGCTAATCCTGTCCTTTCTATGGTAATCGAACTCTGACCCATCATTGTATCGTATTCAAGCCAGATAATAGGAATTATGTGAATGGTTACAATGTGGCGAAATATCCTGATTGTTGAGAAGGATTCAATTATTTAAATAATCATTGATAATTGAAACAGGTATATCGATTGTTGGAAGGAATTCAATTATTTCAATATGACTCTATAGAGTTGGTCAATCTGAAATGAAGTTGGAAATATCCTGATTGTTGAGAAGTATTCAATTATTTAAATACCATTAAATACAATTAAAAAATATGACTTTGAAGAGTTAGTCAATCTACAATCTTATTGATTTTGATCATTGGCTATTATTTATCTTTGAAATAGGTATTCCGATTGTTGGAAAGGATTGAATTATTTCTATGTGGATGTAATGAAATAGTCGATCTACAATCTGATTGATTATTATTGATAATTGGAATAGGTATTCCGATGATTATTATTGATAATTGGAATAGGTATTCCGATTGTGAAAATGATTGAATTTTATTCCCATGTAACTCTAATAATCTACTCAATCTACAATCTTATTGATTTGTCAATGATCAATCAATCATTGAGTTATCATACCGTATCAATCTTATACACATAAGATTTTATAAGAAGCATTTTGAGAAGGTTATGGTTCTCTGTTTACTAGCATGACATGAGAAAATTGGGTCAATGTCGATTTTTTGAAATCACTAACAAAACAAGTTGACATCAACAAGTGATCAATACTAAATAAAAAGTGGTAGATTTTTTTTTTTATTTATGGTCAGAGAAAACTACTATAATGCTGTATTCTGTGGTATGGTCTTTCTATACAGTGTGGATTTTTATTTCCACTATGGTTATAATTTTTCTCCTAAAGAAAAACTATTATTATAGAAACTCAATTGCAATAATGCAATGAATAATTGCAAACTTATTGCAATGATTATTATCACTCTTCTGAAGAAGATCTATTATTAAGGAGACTGTTGCAATAAGTTTTGTTGTTGTATCTTTCTGGGATCATAAAGAATACTGATTTGAGGGCTTCTGTTGGGAATAGAATTCATAAGTTATTCTTCTCCAACATAAGTACGAACATTTTCATTGTTTCATAATCACATTTCTCACCAGTTTCTACCAGATTTCTCCAGTCGACATCCAACAAACATAAATATTTACTCAGTTCACGCAACGCCTTTCTACGACAAGCTGGAGAACCAACTGGATTGACATAATTTTGTAAAACTTCATTTCAAGTAGTGGTAACTTTTGCTTCAAGCGTTGAGGAAGTGGGGTTGAAGATATTGATGAAAATCCTGGAACCACTTGGAATGTTTCTGCATATCTGACAGTATTATCGTACATCGATTGACTACGAGTGACTTGTTTGTTTTGTGCTTGACTTACTACAAAAATATTTTGCTTGAAAATCAATGAGTGAGGTCGAGAATATTGGAAACTTGAAGCGTTCAGCTTGGATAACGGAGAAAATTACTGCAGGGAGCACTTGAATAACTGGTGAGTTGTCTTGATTATCTCAAGCTTCTTATATTATTGAATGCATAATAATTTCAACTGTTGCTGAAATGTTTTAACTTTTTTCTGAAATTATTGGCTAATTTTTCATTAGATATTGATAGCCTAATAAAAATATAGATTTCAAGATATTGCAGCCTAATAAAAATCCGATTTTCATTTCCTATGAACTATGATTTGTTGAGGATGAAGCTATTTTGCATGAGTAGCCTAATTGGTGTGATGACTCTCAGCCTATCCTCTGTTTGTATGATCACTGTTGATCTACTGTTGCTACTTCTTGGACATTCTACAAGTGTGTATTATTCTGGTATTATGACGATCAATTTTATCAATAGAAGACTGATCTGAACAGTTCCGTTTTTATTATGATCAATTCGATGTTCTATAATAATAATAATATTGTGTGACCTCTGGTTGGCTCAGGTCTGGTGTCAGAGTTTTCAGGTCGCAACTGATCAATTACAGGGCCTCTGATATGACCTAACGACTGCTTTTTAGGCAGCCGATGTTCTATAAGAGATAAAAGAATACTATTCATTAATATCAATCATGAATAAATGGGAATAATTATTATCTACTAAATAGACTGAACAGATAAGCGAGATTATATCGAAGAAAAATCATAAAATCAAAAGTACTACACCTATATCTAGTTCTAATAAAAAAAAAAACATGAGTAAAAATATAAATGTGCTTACAAATTCATATTATTCATGACAAAGAATCATACTTCACCATCATCATCTTACGTTCAAGGATTAGGTTAATGCCTGTTCCGACTTACAAACAGCTTATTAATATCTATATTTCAATTACAAAATTACGCTATAATATATACAAGTAGTGTATTTATTGCCATCTCTTCCGTGGCCTACCAATAGATCTTTTCCCTGCCAGTTTATAATTCAATATCTGTAGTGGAAGCCTTTCTGCCGGCTTTCTTTCCACATGGTCTTTCCACTGCTTCCGGCATTGTGTGACTTTTTCCAACAAGCTGTTAATTCCTAGCTCTGCTCGGATATCATCGTTTCTGATGTGGGCCCTTCTACTTCATTGGATGGAAACAAAGTCACTAATAATATCAATTCAAATTACTAGTCTCTGTAGTCAAATCATTATCAATCCCTAGTAAACTGAGAGCTTGAACATTAAGCTGTAAAATATATAGTATAGTGTAGTGAGTGGGTGAAGAACCACGAATGACCAATTGACTTAAGTTGAAAGCTCTGTCACTGGACGAGACTAGACACGCCCAAGTATTCCAAATATGGTCATGAAAACTACAAATAACTTATGGTCGTGTAAACAACAAGGTAACTTAGTAACTAACAGAAATTTTCGCTTCAAATTGAAGTATTTTGATTGATATCGACTTTTGGAACGGTTGATTTGAAAGCTAAAAACTCAAATGATCTGAACGTTTTAAGATTTAAAACTTGATTGAATAAAAACACAAAAATGTTGTCAAATTCTACACTGTTTTATTTAGTACACGACCAAGGTCAACTCGAAAATGTGACCGGTGTGGTCACGAAACCTTGGTCGTGTACTAAATACAACAGTGTAGAATTTGACAACATATTTGTGTTTTTATTCAATTATGCAACGGTTCAACAATATTGACAATGACTCAGTCGAATTTTTTATTAAAAACTTGAATAGATAGTAAGCAGAAATACATCTTCGGCAAAGATACATTGATTAAAGATGAAGTATCATTTCATTATTTATTTTATCAGTACTATTCTAGCTTCACATTTGCCAACCTTGGATTCTATTACAAATGAATGAAAGCAGAATTAGGTTAAATTGCGATTGCAAGCTTATAAGTGGAGAATTACTCTAAACTCTCCCGGTACAGTCAGCAACAAAAGTGAGTCGATAGAAACGTTGTAATAATGAACTAGAAAGACTGAGTAATAGACGGTACAACATAGTAATAGACGTTGAACGTGAATGGCACTGATTTAGCAAATTGAGCCAGATTACACAAATGTTCCATGTTCCAGCTAAACGCGATTTGTGACTATCTGCAAGCGCTGGTGAATTGACATAGTCTTTTGACGCATGAAATATTCAGAGCGTACGTCTAGTCTTGGTATATATGTGTGTGTATATATGTAGAGGGCTGGTTTTTGGCTGGTAGTCAATTATTTATGGTTGAATATGCGAGTCAGAACCTGTGATGGCGGTGACTCCCCTAGCATGGTGACATGTCCTCTACCTCACCAAAGTGAGGTCCACAATATGATAGCAGTATTTGATTAACATTGTGTTGCTATCCTTGTCTATCATTCGACAAAGCAGATAGTGATATCCTTTCCTAGCTCCGTTATGTTTCCAGATCGGTTATCAACAATGTAGAAATATATTTGATTAACAAACAATAATCTCAATGGTGAAAATTCAATACTTGATCATTGAAAACTATATTTTCTTGGCGAATAAAATATAATTGATTATTTTAAATAAGAATGAACAGTTTATATTACATCAGATAATATACCGTTATCAGCTATCCTCTATAAGAGGGCAGTGGCAAGGCAGAGTATCGGCAACGCTGTACTCTTATCTTTCTCCACTGCCATTAATACGTGGACATTACTATATCAACTCCAGCACTCACATTGTGATGAATTCGGTCCTGATTGAATTTATGGTGGCTTGAATACATCCTCATTTTAATAATCAACGAGCGGGGAATTCGTCTGTAGATTTTGTATAAATATCACTGGTGTTTATCTGGATGAAATTTTCTGATTTCTGTGACTGATACCTTTGTAATCGAGGGAGATGCTATGATTTCCGCCATTGAAACTTTATGTAGTTGCCTTTGCTCTTGATGGGAGATTATTATTTATTTGTCATGAATTAGTCAGTTAATGAGGTTTTCAACTACGGAAGAGGAATTTTTCCTCAAAATATGTCGATAAATTCGATGATGTATTCAATGAATTTTCTTGAAACATTTTCTATCAGGATCCAAGTGTCGATAAACTGAACATATTTGAATACATAACAAAATCCTGGGTATCTCAATGAGTAGCCCAATATGGTCTTGAGAGCTGACAATAATATTGTACATTCTTCCATTCATAATTATTATATTATCCATTTGGTTTGTTAGCTCCTAAGCTTCATTTCATTTGTTGTTGTTTCACGGTATCATGACCATATTTGGGATATTTTTTCACTTTTTGTGTAGTTGAGAAGTTGATATTGTGGTAATTATTCATATTGAATGAAGAAGACTAAGAAATTGTCAAAAACCACAGATCTATTGATACTTAGAAAGACCGGTTTCGGTTATTACACCATTGTCAATCTCTGATAAAGAGTCTTAGACCGGTTTCGGTGTGAGACTCTTTATCAGAGATTGACAATGGTGTAATAGCCGAAACCGGTCTTTCTAAGTATCAATAAATCTGTGGTTTCTGACAATTTCTTAGTCTTCTTCATTCAATATTTGGAATACTTGCACGTGTCTAGTCTCGGCCAATCACACCAACTTTCATTGGTCGAGAGCTATTGGCCAATCGTAGGGCTTCCCATATACTATTTATATTCTGCTGCTCAATATTCAAGCTTTCAGTTACTATACAGTGGTCAGATAATGATGTAACAACCGGTACTAGTAACTCTAATACTTTCAATAGATTGCTGGTTCTGACAATATCAAGTCACTTTTATTCAATCCTCAGATTATTTCAGTATACAGTATTTTCATCATCCGACGATATTATTTTGCAAATTCAAAAGCAATAATAACTCATATAACTTGCTTTGGTGTCTTAAATGAAGAAGAATACAATTGTATCAGTAGTGATACACTCATGTGTCATGATTAGATAAAACAAAAAACATACATCTTCGTAAACTGCGCAAGGATACAACAATTCTTCACAATATTACCCTATCTACAAGCTTCATCTGCAATTTTAGAGAATAGCCGTTGAATCAAGATAGAGAGCTTCCTTTCTCCCATTGTTTTTGTGCTTGCTTTATATTATTCCTCTCGTATAGGAGAAGAAATTGGTGTAAATATCTGGCAGGATATTTTTTCATAAGCTTGTCTCGCGTGACTTGGCTTATAGTGGCCCTCTCAAGAACGAGGTTAAGGCTCGCCTATATTTTGTAACCTAGCTTTCCAGTTACTAATCAATCCGGCTTTTTGAGTTATTTCCCGTTTTCTTCCCTCTTCAATTTTCTTTTTTCTCTGCGCCTCACTTTTTGCCTTCAAAACATCAGAGATGTTTCTAGTCATATCTTCTTTTTTCAAGTTACTCCTTTTATTCTTCCCTCTTCAATTATATCTTTCTCTCTGCACCTCACTTTTTATTTTCAAAACAGAAATGTTCTTCGTTCATTCCTTTTTCTTTTCCCTATTCATTTTAGCTATTTCCCTTATTTTTCCCTCTTTAATCTTCTTTTTTCTCTGCGTCTTACTTGTTACCTTTGAAAAATAAATGTTCTTAGCATATTCCCTATTTTTCTTTGTTATTTCCTTATTTCTCTCGCTTCAATCACCTTTTTTCTCTGTATCTCACTTCCTACCTTCGAAACAAAAATATTTTCAGCTCATTCCTTATTCTCTCTCTTTCCATTTTTCACCTACAAATGGTGTGGAGAAGCACCTAAAATGACCTCCGTCAATAATAAATAATGGAGTTCAAGGTTAACGGATGCCACTACTACACATCTCCATCGTACTCTATTATTTAGTTATTATTATTATTATTATTTAGTGAGATAGTTTTCAGTAGGAAACTGGATATTGCTTCAAGTAAGCAATTCACAATTCTCAATTGCTACTTCCAGACTATAACTATTTGTAAGAGTTTTTGTTCTAGTAAGGGAAATGTCAATAACCTTCTGTTGTTGAACTTGGAAGTGATTTAACACATTAATCTCTTATCTTTCCAATAACATCAATGAGCAAGCTGTGAAGAAAATCATCAAGTACATCCACTCTCCCTTTTCATGAATGGGATATTTCTGTAAGATGGATATTGTCATCTCACTCCTCAACTATAAACAAATTCACAATAGTTACATTCAATAGTGCTTTTGAAAATGCAATAGCATAAATAGACATCCCATGGTATAGGGCGTTTATGTCGCAACTTTTACTGTTATCCCAAACCGATAGCTCACGTAGTTCTTTCCCATGCAGCTGTGTGACGCTGGTAGTCTCTCAAATTGTGCCGTTCATACACTCTCACCCCAGCAAAACAGTAAAAACTGACAATAATCTACGGTAATCGGCTTGAGATAACAGTAGAAGTTGCGACATAAATTCCCTATACCATGGGATATCTACTTAAGCTATTATTTCTCTATGGCAATAGTATATTTTCAATTATCAACTTCCGCATTGAAAAAAAACCCTTGCACTTTCCATAATATCCCACGCACAAGAAGAAAGCTCATGTGAGCATCATCATATGCAATAGAAAAAAATCCAATCAATATGGATATCATGTACTCCTGTGTCGTGGAATAACATATTAATCGCTTTCCAATCGGAAAATTCAGACAGGCAGGGTGCGTATGCGGAAGTGTAAACCCACTCTAGCGAGGTCCACGTTGTGCCACTGCCTTCTATAGAGGTATACCTCTGATACCGGTATAACTCATCCTATTATATCAAGCGAGCAATTTCTGTATATCTGTTTGTATTTTTTATTTTTATATCTGGTTATCTGGTTACATGGTTATATATGGTTATTTATGTTCAACGAAAACGGCTCTAACGATTTTCACGAAATTTGAAAAATAGTAGGTTTTTTTTTTTTTTTATTTCACAATTTATTTCCAGAAAGTACATTTTACAATATATTCCCTGAAAATTACTCCCTCTAATATGGAACAAGTCCGTGTTTAGAGGAGGAGTCATTACAACAATAGACACAATACAAGAAAAAAAATTTAACTTTCCACTGCTGTAGTTTACAAGCATAAGCTATTCAAACATATTTACATATAACAATACTAACACATAAAACAATAATTGAAAGAAATATAATCTCAAATTCTTAGCCAATAAGTAATAATAGAAATAGATTCAATAAACAAAAACTGATTGCTTCCTTTCTTTTTTCATAGTACTGGAAACAAACATTAAATGCACTCATTTACACATTTTGAAAACAATAATTTCTACAATACATAATTATTAACATGAATAGAAGAATAATAATCATTTCTCATAACATATGAGACAGGTACTGGTACAGGCCAAGACTGGTACTTATTCAGGATCAATACTAAACTGCATTCAAAAGCAATGCCAATTCTGAGTTAATATCAGTAGAAAAAAGGAATTTTTTAAGCTCTAACTTGAAGCATTTCTGATTGATTTTTTGTCTTAATTCTGGCGGCAATTTATTGAATAATCTTGGGGCCAGATAATAGAAATGTCGCTGCCCTGTGGTCGTTTCCCTTCTTGTCTCCTCTACCATTCCTGACACCATCCTTCTAGTTTGATGTGCATGAGGTAACATTGTAAAACTGTTTATGATATCAAAATTCGATTGCACTAGGTCTCATCCCTGGAAAAACTCGCTGAAGGACATGAAAAGGATAATTCATCCTTGGAAAAAATAGATGAAGATTTCGTCGTCTATCGATAACAGAAGATGTGTGTGCCTGTGTGAGAGATCAGCTGTGTAATCAATTAGCTTACCGTATCTCGCGAGAAATCTAGAAATTTTAATTGACTCGATCAAAATACAGTAATCTGATTTGTTGGCACGGGATGGTATATATATACCAAATTTGGGATAAT
This sequence comes from Nilaparvata lugens, assembly GCF_014356525.2. Classification (NCBI taxonomy): domain Eukaryota; kingdom Metazoa; phylum Arthropoda; class Insecta; order Hemiptera; family Delphacidae; genus Nilaparvata; species Nilaparvata lugens. The sequence continues at coordinate 4,697,686 of NC_052511.1, read as the reverse complement.
ATTCAAAGTTAATCATTATTTCACAGTTATTTCGAAGTGATTAGTGAGTGTTATTTTGTCATTCAATTTGGTTTCTAAACAATCTATATTAGAACGTTTATGTTTTCAGATATTTGGACTGAAAATTTGACCTGAAATCAAGTGTATGGAACATAATCTACTTTTTGGAATATTTATAGTGTATAAATCAAAATTCGGGGAAGAAACAGTTTTGGGCTGTGCCTGTTAGTCCTTCCCCAATCATTTTGAAGAATTGAGTTTTGTTTATCAATAAATAAATAAAGAGCAAAGCTCGGTGCCCCAATATTGTAATATTAACTGTTCATTCTTGTTCAACACAATCAATTATATTCTATTGGACAAGGAATTATTTTCCAATGATGAGTTTTAATATTTGAGATTGAATATTCTCTTGATTAATTATAATTCCACATTGTTGAAAAACGATCTTACGACGTTGCAAAGCTAGAAAAAGACAGCTTCATCTGGTTTGTCGAATGATAGACAAGGATAGCAGCAACAATGTACTGCCATTATAACGTGGACCTTACTGTAGACCAGAAGGGAGGCAGAATTGTAGTAGTAGCATCAGCATGGGAAGCAGACAAGAGACAAAACGTGATTAATACTCTGTGTCATGTACAGAACACCACCTGCGTTCTATTATCTTCCTAATCCTTGCATCATACCCGTTGCCATTCCCGGTTTGAATACGGAATCGGTACGGAAATTTTGCCGCTTCTCAGTTGTGAGTTGTGTGGCTTTGCTACGCGCCTAATTATTCTGCAAGATGCCTACTTAGCAGTGTTGTCAGGTTGTCGAATTTCGTGCTCAATGTGATTTGAAATCATCATCGGTAGCAGTCATGAATGACAGTTTATGAGCGAGTTCCTCAACCCTGTAGGCTTATTTATTGTTTGAAAATGATTTTGATGTTGTTTCATCATGCCATATTGTGTATTATTAAAGCTCTAAAATCATACCAATGAGAGCAGAGTAAGTTTTGAGAAATTGGGTAACAATAATGATGAGGCATGATAACATCAGTGTAAGTTCATTTCGTATAAATGGGTTTAAAATGATTTTCCTCCACCTACTGTCTGAAGTACATACTTTACTCCCTGAAACATAATACTAAAGTGTCACTTTTTCGCTTTCGGTAGTAAAAAACAGAAAAATCTGGTGTGGTACACTCACACAACTTTCCTTGCTCATATTTGAAACTATGATCAGACTTTTGTAAATGTGTATATATATGATTGTTTTCAGAGTACTTTTTCTTTTGTGTAAATTGCGAAATTCGATGATTTTTTTAGTCGTCATTTTTTTAAAGTCGTCAAACAGCTGTTCTACAGATGAAATATCTCGACTATGTGTTCTTTTTATGAACTGCTCTACCTACCTACCTCATGCACGAGAAGGAGGTTACAAAGTCCATTTCTCAAGGATGGGGTGAACCCCCCATTAGTTTCCCAGAAAGGAGACTCATGCCAGTTGATGGAGCTGATAAATAACTATACAGAGTATGAATTTGAAATAAATCAGTCGAGTAATTTTTGAGAAAATCGTGAAAAACATGGTTTTTCAGTAATTATCCGCCATTTTTCTCGAGAATATTATGTAGCTCCTGCAATTTTCCTATAAATGAGACTCATGCCAGTTGATGGAGCTGATACTATACAGAGTATGAATTTGAAATAAATCAGTCGAGTAATTTTTGAGAAAATCGTGAAAAACATGTTTTTTCAGTAATTATCAGCCATTTTTCTCGAGAATATTATGCAGCTCCTGCAATTTTCCTAGAAATAAGACTGATGTCAGTTGATAGGGCTTATAAACAGCCCTATATTCATGGTATGAATTTAAAGAAAATCGTTAGAGCCGTTTTTGAGAAAATCGTGAAAAACATGGTTTTTTAGTAATTATCCGCCATTTTTCTCGAGAATATTACGCAGCTCCTGCAATTTTCCTAGAAATGAGACTGATGTCAGTTGATAGGGCTTATAAATAGCCCTATATTCATGGTATGAATTTAAAGAAAATCGTTAGAGCCGTTTTTGAGAAAATCGTGAAAAACATGGTTTTTTAGTAATTATCCGCCATTTTTTCCGCCATCTTGAGTTGAATTTTATTGAATTTCTTATTGTCGGGTCCTCATTGTATAATGACCTTAAGTTTAAAATTTCAAGTCAATCGGTTAATTAGGAATGGAGTTATCGTGTTCACAGACATACACACATACACACACAGACCAACACCCAAAAATCATGTTTTTGGACTCAGGGGACCTTGAAACATATAAACTTGAAATTAGGGTACCTTTTTTTTGGAAAGCAATACTTTCCTTACCTATGGTAGTAGGGCAAGGAAAGTAAAAACTCCCTAGGGAGGAAAAGTGACTCCATTTAAATAACATGGGAAGCATCTCTATTTCAAAAACGTATATTTGAAATAGGTTAGAAGGTCTAAGCTCTGATGAGGAAGCATAATAGAGTAGTCATTAAACCAACTAAATTTAATAGCTCAACCAGACATTTGATCAATATATGAAATTTATGTTTGAAGGCTAAAATTGTTACAAACTTCATATCACTATACTAAGAAAATGTATAAATTCTTTTTTTATTCCATGTTATTCAGAATACCAGCCAACGAATATTCCTCATCAACTAATCAAATTTAAAACGGGAAATTGATGATCATAGCTGTAGTTGTGGCGGCCATTGTTGTTATAAATTTTGCCGACAGATCATCAGCGCATCGCGGAGAACTGTCAATACAAGCCAGCTGTTTCTATTTACTTTTTAGATTATTTTGTGACACATTGTTTGGTCACGTACGTTTTTATTTTTTTTTATTTGCAGTTTTTATAAAAATGTAGGTGGAGAAAAAATGTTTTGTATATAACGAGTGAAAAATGTTTTTTCTCCCTCAGGAAAATTTTTGCCCTCGGCTTCGCTTCGGGCTTCAAACATTTCCCTCAGGGAGAAAAAATATACTTTCCACTCTAGATATACAAATAACTATTTCAAGCCCTTTTATTGAAAAATGCGGAAGATTTGCTGTGAAAGTTGAAACTTTATTTCTGTGTTGATGTGGATGACATCATATAATCGATATCCATATTGAATGAAAACAGCTTGATATTGTCAAAAACACTAATTGATGAAAGCAATATTTGAGATATCAGTTTCGGATTTTAAACCATTATCAATCTCTAGTAAACTGGACATTGAGCAAAAGAATATTATAGTGCTGGTGAAGCCCTACGATTGGCCAATAGCTGTTGACTAATGAAGGTCGAGATCTACACTGCCATGGCCGAGACACGCCCAAGTAGGCTCGGCCAATCACAGTCGAGCTCAATCCCCATTGGTCGATCGTGAGGCTACACTCACACTATAATAATATGCTGCTGCTCAATGTTTGAGCAGGTTTCAGTTTACTAGAAATTGATAATGGTGTAACAACCGAAACTATCTCAAATTGATCTCATAAATCGGTGGTGTTGACAATATCAAGTCGTTTCCATTCAATCTGAATATTTACAACAACATTACCTCCGCAACAACACAGAAAATAGTTGGATATTCTATACTGCTTTGGATGGAATATAATGATTTGAGTCACTGTGTTACATACCTTATTGGTGCTAGGATTAGAAATTGAATAAGAGAGGAACGAATAGATTGGGAAGTTGATATAAGTTAGATCGTTCTGTCCCATCCTCAAAGTTCATTGAACCGTATCAGATTAATTTATTCATTATCATTTTGAGATTTATTTTTATAACCTGACGATGGTGTGATCACCGAAACTAGTAGTTACATTACTATTTGTATTCTTGTTTTATTATGTTATTAATTTTAAAGGGTACTATAATTATATTTTATTCATTAATCTAGTTATAAACAATATTATTCTTCGTAATGATTGGGTGAGATACAACAAGCACTGCCCTAATGGCTCCTTTCTCGAATTTTGATTTACTGCTCCACAAAGTACTGAGAGACAAAGTATACGTTTCTTCCACTTAAATTTGTGTGCAATTTTCGGAACAGATACATATTAACAAGACACTTTTCATTTCAATTAATATCAAAACCCATACTAGAAACTCTATTCCTCTCAATATTTTGATAATCATCACGTTATCCCCAAAAAATTCCGATGCTCAAAAAACGTCACCACTTCAATGCTCCACGGCAAGTCCTGGATCAACAAAAGTTGGTGTTTTGTTGGAGAGAAATTTAATGAGGTTATCGTATTATATGTAATTGACAGGTGGTATGTTGTGTGAGTTTTAATGAAGCTCACATTATACAACTAAGCGCCAAGAATATCAATAATAATTGCAATGGAATTTTAGTTGTATTAACTTGTTTGTTTAATTGATTGTGGATGAATAATCTGAAGATTCTGCTTACATTGATAGTTGAAAGTGAAAATGAGCTCTATCATTCTGAAAGAGGACGATAAAATTGGCTTCAAAAACCAAGCTAGTAGCTCTAATCAAGTAGTATTTGTTCTACTGTTGTCTCTGAATGATATCTAAGGAAACAACTATGGTAATATTTATTTGTTCTACATATTTCTTCACATGTTGAGTCAGGTGATACCTGTTTTTATGGTGAGACGTTGAGAATAGATGGACTTGAAGATATCACGAACTCAACAGGCGTGCACTAGAATATCGAAAAGAGACAGTTACTTTCTCTAGCACGCAACTGGAATCTACTGAGTGCTGGTTTTCCTTTCTGATATTTCTCTTTTGTTTCGTTTTTGTACTCTACCTCCAACAGAAACGCTCCGAGATATTGTCTGTTATGAGTAATAATTTAGGCATTACTACAAACGTTTTTAGCCAAGTTACCCTTGGACACGATAAACTGTCAGTTCCGGCTGCTTTTTATTCATCTCGTGTAAGCATCTTTTCCATCATTATTAGAGAATAATCCTCATGGATTAGTATGGTCCTCATATCTGACGGACACGATAAACTGTCGGCTACGGCTGTTTTTTATTCAGTGAAATGTTCATCTCGAGTAAGCATCGTTCCAATGAATAATACAGAATAGTTCTCATGAATAAGGGAGGAGACCCTGAATGATCCAAGTCAATGGAACTAAATTAACAATATTTTACTTTTCCTTCACCAAAAACCGTATGGTAAACCTAACCGCAAAATCAAATATTTCCTATACTGGAAAATTCATCTCAAGTAAGCATATTTCTAATCATTATTAGAGAATACTCCTCATAAATAAAGAAGACCCTGAATAATCCAAGTCGATGGAAATCAAATAACTATATTCTAATTTGCCTTCACCAAAAACCGTACGGGGAACTTGACCGCAAAACAAAATATTTTTCGCCACACTGCACAGAAAGCAGCTGTTTTCCAGTCCCTACGTAGATCTGAAAGACCATGTTTGCAGACGACTCTCGTCTGACGTAAGAAACAGGTTTCTTTTCCGGTCTAGACCAGAAAGTGTTCTCTTTCCAGCCGCTTGGAAGTCCGTAGTTAATAATTCATCCGCTAGATCGGGCGAGTGTCCACTTTCTTCATGAAAGTCGCCATGATTTCAGTTCGAGTTTCGAATCAAACTAATACAGCATTCGCTTCGCAACCATTCTCATTCAATTATTTATTGTTGATTAGCGCATTCCAAATTTTCAAAAATGCTTGAAGATGACAACGCCCGTGATATTCCAAGTGAAATTTCAAAAGAATCTGAAATCCTGACTGCAAATCTTCTACCACTAAAATCAAGAGATAGGTACGATAACAAGTATTCTTTATTTTGTATTCTTTATTTATTTTGTCAGCAATACCTGTAGTGTGGCAAAAAATGTCGTTCGCACCACGGGCAAAAATGTGTTTCCGGCTCTCAATCTTTTCTAGTCCTCGGCCTACGGCCTCGGACTTGAAAACCGATTTCGAGCCGGATAAATCTCATTTTCTGCTCTAGGTGCGAAATATACTATTACTGTACTGGAAAACTGCCTCCACCATAACCTGAGGAAAACCTCAATCAAATCAAGTCCAAGGGAATCATATCGCAATTTTTCCCAATGTACTGTAAGACTGTCTTCATTACAAGTTGAGGGAAAACCCAACTGATTTGAGTCAAATAAAACGAGTTTGCAATTTTCCAATTTACTGGAAAACTGACTGCTGCATTGCAACGTGAGGAAAACTCACCGATTGAAGTCTATGAATAACACTCTTCAATTCCACTGTACTGGAAAACTGCGTTCATTGCAAATAGAGGGAAAACTAACCCAATTCAAGATAATGGGAAACACATGGTAATTTTTCCAACTATACTGCCTTTATCACAAGTTGAGGGAGACCTTACCAATTCAAGTCTATGGAAAACACATTACAAATCCACTGTACTGGAAAACTGCCTTCATCACAAGTTGAGAGAACACCTAACTGATTCAAGTCAATAGAAACCAAATTCATTTATTTATTCATAGACTGGTTTACAATCCAGGTGTAAACAACAGGCATTCACACAAAACTACTTTTAACCTTATCTAGAATGAATAGTCTCAGAGGTTATGAAGAGTTTTCATAGGTTATGAAGAGTTTCCATAGGTTATGAAGAGTTTTCAAAGGCTATCAGGAGTTCATTACTCAAATTGCAATATTCTACAGTAGCCTATTGGAAACTGCCTGCATTGCAACGTGGGAAAAGCTAAACCGATTAAAGTCTATGATAAAGATATCACAGACATTTTCCCACTCTACTGGAAAATTGCCTTCATTACATGTTGAGGAAAACTTGACCGATTCAACTCAATGGAAAATTCAATAGGGGAAAACTGTTTTCGTGTTCATTATGGGAAATCTGTATCAAACAGCGTCCGCTAACGAATTGTATGTTTGACGATAACGCTCTTAACGCACCGCTAATGAATGGAGCCGTCAATACAGACAAAATGGAATTAGGTGCGGTTTCCAAGGCGAGGCACACGGCATCCCACAAGAAACGTGAGGAGATGAATTGATGACAGTGATATACGCTCTCTCAGTCGCTCTCTCACACACACACATATACTCCTCTCTCACTCTCTCTTGAACAGATATTCCAGGTGACAAATACACAGTCTCTCATACACACTAACCCTCTCTCTCTTGAATAGAGAGATATGCCATTTCACACACACACACTCTCTCACTCATTCTCTTCCAAACAGAACGGCCAGTGACACACACTCAATCATTCTCTCACTCACTCTCTCTCTCTCAAACAGTTGGATAGGTCAGGTGCCATAGACACTCTCTCACTCGTTCTCTTCCAAACAGAAAGGGCCAGTGATACACACTCTCTCACTTACTCCCTTTCAAAATAACTCTATCTTTCTCTCACACTATCTATCTCTCTTCCTTTATTTCTCTCAATCAAAAAGATAAGACTGGTGATACACCCACTCTCTCACTCGTTCTCTTTCATACAGATATGCCAGAGATACACTCTCTCATTTACTCGCTCTCTCACTCTATCTATCTCTTTCTTCCTCTCTTTATTTCTCTTGAACAGATAGACATGCCAGATGACTAACACTCTCTAACTCTCTCTCTCTCTCTCAAACAGACATGGCAGTGACACACTCTCTCACTTCAACAAATTGGATACCTTTGGTAGGTGTATTGTGACAGATAGGATTTCCTAGTGCGCAAGCGCAGTGAGCCTGTCTGTCCCGTTGCCATGGCAGTATTTGATTGGCATTAGTGTTGCTATCCTTATCTATCATTTGACAAAGCAGATATTGCTATCCTTCTCTAGCTCCGCAACGTTGCCAGATAGTTCTCAAACAATGTAGAAATATAATTGATCAAAAAATATTCAATCTCAATTATGAAAATGTATTATTCCATCATTGAAAAAATATATTTTCTCAACGAATAAGATAGAGTTGATTGTTTTAAACAAGAATAAACAGTTACTATTTCTACAGTTCGGGAAGCATTAAATTTGAATTTTCGTTTAACAAAATTAGTAAACATTACATTAGATAAACCGATATCAGCTATTCTCCATGAAGGCAGGGGCCATGCAGAGAATTGACAACGTTGTTCACCTATCTTTCTCCACTGCCATTATAACGTGGACCTCACGACAGCCGGGCGCGTCCCGTTACCATGGCAACAGCGAGGAAGCAGTGTTGCAGTAGTATAGCATGTTGTCAACCTTCCTCTGCCTTTCAACCCGGCGACATAAAGAGAACTTTCAAAGCCGAATAGAAAAACGGAGACGCAATTTTCTCTTTTATTGCGAATTATAGACACAATTCGCTGCTTTTATCGCGTTTGCCAGTTTTCTTTCATCACTCTCTCTCTCTCTCCTATACACACTCTCTCTTTTCCTGCTTCCAGATTCACTGCATCAACTCTTTCTCTCTCTTGTCTTATTCTTTTTATGTTTTCCTTTTCCTTTGATTATTCTCTGTGTGGTGCTTTTGTCCTTTTTACCTCCTAGTTTTACTTTATCTTTTTCTTCTCTAGATTCATCTTACACGTTTTTTGCTAGCTTATTGTTTTTATCTCTTTATTCTTCTTCATTCTTGTTGTTGTCCTTCTTCTACTCCTTCTTGTTGTTGTTGTTCTTCTTCTCCTTCTTCTTCTTCTTCTTCTTCTTCTTCTTCTTCTTCTTCTTCT